>NC_134592.1:22155000-22485000 GCF_037038515.1 Microtus pennsylvanicus
CCACAATAATTCTTTAATCACAAATAGGATAAGAGGGGTATAATATGAAGTCAAATATATTAAGTAGGTTCAATATCATGTTCTCAAAGTCATCAAGATATTAAAATATTTAGAGTCCTAAACTTTACATAATTTCTGCAATAAGGTTAATTTAAAATCCTTTGGTTATGATTGGCAATCAAACATGATAGCCTCATCTACCATTAATTCATAAAGATCATGAGGTCATTTTGTTCTACTCTAATTGTTCTACTTATATTGATGGCCAGTCTTTACAGTAGGGAAATGGGATTAAAATATTATCATTTTAAATGTCTAAAATGAGAAGTTTTCAGAAAGTATATATTTTTAGAAAGTTAAGATTTCTGATTTGAAAATATTCTATAACCTTGGTGGATTAGGAATGATTAGTAGGGTCTCATACAACTGGTCCTTAAATTTCAAATGTTGTATTATATTATTTTCTCAAAATAAACAAACAAATTTACAGTTGCAGTTATTATTCACAGTTTTGAAAAGAAAGTTAAAGGGGAATCTTTTTGTGTTGTTTGTGATTGTCTGTATAGCTGACAAACTCAGATTTTACTCTGGTGAATTTTCTATAATTTTACTTTATTTGCTATTGTTGGTTAGGTATATTATCAATAGAAAATTTATGAAAGTCAGTTTTCTCCAGTGGAGGGTCACTGGATATATTAACTTCCGAGCTAGACAAATGCTAAAGAGTAGATGTCCAGCACAAAAGGTAATCCATGTCTTCTGTGTGCTATTTTTAGTTAGTTTTCATACAAGTAAGAATTTTAACATGTGAGAGGACTATTGATCACTATTTCAATTTATTATCTTTAACTCAAGTGCTAATTTGATAGAAAGCTTCACATTCAATGGATGAAAATCTGACCTCTTTGAGTTAGACCATTTTCAAAATCATACTTCATCAATAATTTCATTTACCTATACCAATTCTTTTTTAAAGATTCACTCAACGAACACTGAGAATTATCACAGAAGCAGACATAGATAGATGCCTCTCAAGTAAGCACTAGTTAAATTAAAGTAGAGTTATACAGGGTTTTGAATCTTTGTGTTTTCACTGATTATTTCGGTGACATTCATTCCTATGAATATCACAATGACCTATTAATCATGCAATTCAAATGATCTATTAAGATCACCATCGTATTTCTTTTTAAGAAATACTTACACTGTTAGTTTTTACAGTGTGTGTCTACTACAGGATATCAATTTTTAGAAACTTTAGGAACTTTAGGAACTGCTTGCAAGGTTTAATAAAAAGTCACTTTGTGGAAGATTCAATTTGCCTTTCAGTAGAATTTGAACAGTCCTACAGAGAATAATTTGGGGGAAAATAGCCAAGCTTCTTACATTTCAAAGCTTGTCTATCATATACATCAGGACTTATGTCAGTGTTGCCTGCTTTTCCCCTGGAGAACAACTCATCAGAGGCAGGGGCCATCCAAATAAATCCGGAAGGATTGCAATCAGGGAGTTGACTTGAATACTTGGTTGAAGTTTATAAATGAAACTTGGCATGCGCAGCTCAGAAAAGACAATTAATTAACTTGCGTTTCACTTTCTCCTGGCTACGTTTCACATCTGCTCCTTTATAAAGGACTTTATTAATGATTCTTACATAGTAAATGCTCACCTTGAAATCATGTCAGTGATTCATGTCACCCAGTTTCAAGTGAAATGTTGAAGAATAGGTCCAGGGCTTGGCAGATTTTGATGGCTGAAAGACAAAATCATGGAGTTAAGTTTCTGTTCCCACTTCTTAGTTATCATGTTTCTCATGAACATGCTGCTGACCTCTTTGTCTCCTAAACTGTCCTGTATTATGTGCAGAAAGAGATCTCCCTTGACAATTCAGATCATTCGGTGAGCACACATGTGCCTGCAGTCATAGAAAACCACAGCAGGGAATTCAAACAGACACAGGACAAGCTATCCAGTGTTCAAACAATTAGGTTGGTGTTTATGTAGACTGGTGGCCCTTTTTAACCTTGTTCAAAACAGCATAAAAAACAAATATCACTGCCTCACAAGAGAGAAGCAAGGCCACATGGACATAATTTATAAGTTAATTAGCACAGTCTACTGGGCCAAGAAGTGACAGACATGACACCTGCTTCCAGGGAACAAATGAGGAAAGATGAAAGAACAGTCCAGGCAAGCTTCTTCTCTCAGGAGGTGTGTGGTCACACACAGGTCACATTGTCGAGGGTGTAATACAACATTTTAACAGACTGAAATGACTTTGCAAGTCTGGCTATAAATATGAGTGCAGTTGAAGCACACACACACACGCACACATACACACACACACACACACACACACACACACACACACACACTGAAATTTCCAACCAAATTAACTGTCACTGCTATGTAGCAAGAGTAGTCATTCATATACTGATTTGCTTCAGTTATTAAATATGCTTTTTACATTTAAAAGTCTATGCATTTTTCTAGTTTATTAGTTAAGCATTTTTACAAAGATCATTTAAAAATGAATTCTGTTAATTTTTAAATCTTTAATGAAACCAAAAGATTTATTTATTAGAAACCAAAAGATTTATTTATTATTAATTAATTTTATTTTCAGAACATCTAAAATGGGTGATAATAATACTACAATCCAGTGGTTGGAGCTGCTCTGTTTTGAATCAAGCTAGGATTTT
The DNA here is from genome assembly GCF_037038515.1 of Microtus pennsylvanicus. NCBI lineage: Eukaryota > Metazoa > Chordata > Mammalia > Rodentia > Cricetidae > Microtus > Microtus pennsylvanicus. Next base: position 22,157,703 of record NC_134592.1, read on the forward strand.
CTTAGGCAGATTGTTTAGAGAGTAACTGATGGAAGTCAACTGTTGCCTTTGAAGGAGTCAAGATCACTCTTCTGCTTGTAGAACAACCATACAAAATACACAAATCAATAAACATACACAAAGATGTTAGGACAAACTCAAGAGAGGATTAGGTCCTATTTTCTAGGTAGATAATCTGAGGTGGACATTTTCAAGCACCTTGTTTCTTGAAATTTATTGTGAAGTACAATGTCTATGAAGGAAGGACAAAAAGCAAGGGCCTGAAGGGTTAGAAAGCACAGTGCTTGGAACAGAGGTTCAAGCTAATCCCACAATGACCTCAGGCTGGATTAGCCCTAAGGGTGGTCTCACTTTGATAATGAGCTATTGGCTTTTACCACCCTTGTTCTGGACATCATCCATACACATGAATATGCTTGTTTTATGTGTGTGTGTGTGTGCTGTCTGGGTGTGTTTATTGTACCATGGCAACTAAATCTCATAAGAAAACAACTAAATCAACATTTTTTAAATAAAAAGAAATAACATAAAATTCATCTATGACAGTGGTTATCAAAAACAGTTGCCTTTCCTCAGTCAGCATAACTAGTACCCAGTCATGTGCTAGAACCTCAGTCTCTCCAGTTCTAGCCCAAGACAACTGAACAAAAGTTCTCAATTCACTTTAGGAAGTCATCCTAAGGACTCGGAGACAAAGTTTAAAAAACACAGACATAGAGCAACATTTTTAAAACAGCATTGAGCATTTGATAATTGTTAAAACTATGCAGCTGGTCAAAATGTCTCAGAACTCTGTGACAGGCCTGGGACAAAGAACAGGTAACAAACATGCATAGGTAGCTAGGTAAGATTTTGGTTGATGTGGTTGTTCTTCAGTTTTTCCTTGACTGCTCTGTTTCAGTAACTTAGGCAGGTGGTGTCTGGCAGCATTGCACCTGCGGCAGGGCCTCTGAAGTTCAGCCATCTGCCTCCTAAGAAAATGCTCAACAGGAAGAACCTGTCCTTGTGCTTGGATTGATGAGAAGAAATAAGGCAGCATTGAGACTGATGAGGATTTATACTCCAGCAAGTCTCATCAAGACCAGGAAGTGGTTTGTCTGAGATTAACAATGAAAGTACAGATAAGACATCATCTCAACTACAGGTTGTCCAAGGAACTTTCTGTACAACAAGAAATGTGTCTTTTCTAATTCTTTCTTTGTGGACCTTTAGCTCACTGCAGTTTGAATGAAAATTCTTGCAGTATTAAACATCTTGTAAAGGGTTTCCTGGATTTAGAAACACAATGTCTGTACAGAAAGAAAGAAGTCATTTTACAATCGGAACATCTGGCAAATACTTCTTAAGCAGGCCCTGAAGATTAACAGTACCACTGATAAACAATGCGGATTGTGTATATGCGAACGCTTTCTTTATGTGACTACCTCCTTTCTATTGATGCTTTAGGTACTTTTCAGTCCTTATGTCAAAATAGTCTGACAAAGAAAATTAAGAGTAAAAGGGTCTATTTTAGTTCACAGTTTGAGAGCAGAGCCCACCTTGGTAGGGAAGTCAAGGCATCAGGAGGTTGAAGCAGCTGGTTTTATTGTGTTTATAGTTAGAAAGAAGATAGTAGTGGATTTCTAAGCTTATTTTATTTTTCTACAGTGGAGGATCCAAACCCAGGGATTGGTACTACCCACAATGAGTTGATCTTCCTATATAAATTAACCTAATGTTCTTCCTAGGCATTCTCAAAAACCTACTTTCTAGGTAATTCTAAATTTTATCATGTAAACGATTGAGTTTTCCCATCACTCCTTGGGTTTGTTCTTGTGATTACCTTAGAGTATACTCTGAGCTACCTTTTTCAAAGCTTTCACCCACCTAATTTTAATGCATTGTAAGCAAATATCTGCTTTATTATAGCCATAGGTGATAAAATTTAAAATTATACAGATTTTACAGAGATTTGCATATAGGTAAATTTTTATATGCAATTTCTATGTGTAAAATAAAGGCATTCATGTATAGGTACGTTCCAACAACTTTAGTAAAAATTAATGCATTATTGGCCCTATGATTGTTTTTTGTATGTGTGTGTTCACTTGTTTATTGATGCACATTCACAAATGTGTGAAGGCCAAAGGTGTTTTTGTCTATTGATAGTCGCCTTAGTTTTTGACACAGAGTCTCTCACTATACCTGAAGCTTTCCCATTAGGTTAGACTCCCTAGTCATCCAAACCTAGAAATCTTTTTCTCACCATGTCTCTAGTATTAGGACTACAGATCTACACCAACATATGTGGGCTTTATAAACCAATTCTTGGGTTCAGCTTGGATGCTCATAATTTCTAGATAAATACTGTATCAACTGAACCATTTCCCCAGCAACATATTTCTCTAATTTTATAGATGAGGACTAGAGCTTTTAAACAGGTGATTTATCTAAATGTATATTTAAAAACAAACAAGTTGTATAACTGTCTGCACTTGGCATTCAGATTCTTAAACACTTCTCAGCAGTAGTTAGAAATTAACTGTCTCAATATTATACATGGACTATCTTCAAATTCTGGGTTTTCTGGTTCATATTCAGAGACTATATGTGAATGTAACACACTATATCTCAGCAGAGATCCGAGCTCAATTACCAGATCAATTCATTGTATAGTCATATAGCAGGTGGTACAAGCACTTCATTTCTCTACAGATGAAGGAACTCATATTTCACTAATGGCGTAAAGTGGTGGCAGAGGGAAAAGGACGAGGCCCTTTCAGGAAAGTCTGCTGAAGTTCTGATTCCATGGACAAGCAAGCTCACTCCGATAATGAGTCATAGGCAGCCGTACACTGTTCCCATGACCTTTCAGTCAAAATCACTTCAAGCCGAAGTCTTATTAGCTTTGGGGGACAGATGAGATCAGAAGCCCAGTGTATCTGGCTTTAGGGTATCACAGTTTCTCTCTGATGCAATGAATGGCTCTTCACTCTGAAAGGTGATAAGAGAGCAGGTTTCCCAATAGGTGACTTGGGGATATTGGATGAGGGGCCAACTTTCAATCTTTGTGGGAGACTTTGCCATTGACATGCCTGAATTTTGACAGGAATACTGCAGCTGCTTGTACTCAGGCCTTAAATTGGAGCGAGGGAAAGGCAGGGTCTGTCATTGGCTGATGATGGATTTTCATCTGCTCATAACAAACCCGAGTAGCTCCGACAGCCTGTTGAAATAAATTTAATGTTATTTTGGAAAAAAGAGAAAGAAAGCAATAGTGGATTCATTTTCTTGGCAGCTAAATTCAATCCTGGGTGGAAGTAAAGCTAACATAATTTGAAGTGCCACAAGAACCTTAAATCTCCCACAGGACTTTTCAACTTGTCCTTTCCTTCAGCTCCCGTTCAGGCTTCTTTCTTTCCTTCGGGGAGCCTAGCTTCCTACATCTTCTGTCTGAGTGTTCTTCTCTTCGACATTAAAGTGAATTTCTCCATGCTTATATAATTTGAACATGTACTTAGTTTGATTATATCTCTCATAATCCCTGGGGGATTTTATCTTCCTGCATAGATGGAATGTCAAATAAACCCAAAAGGAGTTACTGGGTGGCTCTGGACTGTCTATGTCCCTAAATTGGTAGTTAATGAGGATAGCTATGCAATCACCCCTTTGGGGCAGTATTTGGTCAATAAAAATGGCTTTTCCCTTTTCTAACAAGCTAATGATTATGACGTTAGATGTTTGTCTTTTTTATTTTTTCTAGTCAAAACAAGCCATCAGTCCTAGAGTATACTCTGCATCAATATTAGGAACACCTATTATATCCCATTTGGGTTATAGAAAAGAATCTATTATGTATAAAGAAAAAATCTATTATGTATAATAGATTTTAGAAAAGAATCTATTATGTATAAAGAAAACTGATAAATATGTCATAACATCATCATACCAGAGATGACTTCTTCTAACATTTGGGTTAAGTTATATTTTTGTAATCTTTTGCCACCCCCCCTAAATAAAATTTTTGGAATAGAAAGACTGTCTTTCTAATATATCTCTACCTGGGTTAATGAGATAGATTCTCTGGTCTATTCCTCAGATTTAGCCACCCGTAAATTCTTGAGTTAAGGCAAGCAAACTGTTGCAATATTTCCCTAGTAATTCTGATGCATGTTAGTAAGTGAGAACAGCTGGTAAGCAGTATCTGGTAAAAGAAGAGTATTCCCAGCTAACAGAGTAACACCACTGGGTTTTTTTTTTAAATAATTGCAGCAATACTGGTATGTAGCTATGGGAACATATAGTATCTACAAAATCCAATTACTTTCCCCATGTTTGGATTCTTGTTTTTCTATCTCTGAAACTTTCAGTTCTTCTGTCAGACTTTATTTAATGTCCTTGCTTTTCTTAGATTCATAATATTTAACCTTTATTATCGCTCATGTGAAAGACCACTCTAATCTCTCGACATTTTCTCCTACAAGCCTTTCTTCATTTGTAACTACATGGTTTGGATGTAAAATGTCATCCACAGACTTATGGGTTAAAACACTTGACCCCTAGCTGATGGCGATTTTTGACAAGGTTGTGAAACATTTAGCAGGTTGATTTTCACTTGAGGAAGGGAGACACTGAGGAGAAGTTTTTAGAAGTTGCAGACTGATTCCATTTTCTGTTCATTATTCTTCCTGGCTGTGTATACAGCATGACCAGATGCATCGTTTTGCTGATCCCATGCTTCATCCACAACGATGGATTCTGTCCTCTTGGACCATAAGCAAAATGAAAACATTGCTCCCTCAGTTTACTCTATGTTCTTTGACCCTTATGACTAGTCTCTGACAGCTATAGAACAATAAAGCAAGACCTTTACCCCTAGTCTTCCTAATGATTAGTTGGGATGTTTTTTTAGGGTACTTTAGTTTTGTAAACAATTCCAGAATAATAAGAGAAAAGCACACATACGTTTGAAATGTGAGGATGTTTCTGGATTATGTTGAGATGAGAAGATGCCCCCTTAGGATGGGTGACATGATTTTGTAGGCTGGGATCCTAAACTAAATTAAGAGGGAAAAGAAGGAAAAACACAGCAGGAAATCAGGAAATTGGAGTACTAGCATTCATTTCTTTCTTCTCACTGACTATAAATATAATGTGACCAGCTCCCTCAAACCTCTGTAGCAATGTCTTCTTTTCCATCATGATTAGTATCCCCGCAACTGCATGTAAGCCAAGAGAAGGCCTTCATGTGTTAAGTTGCTTCAGGGAGAAATTTATTTGTATCACTAGTAACTAATACAGGAAGTGACTTTGAGCCTATTTCCATTTTCTGCTGAAATGAAGAAGGGTAATAGGAAGACAATAGTGGGGAGCTGACTAGGAAAAGCACATCCAATAGGGTTAGGTTAGTCTGGCTGACTTCAGTCTTTGCTTCTCCTGTAATTCTCCTTCCTTTACTGATTCCTCCCACCCCAGACTTGTTTCACAGTACAAGAATAGAGATTTAAAAAGAGAGCTTTCTTTTAAGATTGCCAAGACCATTTAAATAGGACAAGTTCTCCCTTAGATTTCCAACATTTCCTGTGCCTGTACTTTCTTAAAATAATGAGCCCAAAATAATCCTCATGGCGCATAGACATGGTTTGCGGTGGTTTATCCTGTTTTCCTGCAGCCTTATTTTGTGAATGTTCCACCCTGCTCTGCTACAGATCTCAACTGGTGCTAGCTGCTCTTCCAGGCTCCATTTTAGCTCTTGATTTTCAGGAATCCATGCCTTCACATAGTCATCTTGAAGTAGTCTTCCAAATCTTGACGTCTGGAACTATTTCATTCCTCCTTGAAAATTCACTTTATGGTTATGGCACCTGTGCAAGCTTCTGTGCCATTCTAATCCATGTAATTTCTCATGTTATTTATAGCACATTATGAATTGTGCTCAGTGCTTTCTTATTTGTTTATTTGGACAGGATCTCCCTGCATAACCCTGACTTTCCTGTACTTCACTTTGTTGCCTAGGCTGGCTTCAACTCATAGAGATCAACTCTACTCTGTCTCCTAAGTTCTTGGATTAAAGGATGAACCCCCACACTTGGCTGTTCAGTGTCTTAAATAAGATTTAGTAGTATCTTTTCTAGCACTTGACAGGAATGAAGGGAAAGATACCACTTTTGAAACTCTTTATAGAGAATCGTGCAACAAGTTTGCGTTAAATGTTAAAGCTTAAATGAAGTTTGGCTAGAGGGTTCCCTGAGTAAAAGCACTTGCCACAAAACATGACAACCCAAGTTTGATCATCAGGAAACATTCTAACTGTCATTAAGATTATTTTTAATTCACAGCAGGAGTTTGAAGCATCAATATTGACAGGAGTTCGGAGACGTTGATTCCAGTTCCTTTGAGTAAGCAATAGAAGTTCAAAACTTCAGTAGAAGAAGACCAGACAGATGTAGTGAAAATATTAGAGAACAAAATTTATAAGTGAATTCTGTGGATACAACTGAATTTCTGCCTCTGTGGAAAAGTGATGACAAACTACAAATTGATTGACAGAGGAGCAAAGAAAGTTAGGATGAGATGAAATCTGCTCCCAATGAAGTTATGTCCAGGAGCCTGAGACTGGATAGCCCAGAGATGCAGGCTAAAACCAAACACAACTGGCAAAAGTAAAAATAAAATAAACACAATATTTTAATGATATTCTGCTCTATTCATTAATTGGTATTTTGTTCAATAGTCATCAGAGAGACTTCCTCTGGCAGGAGTGTGAGCACAGACCCGCAGTCAGACATTACGCAGAGTCTAAATTGTAGGGCTCCATTGGGTCCTTCACCTTGGAGCTCAGGGAAGCCTTTGGAAGATGAGGACTATTGTAGGAGTCAGAGCTGATGGAGAACACGGCACACTAAACCAACTAAGCAGGACACGCATGGGCTCACAGAAATTGAAGCAGAAAGCACTGGTCCTGCACTGGTCTGTACTAGGTGTTCTGAATATATGCTATGGCTGTTCGCTAGATATTTTAGTGTACTCCTAACAATGGGTACCAGTGTGCTGCTGACTTTTTTTGCCTGCTCTTGGTACTCTTTTCCTTCTACTGGGGTGTTTTGTCCAGGCATGATATGAGGGCTTTTTGTCTTACCTTATTGCATTTTGTTGTGTCATGTTTGGTTGGGACCTCTTAGAGGCTTGCTCTTTTCTGAAGAGGAAATTTAGGGGAGTGAATATGGAAGAGAAGGAAGGTGGGGAGGAGCTGTGAGGAGAGAAGGGAGGGGAAACAATGATAAGGATGTGTTGCATGAGGGAATAATCTGTTTTCAATAAAACAGTATTATAATAGCCACCTGACTTAACAGACTTTATCATTGATCAAGTCCCTCACCACCGAGACATAACTTACATAAAATTCAGACTATTGGTATTAATTTTTAACAATAAAGTACTTAAATTATGGCGTGTACATTGCTATTTCAGATCTAATGCTTTTACATACTTTTAAACTACACTGGAGTATAAATATAACTTTTATATACATTGGAAAAATAAAAAAAAATCATATAGGCTTACGTTATTGCAAGGTTTTCTTTATTGCAGATATAGAACTAAACCTACAGCATATATAATGTGTGCTATACTGAAAATATGGAAAAGAATAGATTATTTATATACTAGGCAATAACATGGATATTAAACAATTTATATATTAAGACAATGTGTTTAAAATAATTTTAATAAAATTATCCTGAAAACATTATAGAAAAAAGACAATTCAATGTAAATTTGAGAAATTGTTTTAATCTTGTCTTATTGTCCTCATTTCTGCAGTAAAAATTAATGTTCTCATTATATTATCCTTGGTCAATTTGGACTAAACAATCTTGGCATAAAATAGAGTTGATTATAATTCAATGACACTCAACACGACACTTAACAGTATTAACTGCTAAGTTAAATATCTTTTAAATATTTTAAAAACCATTTCTCATTTCTAAAGATAATAGTTCCATAATTTGCTTAATAATAACAGTTTCAACATTCCACCTGAACTAACAGCCTCACTACTTTTGCTTTGTTGCGCCTTATCCAGCTATTTATTATTTTACTGAGGAAAATTGAGGTTTTCAATTACACTTTGCCATTAGGAAATGTTGATTCATTACTTTATTGCGGCATGGTGGACAGCACTAGATATTAGGGCCCATTGAATCACTGTCATTTATTGAAGAAGACAAGTTCTGCTTCCTGTGTCTATAAGTGATCAGAGTCAACACAGAGACATGAAGGAGGGCAATGGCATATTATGAGATAGTTGCCACCACAGACAACCCTTCACATATACCTCCGAAAAGATATTCGTATGAAATAACTTCACCCAGCTCTAAGTGAAATCCCATCACTGTGGAATGCGCTAGATTTCCATAGTGTGCCTGATACTATCGGGTTACATTGTATCTTACCCAAATTTATATATTCAAGTCTGAAGGGGTCCTATAGATATCACCTCAAACATGACATATTCATATACTGAATAAATATTTAAAGATACTGAGAAATCAGTAGGTGCTCAAAGAAACTTATCTCTGATCTTGTTGTTTACCCCCCAAGAATTGATCTACTAGCATGGAACGTATTTTCCCCCTATTTTTCTATATCTTATCAACCCAAGGAAATTACACTAATTCCACGGAAATAAAAATTAAAAGTTAACTGCAATTAGGGACCAGGTAAACTCTGGATTGCTATTGTCCATTTTTCCAGTTAGTTAATTTTACTTACACACTGATAATTTACTTAAAGGCCCCAGTTCTCTCTTCTCTAACAATGTTTGTACTTGAACTTTTAATCTCATTACCTGCTTGACACTTAGCTTCCTGTGGTTCAGGTAGTGGTTAATGTTACTGTCAACTTATTTGAATATCATCGAAGAGACAAGCCTCTGGACCAAGTCTGTGAGGAATTATCTCCAGTAGGTTGACAGAGGAAGGAATACCCACCATAAGTTTAGGTAGTGGCATATCGTGATTAGGGATATTGAGTTGAATCGAAAGCAGAGAGTTAGACTGACTGCAGTTTACAGCACTCAACATTGTCTGCTTCCTGAATATTGATGCAATGTGAGCAGTAAGCTCCCACTCCTGTCACCATTCCTTCCCTTTATGGCAGCATCACTCTTCTTCTAGGAAGGGTTTCCTTCTAACTATAAGCAGAAATCAATCCTTTCTACACATTTCCTTTCCTTTCAATAAGGAGTAAATGGGGGCATCATTTGTAGTGTAAGAGTTTATACGAGGAATCAATCACATCACCACACAGAATTAGAGCCCACATATTAGATCCCTTAATCCTTCTTCTGTTCTGGATCCAGTGAACATATGAAGTCCCCTTCTTAAAGTATCACCCATGTCTAATTGGGGACCAACCCTCCAACATGGGAATCTTTATGGTGATAAGTCACAACTACAGCATAGAAATTAGCTAAGGAAAAGAGCCTAAAGTCAATACTTTTCCTGCATAAACAGACATGAACAGTGTCTTGTCTTGAAACTTCTGAATAAATATGTAAGGCCATTGTCATTACAATATAAAGGAGAAATGGATAGTTCAGAGAGTTGAATACTTTTTAAATGTATCCCTTCATATCATGATATTCATTTATTTTCTTTGATTAAAATACTTATGAAGCTTACTGAAGTTCCATTCATCAACCAATGTAGTAGCTTCTTTTTCCTTCTTTACAAAGAATAGATAATGGTACAGTCCTTATACTTTTCCTACAACCAGCAATTCTATTCCTAAGTACATAACTAGTAGACATCTATGGAGGCTAACAAAATGTGGCAGCAAAAACTGTGGACTTTTTTAAATTTATTTATTTATTAAAGATTTCTGTCTCTTCCCTGCCACCACCTCCCATTTTCCTCCCCCTCCCCCAATCAAGTCCCCCTCCCTCGTCAGCCCAAAGAGCAATCAGAGTTCCCTGCCCTGTGGGAAGTCCAAGAAACCCCCACCTCCATCCAGGTCTAGTAAGGAGAGCATCCAAACTGCCTAGGCTCTCACAAAGCCAGTACGTGCAGTAGGATCAAAAACCCATTGCCATTGTTCTTGAGTTCTCAGTAGTCCTCATTGTCTGCTATGTTCAGCGAGTCCAGTTTTATCCCAGGCTTTTTCAGATCCAAGCCAGCTGGCCTTGGTGACTTCCCGATAGAACATCCCCATTGTCTCAGTGTGTAGGTGGACTTTCTAAACTCTCATCAAAATTAAAGTAATATGATTGTATTTGGGTAAATTCTCACAAGGTGGAATTATACACACCACAAAGAAGATGATGTATAATAAGTTGTATATATATATGTGCACTGTGTTTGTATGTGTGTATCCATGAAATATAATGCTGTATATTTTTATGAAGTTATTTTGGTTGGGATTGACCCTTAAAACCAAGTAGGGCAAGTTGCTTTTCCTAGTATGGATGTGCCCTATCCAATCAGTTGAGGATCTGAATAGAGTAATAAGGCTGATTTTTTCCTGAGTATTGGAGACTCCTCCTCTTTTGGTTTGTTGGAATGGAACACTGGCTTTTCTCTACCGGAATTGTACTCCAAACCAGCACTTTCTCCATGCCTACAGCCAGTCAATCTCTCTACTGGAATTAGTTTGTCATTTGCCTACTTATTCTGTAGATGTTGGCTTTGCCCACTTCCATAAATGTACCATGAATACCTTCTCTTCCTATATGCAAAACATATATATGCACATAGCCTTTTATATCTCTGAGACCCTAGAAGGTTTAGCAGGTACCAATAATTCTTTATTAATCTGAGTTCATTTAGTTGTGCCTTTATCTACAGAGAATGGTCACCTCATTTTTGGTCGGGTCTAAACACTTGAGAAAATTTCCTTTAGCTTTTCAGGAACTGTCATTTTATAGAAACTTTCAAACTCTTCTGTTGATGTCAAAGGTTATCAGACTTCCACCATCATATGAAAAATCTCAACAACTGCTGAAATAGAAGAGTATGGCTCTTTTTATTAAAATTTTACCATGGGCTACAGAGGGGTTATTAGTGAATCACAGGGCAGAGGGTCTGACATCTGTCATACTGTTCTTCCAAGCTCTCCACACCTCTGAGAGCATGAAGTAAACTGGAATTCTATTAAGATGAAGCTAGCAACCACAAAAACTGTATCCGGCAGCTTTGATATAGAGTATGTTATGATCCTCAAAAAAGATACGTCTCTTGGGACTTGCCAGTTATCCTTGGTACCCTGGGTCACATCAATGCAAACTACCAAGAGACTGATCATTTCTCAGATTTAGAAAATGACATCTTCAATTTGTTTCAAAGTCACTTGCAGAGGCTCAATACTATGAAAAATAAGAATGATAAGACTCCTTCAGGAATCTTGTGGTTCTTGAAATGTATTGACTTTATAATTTAAAATTGCACCACACCAAAAAAATATTAATCATTTTTTGGTAGGCAGAGTTGGTGATCATTATCAAAGGCCTCCCAAAGCTATATTTTCTAATGCCTTTTTTCCACTAAAAACACAAATATTTGCCTGAGATTTGTACCCTTTCGCAAAGGAGAAATGCTAATTTAAAAAAAAATGTAAAAGTTAGCAAACTAAGAAATAAAGATACATTTCTGAATATCTATTTATTTCAGACTGTCCCATCCAATGCTCAAGACAAGCATGGCCAAAAATATATTAGTGAATAGTGAGGAAGAGAAATGAACAACTTTTATGTTTTTGTAAATGACTAAGACAAAAAGGTAAGATTTTAATAAATTCACCAATCTTATATAGAAACTGGATTAAAATAGTAAACACTTCACGATTCATGTGTAACTAGCTTTTTATATACATAACCTCCTTGGATTTTGCAGACACCCTTATCAGCCATAAAAATTAAAGAATCCACCTCCACTCCATCTGGCCAATGTTTCCTTGATCCCTTTGAGACTCTTGACACATGTGGTGGTTCTCTTTAAATACAAAAATTTTGCACATTTTATCAAAAGCTAACTGGAACGTTCTTTAGGGAATCTGGACTGCTCTTCGTTCTCGAGAGGGAGGGGGAGTCGAGTGGGGGGAGGGGGCGGTGTGTGGGAGGAGGAAGAGGGAAATGGGAGATGGGGTGGAGGCGGAAGTTTTTTTTTAACAACTAAAAAAAATAAAAATAAAAAAAGAACACTACCTAATTCTCAAAATAAATAAATAAATACAACTTCTTTGTTTAACAAGCTGAAAAAAATGTCTCTTTTAATGGTGCTTGTAAAGACCAGTAGGTCACAGTCTGCATTGCTGAGGACTCCTCGCAGGTGTCTTTATGGTTTTCCTAACTACTTTGTCAGTCACCCACACTGGCCACTTCCCAGAAACCCTAGGATATCTTAGACAAGCTTGTGAGCAGTGTCATTTCCAATGCTCTAGCCCTGAAATGTCAGCCAAATCCTTAAACGCTCACAAAGAGTGTCATGTCTTGATTAATCATGGGCTCATTTGCAAGCAAAGAGCTATGTTTCCTGGTGGAGAACACCAACGCAATCAAATACTGAGCTGTTTTCCTATATTGGCCAAGAGTCTCTGTGTATGAACAAAGCTAAATGAAACTCAGGGTTTTAAAGATAAGCTCTCAACCTCAAGCCAACAATCAGGCTATATATAATACACAGAGAGGTAAAACTGGAATGGGCCTACAAAATGAATTTACATACATTAAAAATGGTGATTCATTCCAGTACAAAAATATTGTAGATAAATATTATTGAATATTCCTGGAATCAACTGACATCTGGTATGCAATGGGTGTGCATGTTCTCTTGGACTAAGCCATCAAAGGTAAGCCATACAAAATCAAATGTTAGCAGTTCTTCAGAGAATGTGGTTTCCTAAAAGAAAAATCAAATTTACATGACTTCTTAAGAAGACATTTTATTTTCTAGGTTTAAGTGGAAAAGATATTACTCCGATATCTCTGCCTTGGTTTATGAAACTCTCATCCTTCCACGAAGCCCAGTCCTGAGAGTCTCCCAGCAATGTTTCACTCCTTCCTCAGAGTCACAGGTATAAACCGGTTTTGACCTGTCATATTTACCCATCACACAGACAGCAGCAACTGACACAGGGGGCGAACTAAAGAACAAGGCATCGACTGAGAGCTTTACCAAGAAAAACATGTGGAGATGGATGCAAAACGTTCTCTCCCTGCTGAAACACTGTACTTCAGCTTAGAGCAATCATATTCTCTGTGGCGTGGAGGGATCTGATGTGCACTTTGAGAAAATGAGATGAGCATGGATAAGCAGAAAGGAGAGATGGACAGAAGTCCTTGTTAGGTTAGCTTATCCCCAGAGCATACATGTACTCATTGTCGAAATCTGGTCTCCAAAGATTTAGAACTCCAAAAATAAGTGTATTGTTCAATCAACTATCTAAATTAATTTACTTTTTTATTTTCAAATTTCTGAGTGTATGCTGTGTATGTGTGTGTGCATGTGAGTGTGTGTGTGTGTGTGTGAGAGAGAGAGAGAGAGAGAGAGAGACAGAGAGACAGAGAGACAGAGAGAGAGAGAGACAGAGAGAGAGAGAGCAGAGAGGGACAGAGTGTGGGAGTCAGAGGAAGCAAGAAGCAGGCAGTTGTGAGTAACCTGACCCTATTTTACATGCTGAAATTGAACTCAAATTTTCTGAAAAAGGAGTAAGTGCTAACTGCTGGAGACTTCATTCCCCAGAACTCTGTATTTTTAAAGTTCTTGCTATGCTTATACTATCATTTTTTTGCTTCCTTGTAACTCCCCTCAGCCTGAACGGTTCTGAAAAATCATGAAGGATCCTACACAAATGATTGTACAACTGTCCTGTACCTCTGGTATAGCCAGAGCCTCATATTTCTCTAGGTAAAATGTCTTTGGGCTCCACTGAGAAAGATAAAGCTGGTTGGAACTGAGCATGCATGTGATCCAGCATGAGAAATCCTTTGTACCTCTGAGGCTTCTCTGCCAGGTCAAGGGTAATAACTACACTGACAGCAAGATCTTAGATGTAGTCTGAGTGCAGAAGTGAATTGTTCAAAAGGTGTCACATGTAAAATAGAACACTGCACACTGGAGAGAAATAACGTGAAATGGCCTCAAGAGGACCAGCAGACTCATCTTGTAAAAAATAGTAGGTAGGACAACACATCTGAGTAAGATTTAAAATTCCAACTAAATTCAGTCAAAGCCTTGGAACTGCCAGGAGGCAGGAAGGTAAAAAATTGCAGCAGTAAACTATAAATGGAAACATGAAGTACCAATTTGAAAATTAGTATTTCGGGATTTTTTTTTTTGAAAATTAGTATTTCGGGAATTTTAAGCGGATCGACCAACTGACAGAAAATTGCTGGTTCTGAAAAGAGTCAGAATATAGAGAACAGATGAGATTAGACAATGATGATCAATGTTTATAGATCAGGTAAAATAACAAAAAGTGTCAACCCTACTGATCATTTAGGCCTAAACAGATTAGCCACAGGTAAGAGACTGAGATAGATTTCTTATGATTCTTTCTTATTCTTAAGGCATTATGGAAGAGAACATAAGGTTTGGGAAATAGACCTATCTGAGAGGACTTTCTAGAAAAGTTTGGGTTGAATGTATACTTCAAGGAAAAGTAGAAACTATCTAGAAAACAAACCTATGTATAAAAAAACAGGATCAGCATATATCAGTTAGCTAAAGACTAAGTAAAACTTGTAACAATTAAAGATTAAGAGACTTTCAGAGAATGTTCTTCTAGGCTTTAGCATTATATTGGATTGCATGATTTACCATCTTCCCAGAAGAGAGAAAAAATAGGATAAATTACCACACAAAGTACTAAAGTTATCATATATCACAATATTTAATATTTATCAGCAATTTTATTACAATCAGACAAAGAATGTGTATCATTATTACATAGTCTATGTGGAAATGCACAAGGAAACTGACTTAACATTGAAGGTCAGCCCCAAGAACAATACAAACTATTTGTCTACCCGAAGAATCCTTAGAAAATCTCAGAAGTTCAGACTATTGGAACTAAGATGTTAAGTTTGTATTAACTACTTAAATAGCAAGGTCATTCAATTGAGACAGGAATCATATCACCAGTAATAAAACTTGAGTAAGGATATGGTAAACAGGTCAATTCATAATCAGCAATGAAAGGACTTGAAAAAAATTTTAATGAAAACTTTTCCAAACTGAACTAATATAATTTATTTTGCTGAGACATGCAGAAGAGGACTTAAAAATGGAGAGACATATCAAGTCCACAGATGTGAGATTGAGTATGATAAACCAATTTTCCCTTTTTAGATTTTATGCAAATATAGTAAAATCATAGCATGGTGTTTTTAAACTCAACAATACAAATTTATGACTCATTTAGAGAAATGTTGATTGAGAACCCTAGAGAAACATTTTAAGCATCATAACTAGTGTGTACGTGACTGTATGCCCATCAGCTGTAAATATTTGTAATGAACTAAAAAAATACAATCATTATGTAACAGCCAAGAGGTAGATGAGGAATAATAAGGCATTCTTTATAAATAACACTTTGAAGACATTTGAAGTCTTTAATTAAGAGTTACACGTGTCATATGTAAACATGAACATTATTACACGTGATAGGCAACAAATGCAATCAAAACAATTGTGTCTAAGCTGGACTAAACTGAAAGAAGACTGAAGGAAGACTGTGATCAGAAGTAACATAACAAAATAATATTTTTGAATAAATACAAGTCTATGGGGCATCAGAAAATACTGTAAATGCAAGTAGAGGGTCAAGAACAGTATTTTTGTTACAAATAAGGTGAAGAGTGAAGAGCCTTCCTGTTTGGAGAGATTAAAATGTAAATTCTCATGAAATAATATCTACAGAATATAAAATATTAATTTTAATATGTATTTTAATGAATGGCTAACCTGACTGAAAAGAAGACGCTGCAGCATCTTTTGTTTTGTAGAATAAATAGAGAAGAATGGTATTGCTATTAGAATAGAAAATAGTGGACCTTGTGGTGACAGAGATATCTAAAGAGTTTTAAAGAAGTACATTATTAGGAAGTGTAGGCTTCTTAAAAGTAATTTATCATTCATTGAGGCAGGCAAAATTTCCAAAGTTCTACACTATTTCTAGAAATTTCAAAAAAGTTAATAATTTATGCTGAAAAGTTTTTATGACATTGGTTCTTCTTTTTCTCTTTTATTTTTTTATAATTTTTATTTTTTTAAAGAAAACAAACCATTTTTTTTTATTTTATACCAATACCATTTCCTCCACATTCCTCCCACCCCACCCGCTATCCATTCCTCAGGGAGTATGAGGTATATTGCTTTGTTGAAGGTATAAGGTCCTCCCTTATACCATATCTAGGCTGAGCAAGGTATCCATCCAAACAGAATAAGTTCCAAAAAAGCCAGTACAATCAGTAAGGATAAATCCTGGTGCCACTGCCAGTGGCCCCGAAGTCTACCCCCAACAGAGAAATGTCACCTACATTCAGAGGGTCTAGTGTGGTTTTATGCTTGTTCCTTCCTTGGCCAACTGGAGTTGGTGAGCTCCCTTTAGCTCAGGAAGACTGTTTCAGTGGGTGTTCCCATCACCATGGTCTTGAATTCTTTGCTCATATCCTCACTGCTCCCACTCTTCAACTGGATTTTGGGAGCTTAGTACAGTGCTCCGATGTGAGACTCTGCCTCTGTTTCCATCAGTTGCTGGATGAAGTTTCTATGGTGACATTTAACATATTTATCAATCTGACTACAGGACAAGGCCAGTTCAGGCACCCTGTCCTTTATTGCTTAGGGTCTTAGATGGGGTCATCCTTCTAGATTCCTGGGAATTTCTCTAGTGCCAGGTTTGTTGCTAGCCCCATAATGGTTCCCTCAATTAAAATATCTCTTTCCTTACTCTCATTTTGTCCTTCCTCCATCAAAGTTCTCCTCCCCTCCCCTTCTCCTCTTGTCTTCCCCTTCGACCTTCCCTCCTTCCTCAACCCCATCTTCCAGATTTTGTCTTGTTTATTTCCCCTTTCCAAGTGGATCTATGCATGTTTTTCTTATGGTTCGCCTTGTTATTTAGCTTCTTTAGGATCATGAACTATAGGTTCAATAGCCTTTGCTTTACAGCTAGTATACACTTATGAGTGAGTACATATTTCTGAGTCTGGGTTACCTCTCACAAGATGGGTTTTTCTACTTCCATCCATTTGCAAGATGTCAGTATTTTTTTAACACTGAGTAGTACTCTTATGTGTAAATGTGACACACATTCTTTATCCATTTTTCAGTTGATAAGCATCTACATTTCCAGGTTCTGCCTATTACAAATAATGCTGCTATGAACATAATTGAGCAAATGTTCTTGTAGTATGATTGAGCATATTTTGGGTGTATGGACAAGGGTGGTATTGCTGGGTCCTGTGGTAGGTTGATACCCAGTTCTCTGTTTAAGAGTTTTCATTCCCACCAGCAGTGGAGGAGTTTTTCCCTTATCCATATGCTCTTCAGCATAAGCTATCAATGGTGTTTTGATCTTAGCTATTATGACTGGTGTATGATGGTATCTCAGAGTTGTTTTGATTAGCATTTTCCTAATGGCTAAGAATGCTGAACTTTGTCTTACATGTCTTTCAGCCATTTGAGATTCTTCTGTTGAGAATTCTCTATTTAGTACTGTACCCCATTTTTAATAGGTTATTTGGAACTTTGATGTTTAATTCTTGAGTTCTTTGTGTATCTTGGATATCAGTCCTTTGTCTGATTTGGGGTTGGTGGAAATCTTTTCCCATTCAGTAGGCTGCCTTTTTGTCTTATTTACTGTGTCCTTTGCTCTACAGAGGCTTCTCAGTTTCAGGATGTCCCATTTATTTATTGTTGCTCCCAGTGTCTGTGGTACTGAGTTTATATTTAAGAAGTGGTCTCCTGTGGCCATGCTTTGAAGGCTCCTTCCGATTTTCTCTTCTATCAGGTTCAGTATGGTCAGATTAAAATTGAGGTCTTTAAGCCATTTGGACATGAATTTTGTGCATGGGAATAGATATTCATCTATTTTCATTGTTCTTCATGTTGACATACAGTTATGCCAGCATCATTTGTTGAAGATGCTTTCTTTTTTCCATTGTATACTTTTAGCTTCTTTGCCAAAAATTAGGTGTTCATAAGTTTCTGGATTAATATCTGAGTCTTTAATTTGATTTCATTGATCAACCCCTCTGTATTTATGTGAATACCAAGCTGTTTTCATTTCTGAAGCTCTATAACAGAGCTTGATATCAAGGATGTTGATGCCACTGGACGTTCCTTTATTGAACAGGTATCCTGGGTTTTTTATTTATCCACATGAAGTTGATTATTGTTCTTTCAACATCTGTGAAGAATTTTGTTGGGATTTTGATGTGATTGAATTGAATCTATCAATTGCTTTTGGTACGATTGTATGACATTGTTTTTTAAATATGCCTTTTAAATTGGGTTTGAAGAACTTTTGCCAAGACAGGAAAGTTTCTGTATACATTGCACTCAGTTTCCCTCTTACTATCAGTTTTTCCATTCATCATAATGAATGAACAGTGCAGCATCATTGTTATGAACTTAAATCCATCATGTATTTAGACTTTTTGGGCTTCTGTTACTTCTGTTTCTTCCTCTCTTCCCAGTTCATTGTAGCTCCCATTCAGGAGGCTACAATGCTTGCTGTTTCCATGTATTTGAGTCTCCTCAGAGATCTGACTGCTTTCAGAATGTCCTGACTTTAGATGACCTTGCCTGTTTTATGGAATACCATTTCATTTTATAGAATGAAGCTTGTATTGGGTTTGTGTGATGCTCTTTTAATGACTAAGTATAATGAATCAGGAGGACCACAGAAGTAGAAAGTCACTTCCAACCCTTCATAGAACCTACATAATATGACCTTGAATTACCACTGGCTCTGCCAAGTGGTATCACTTGATGGATGAAGTGTATGTCAAGTTTCAGCATGTTTTACTTTTTTTTCCTTTTTATAATGTGCTCTGGAAAATGTCACTTAGTACAACCAACACTTAAATAAAGGAGAATATTACCTTTTAAAAAAAAACTTACTCATTCCAGTTCCTGAAATACAGAATTTGTTAGTTCTTCTATTTCTACAGGAGAACTCACTGTATCACAGACACCAATTTATAAATAGAATTCATTGCAGTCAAAATATTCATGGAAGACACAGTAAAAAACCTGCAGATCTTTTGTGAAATTCATGAAGATAAAAGATTATGTACAGGTACAAGAAATGTAAAAAACTTTCCTCGGGTCAGTTTAAAGATACTTCCTTTTTTCATGTTACTTAAAAGCACTTATTGCACAACCATATATTTTTTTCTGAAGCTAATTACAGGCACATTTTCTGAAAGATGGTGCAGTTGCCAGGCCAGTTGGACACACCTGACTTGGGGAGGCAATTCTGCTCTTGTGCCGCATTGGTTATTCTCACACATATGCTTTCTGTTTATTTTGAGTTTCCTTAATATGAATTTCATTTCTAATTTAGGATTTCAAGCTTACAGAAGAACAGCTATAGTGATATATGCCCATATATCACTCAAACAGTGATGTATTTTACAACTTTTTGGATGTATCCATTCATAGACTGATTGAATAAAAAATCTACTCACTCAAAACACTGGCTGAGAGTGGAGTCTTTGAGAGATTATAATTCAGTGATTAAGAACACTTGGTTCTTTTCTAGAGGAAACAGGTTCTAAACCCAGCCCTCACAGGTGGGATACAGCAGGATCTGAGGTCGTTTTCTAGACTTGGTGGGCACCAGACACACAGGTGTTGTATAAACATACATGCAGACAAAGCACCCAATGCTTAAAATATATTTCTTGATATTTTAATAAAATCGTAATGTCTGTCACTTCTCCTTTTCCCCTCTAAACCCTCCCATACACTCTTCCATGCGCTCTCCCAAATTCACGACAGTTTATCTTTTCATTAATTATCATGACATTCATATATGTATATATATATTTGTATATGTGTATGTAAATCTATATCTATTCCTAAATATAAACTGCCAGTTTCTATAATGTTTGTAGATATGCTTTCAAGGTTGACTACTTGGCATTGGGTAATTGATTGATGTACTCTAGACTAGAGCAAACTATCTAGTGCTCAGTATTCTTTAGTTTTCTGTATTTCTTTGTGTTGGGTTGATGTCTTGTATGCTTTTAACTTTCTTCTCTGTCTTCTCTGAAATGTTCACTGGTATTGCCCTTGTTCAGCTCACAGTTAAGCAGCCATATTTGTGAGAATTCATGAGTATGGCTTCTGCTATTTCTAGGAGGCATGCCCTCACAGCAACCCCCTTGGTCATTGTCTCATTTATCCATACTCTCTTCTAAAAGGTGTGGGAGTGGTTTTCACACATATCCCTTTGGGAATAGACTTCACAACTCTTGCATTTTGAATGATCATGTTTTTCTATTAATGCTCTCTATTTGCTGCAAAGGTAAGTTTCCTTAATGAGGGGTGAAGACTACACTTATCTGTCAGTAGAAGGCCAAATAAACTAGCTGGAATATAAATAATCTTTCACTTTGAGAAATTTGTGATGCACATGACCCTAGATACATTACATATAGTGATTTCAAGAACTATCTATTTATTTTTTCTTTTCTTTATGAGATTATAATATGATGTTACAAACAAGATCTCAATTTTAATAGAAAACAAAAATTGTTGTCTCTATTTTCTCAGTTGTGTTTGTGTTCAATTCTGTATATTTTTTATCAATAGTGAAGTTGTATGAACTGTCAGCATCAACAAAATACAGGTTCACATGTCATTACAGGGACTCCTCATGCTGCACTTCTACTAATACACCTACCATTTTTGGCAACTATTAATCCATATGTGATTCAGGGAAATGGCCAATATGTTCTTCCTCTGTATGGTGTTGTCATACTAAGACTATTGCATAAAGAACCATATTCTGAATTTTTAAGATTAGCAGTTTCTATCACATCTTAGTGTATAATTCCCTGAAGAAGCAAGCAATTGTTTGCATATAATAATGATTCATTTTTACTGCAGTCTGGTGTGTCCCATTGTGTAAAGATTCTGCTGTTCACTTAATTATTCATTGTTTGAAAAAAAGTATCTGTGTTATATCCATTGTTGGCAGTCTTGGGATACTATGAGAGTTAATAGTGCTATAAACATTTCATGCAGGTTTTGGTGTGAACATAATTCTTTATCTCTCTGGGATAAAGCCCAAGAATACAGAGCTGCCCAACTGTTTTTCTTCAACTGATCCTTTCCTACTAAATCATATTAGAAGATAATGAAAAATAATATCAGTAGCTAAATGCTTACTGCAAATTTTTCAGAATATATACAAATACAAGTTTCATTAATACAAATTATATCATGAATATGCAGGATCTTAAGTTTAGCTTAATGTTTCTAATGTAATACTTGTATTTATATAATCAGTAGCCACAGTAGGTAGCTGAATGATAGTGGGATTGCAAGCCCTGGCCAAAAGGAACAATAATCAACACTCACAGTGTGCCTACAACCATATTCTCAACTCCTAACATGGTTCTTTTAGTAAACTTTGTACTTTACTTAAATAGGGTCACATGGTATATAGATTTACATCTGTATTCTTTTATGAATTTAATCCATAGTTTGGCACACTGTGGTTTGCATATGGTCTATTCATTTTCATATTTCAGTGGGGTTCTAATTTATAAAAATGTTGTTACCTGTTTTACCTACCATTTCCAAACTTTAGCTATTAACTGCAAGCAGTACTGTGTACCAAACATATCTCTACAAACATATAGAAACACTTGTTTTGAATATCTATCTCAAATAAGGATTAAAATTTCCTAATTTAGAAGGCTGCATATTTTCTACTTTCAGAGATTTTTCCAAGTAGTTGTCTGAAGTAGATATGCTAATTTATGTTCTCACTAGTAGGATATGAGATATCTGTTCACATATGTGTTTTAAATTTTTACATTTTTTTTCACACACACAAAAAATATTCAGGCTAAAAATATTTAAAAGTTTATTAATGCCTTATAGATGAAGAGTTCTTAGTTTAAACATAGGCTTATTAAACATTAGAAAGATAACTTTTGTGTTAGTACGTAGTATTGATTATTGGATGTCAATTAATATAACCCAATGTATCTCTCACTTTCAGTATAAATAAATTTCTCATGCATTTTATTCCAGTGTTTTTTTTTTCTATTCAAGGATGAAGCCAAAAATGTGAATCCTTGTTGGGTCTGTTGCCAAACAGCCCTTTCCATCTACTTATGATAACTAAGTTACCATGCCATATCTATCACTTGAATGGATGCTTACGTCTCAATGTTTAACCTTTTTTAGTCCTTTTTTAGTAGCATGTCACAAAGAGAATGTAACACTCAAGAGAATGCATATATTTTATATGCATATCTATGCATTTACTCTCAAATGTTATATATATACACAGAATTTATATATTATATAACTATAAATAAGTAACTATATATTATATACAGTTATATACGATATACTAATTATATATATATATATATTAATAATTAACCTGGAATTTAAAGGGCTAATCAATATTTAACTAAGTTAACAGAAAAGTGAAAGGAACAGTCAAAAAAACAAGAAATCCTGGAATCATTTTGGTTTTTTTTTTTGTTTGTTTGTTTTTTGTTTTTTCGAGACAGGGTTTCTCTGTGGTTTTGGAGCCTGTCCTGGAACTAGCTCTTGTAGACCAGGCTGGTCTCGAACTCACAGAGATCCGCCTGTCTCTGCCTCCCGAGTGCTGGGATTAAAGGCGTGCGCCACCACCGCCCGGCTCCTGGAATCATTTTGTATGCCTACTGTTGGAGTTGACAGATATGCTGAATCCAGAATACCAATCAGAGCAGAATTTAATTCTTCAATGTCTTTTTGATGTGTAAACTTTTACTAATCAAGGTATATGAAACTGTCAGCTTAAGGAATATGAATTAAAAGTCGTCATTAAGTTTCTAGAAGTTTGTTTTAAATAAATTCTGAAAAACAATGTGAAGTAAATGTGAAAAAATGTATGAAAATAATAAAAGAGTTACTGTCTGTCAATAACCGTTATCAAACATGGTTCAGAAGGATAGAGTTCTCTAACTGTTGGAAGGAAGATATTTTGGTGAATACACATGTGTTTGTAAGTATTTTCTAGAAGGAGTTGTCGTATTTTAAGTGTTCTGCAAGTCAGCAAAAGAGAAGAAGAAATAATCTATCAATGGTGGAATATTCAAAGAAAGTACTGAACATGTTTTCCTCAACAAGCTTCCAGCATGGCTGTTATAAAATGACCTTGGTGTGAGCTACTTCAATTATCTAGGTGTATTGGATGATGCTTCAATACATTGTTTACAAAAAAAGTATTCACAGAAAAATTTAAAGGAATTAATGAGCAAAGAAATTCATATTTCTGTTTTTATTTTCTCTTCTCACAGCCTGTCATACATACAATTTTTCATGAGTCCATCTTACAACATACGAACAGAACTTGATACTTGAGTGAGAATAAGATCATCTATTAGACATTTATATTATGATGTTCCTTGAGAAGTACACACCTTCCCATGTATGCTGACTAGTGACAAGGTACATCAAACTTCTATGATCTGAAATCATCTTACTTGGTAATTTCTCCATTCCACTGGCCATTATTGTCATGATTAACACATTTCATTATTTCTATGTGACTTGGTTTTTGTTAGCAAGTTATATTTTAAAAAATGAAAGTTTGGAAATAATTACATAATAAATGTGAGAAGATCCTAACTTTAAGTTGTTAGGATGGGACAAATTATAGTAATAAAATGTTTGTTATGCCTTCATTTGCAAAAATTAAGGTTTTTTTACAGTGCTATTTTTATTGAAAAAATATCCATATAATATATTCTAATTAAAGTTTTCCCTCCCAGAACTTTTCCCAGATCCCTTCCATCCACTTACTTCACATTATTTTTTTCTATGTTGAGAATGAATAGGAAAACAAAATAAATGACAAACACATTATTGTAATAAAAGAAACGACAAGTACCTTTTATCAGTGAGGCATTCTCATCTTGCATCCACTGAGTCTGGGTAACAACTGCAGACTGAGCCTTTCCCCTTCTCAGAATTGTTAATTCTTCTATTCTGGCTGCCCTACCTATACTTCCTGCCTGGATACTGGCCAATCAGCATTTTATTAAACTAATATAAGTGACAAATCTTTACAGGGTTCAAAACCATTTTTCCAGAGTATGGGCCACTGCTTATTTTCATCTATTGTAAGAGTTTCTCAGATAATGGCTGAGAGAGGCAATAATTAATATTTACTGCAGAATGTCATTATTTTTTTCTGACTCTATCACTGTTGAATATTTGGATAAATGATAAATTACATACATTGTTAATGAGGATGTGATAATTACCACATTTTGGGGTCAGTCAAAATTGAAATTCAAGAATATGTTCACTTATAATACCTTAAAGTAAATAAGAGAAATAATAAGGAATTTAAATATAAAGCTTTTAAAAAATTCCTGCAAAAGTCCTTAATGATTTATAATATGGAAAGATGGTTGACTGACTATTGACTACTTTACTCCATTAACACTAACTATGCTGAACATGTGGTATGCTATGCACTTTTAACTTTAGCATAGGGGAAAAAGAGATAGGAAGATCTCTTTGAATCAGAGTGCATCCTGGTCTATATAGCAAGTTCAGCAAGGGCTATATAGTTAGTCCCCGTCTTAAAACAAATAAAAATGCTTCGTTCACATGATGTCAAAGAAATATGATTTCCAGATATTAAACCATGAATAAAAGTGCATAAATTTGTATGTTATCTATTTTCCTATTTTACATGTTATATACACATGTGCTATTTTGTAAATTATATAAGTGCATACAATCAATTGCATGTGAACTTTAAATTGATCTACTCTACTCAATATCATACACACCTATATGTACCCATTTACATGTATAATATCAATTAAAACCTTACATTTTAGGAATAATGAAAACTGGCATGGTAGAAAGAAAACTAAGTACACTTATTACTGCAGAAGTCTAGAAAGGAAAACCTATGTAGAAAGAATTAACTGCCTTATATCCAGGAAAAGCCTTTATTCCAAGGCCCTTTACTTTAGGAAAGAAGTGGGAAAACTGTGATGATATCCTTCCGTGTCTGTTTTTCCTCCCAGTGTTGCCCCACGCCTGCCTTATGACACCTTTACTGGGGTGCCAATAAATCATTTACCTCACCTTTTGATAGCTCCCACTTCTATGGTCATCTTACATAAAGCAGCCATTCTAGAATGGACCCCACTTCACCTTTTCTAATCTTTTTGTTAGAGCACAAGCTGAT
Source organism: Microtus pennsylvanicus (assembly GCF_037038515.1). Lineage (NCBI taxonomy): Eukaryota > Metazoa > Chordata > Mammalia > Rodentia > Cricetidae > Microtus > Microtus pennsylvanicus. The sequence goes on from NC_134592.1 coordinate 22,183,131, forward strand.
CATTAGTCATTTCTTTCCCATTCTTTTGTTCTGCCATCATGACAATTTACTATAATCAAGACAATTGAACTCATCCAAGTATAGACTCTTCCTTGGAAAACTGTGGAGAATGATATTTTAATGTGTGTTTGTGTGGTTTGTGTGTGTGTGTGTGTGTACCTGATTATATAATTATCTATCAGCTTTTAGGAAAATTAGAAATAAACCTGAAAGGAATATGTGATATATAAGTATATGTTTTTCTGAACTAGGTGACCATGAGTGTTGAAAACTTTTAGAAATTACAACTTTTATTAATTCAATGTTTATATTGTACATAGGATGTTTTATTTTTATTTTCGGGATTTAATGTCTTCCTCTTTTATTTTCTTTTATGGAAAGCATATGGGCATAATAACTCTTATAGAGCAAATATTAATATGATTTTATGATTTAAGATGCATTTGTCTATGTTTGTGTTGCTAGTTATGTGTTTATTTGTATACCTGTCTCTATTTAACTTTCTGTTCGACATAATTGAGACTGAGAATTCGAATAAGGGATCACTTTACCAGGACTGAATAACACTCTTTCTGAGGTGTGCTCGTTCGACACATGTCTTGCAATAAGGAACCCACAGATCAGAAACACAAATTAAGTAGAAGGAAGCCCATCGGGCCATCCTTATGCCTAATTAACTGCTTTTCAATACCTGCTCCTTTGAAAGGAAACACAGATGGAAAAGTAATTAATGCAAAAACTAATTAGATATCTCATTTGCCAATTTTACAAGATAAATAAAACAGATTGCAGGCAATATACTCAGCTGCCTGAAGCAAGGTGAAGCTACTAGAACAAAATGAGAGATGTTATTACCAGCAAAGTAGAAGCTGAGTGGCATATATTTTCCTCCCTGTCATTTTATCAGGAAGGCAAGAGAAAGAGAGTGAATTCTGTGTCTTTTAACTTTAATTCACTTAAAAGTATTATATACTATATAACCAGGTGTTTTGCAAGTATTTGACTTGGTGAAAAATTATTGTCATCATGCACAATAATTTTAAAGGCAGTTTTATAATCTTCTAAGAATATTCACCAACTCCCTTTAAAAGGCCAAATATTTAAAACTAAAATTCACTGCAAAAATATGTACTTTCTTTTTTTTTATCCCAGGATTTTCCAGACCCAGGCCAGCTGGCCTTGCTGAGTTCCCAATAGAACATCCCCATTGTTTCAGTGTGTGGGTGCACCCCTCGCGGTCCTGAGTTCCATGCTTGTGCTCTTTCTCCTTCTGCTCCTGATTTGGACCTTGAGATTTCAGTCCTGTGCTCCAATTTGGGTCTCTGTCTCCTTTCATCGCTTGCTGAAGGTTAATATTCAGGAGGATGCCTATATGTTTTTCTTTGGGTTCTCCTTATTTAGCTTCTCTAGGGTCACTAATTATAAGGAGGGAAATGGGAGGCGGTGGCGGGGAAGAGACAGAAATCTTTAATAAATAAATAAATTAAAAAAAAAGAAAAAGGGTATTGTTTGTAAGAGTATATGTGTAGGGATGGGAGAGATTGCTCAGCCATTATGTGATACTCTTGCGGGGCACTCAGGTTCAGTTCCTAGCAGCCACATGGAGGCTCAGAGCTCTCTGTAACTCTAGGTCTAAGGAAGCCCCTCATGCTCTCTTCTGACCTTTGTGGTCACTGCATGCATGTGGTACATAGCAAAAACACTCATATACATAAATAAATCTTAAAAGAAAAAAAAATATGTACTTTCTTTCTTTTTCCCCCAAAACTGGCCTATTAGCTCAGGCTTCTTATTAACTCTTTTTTTCCTTTCTTGTTTTTATTACTTAAAAAAATACGAATCCAAATTTCGACTCCCCTCCCACTCCCTGCACACATCTTCCCACCCCACCCTCTCTAATCCTAAGAGAGGGCAATGCACTCAGCTTTCTGGAAAGTTTAAGGCCCTCTCTACTACATCTAGATTGAGCAAGGTTTACATCCAAAGAGAACAGGATCCCACGATGTCAGTACATTCGGTAGAGACAAATCCCAGTGTCACTATCAATGCCCCCTCAGTCTGCCCCAACTGTCAACCCCTTTCAGAGGGACCTGTTTGTTCCCATGCTCGTTCACTCCCAGTCCAGTTGGAGTGGGTGAGCTCCCATTAGCTCAGGCAAACTATCTCAGTGGGTGAACCCCTCATGGTCTTGATCTCCTTGCTCATATTCTCACTCCTTTCACTCTTCAACTGGACCTTGGGAGCTTTCCAATGTGGGTCTCTGCCTCTGTTTCCATCTGTTGTTGGATGAAGGTTCTATGGTGATATTTAAGATAATCATCAGTCTGACTACAGGTGAAAAGTTTATTCCGAGCTCTTCCTCCAGAAAATATTTATACCCTGAGTCGTGTCAAGGCATTCAGTTCATGCTATAAATGGGGTTTCCAAACACTCTCCAAGAAAGCTGTGGCTAATGAAACATGAAAGTCAAAGAGTACTGCAAATGTCATAGGACCAAAAAACCCAGCTCTGTGCTCCCAGCACAGAGTGGGTCTTCAGGGCTACTCCTCACATAGACAGATAGATTTTGGGATATCTGGCATGGATCATAGAAGTATGGACAAGTGAGAAGCATGGCTTCCGATAATGCAAAGAAAAGTCTTTTTAATGAATGAGATGTTTTTTCCTTTTTTTGTCTGTCTTATCTCATTTTGAGGATTCTTGAAATGATTCAACCATTCCCCTAGATATATATTATACATTAATTATTATATTCTATATATTATATAAAAATATTGTACATATTAAAATTATAATACTATTTTTTCAAAACGCATTGAGTTCCATGTAACTAATGTATCACTAAATATCAATACTCTTTGATTTTTCCCGTTCCAAATGACCTCCCCTCCTACATCCCACTCCATCTCACGTCCTCTTATCTCCAGTGTATCATCAAAAGCAAAATGCAAATTGGAAATAAAGTGCTGATATGTTTAACTCACAATAGAAAAATAGTTAGAAATCTCACATGACATAGTACATAAAACCATGGGAAAATCTACAGAAATCATCCTAGAGAAGTTACACTGAAACATTGTATAGATGGCTTCACTGGCATTTTGTCAGAAAAAAAAAATAGCCCATTAAGTACACAGAGATCACTCATTTTCTCCACCCCTAAAACTGTTGACCCCTCAACCCATATAACATTAAAAGCCAAACATATTTCACAGGATTAACAGGCAATGTGATGCTACATATCAGCTACTATTTTTCACTATGATCTCAGTACATATTTAATTGATTCTCAATATTTAACACTCTATAGACACTTTGCAAAACATACTTCCCCAATTGTAAGATAAGACACATATGGAAAGAGTTCCTTTGAAGTTAAATCTGAGAATATATTTTTTAAAAATTATTTATTTATTCATTTATTTTTATTTAATTGATTTATTATATATCCTGACAGCATGTCCCCTATCACCCCCAACACCTCAATCCATTGCTCTGTTTCTGTTCAGAAAGTGGCAGGCCTCCCGTAGGTATCAACAAAGGTCTATCAAGTTGTGGTAAGAATAAACATGTCTACTTGTATAAAGGTTGGGCAAATCAATCCGGTATGAGCAATATGTTTCCAAGAGCCAGGCAAAGCCTAAGTCGGTATCATGCAAGCTTCGTGATTGTTGCTCCATCCTCTCTGAGTTCCTATGATTCAGGTTAGTTCTTTATGTCAGTTTTCTTGTGATGGTCTTGATCCTCTGGTTCCTGCCATCCTTCCTCCCTCTCTTCAGCAGGATTCCTTGATCTTGGTCTAATGCTTGGCTGTGGTTCTCCGCATTTGTTTCCATCAGTTTCTGGGTGAAGCCTCTCTGATGACAATAGGAGTACTCAACAATCTGATCACAGGAGACGGTCAGTTCAGGCTATCTCTTGACTATTGCTAGGAGTCTTAGCTGGGGTCATCCTTGCAGAATCCTTGGCGTTTCCCTTACATCTTGATTCTAACTGACCAAAGATGCTCCCCTTCCAGTCATTGCTTTCAGTACTCACCCCGTCAAATAACCCTTAAACCTGATCCCTCATGTTCTGATCCCTACCTGCCCCAGCTCACCAAGGGAATCTCTCTTATTTCCCCTTCCCAGGAAGCTATATGCACATGCCTCCTTTTGGGCCCTCCTTTTTACCTGGCCCCTCTGAGTCTGTGTATTATTGCATGGTTATTCTTTACTTGACAACGAATATATACTTATGAGTGATTACACACCATGTCTGTCTTTCTGGGTCTGGGTAACCTCACTCAGAATGAAAATTTTCTAGTTCCATATATTTGGCTTCAAATTTCCTAATGTCACTTTTTTTAACAATTGAATAATACTCCACTGTGTAAATGTACTACATATTCTTTGTTTGAGGGTTATCTAGGTTGTTTCCAGTTTCTGGATATTATGAATAAAGTGGCTATGAATAGTTAAGCAAATCTCCTTGTGGTATGTTTAAGTATCCTTTGGGTATATGCCAAGAGTGATATAGGTGGTCTTGAGGTAAACTGATTCCCAAGTTCCTAAGAAATCATCATTTTGTTTTCCAAAGTTTCTGTAAAAGTTTGTACTCCCAGCAGCAATGGAGGAGAATTTCTCTTGCTCCTTATCCTCCCTAGCATAAGTTGTCATTTGTGTGTTTTATCTTAGTATCTCAGAATAATTTTGATTTGCATTTCCATGTCATGCTGGCTAAGGATTTTGAACATTTCTTTAAATGTTTCTCTGCCATTTCAAATTTTTCTGTTGAGAATTCTTCTTTTTGGTCTGGACCCCATTTTTTTCAACATCCAAAGCCTTTTAATAACAGTAAGATCCAGGGTTAGTTTTTGTAGCCGCGGCTGGCCCTTCCGCCTCTGGCACGTTCAAACTTCCAGCCCTTGGAGCGGACATAGGGTTTGGTATGGCTGTGTGGGGTTCCCAGGGCCTTGCCAAAATGCTGGCACACCTCTCGGCCCTTCCGAGGTCCAGACAGGAGCACAGTGCCACAGCCCTTGGGAGACTCCAAGGACATCTACCTGCGGCTGCTGGTCAAGCTGTACAGGTTTCTGGCTAGGCGAACCAACTCCACCTAAAATCAGGTTGTGCTGAAAAGGTTATTCATGAGTCGCACCAACCGGCCACCTCTGTCCCTGTCCCGGATGATCCGAAAGATGAAGCTTCCCGGTCTAGAAAACAAGACGGCTGTGGTTGTGGGGACGGTCACAGATGACGTGAGGATTCTCGATGTGCCCAAACTGAAGGTGTGTGCACTGCGGGTGCGCAGCCGGGCCCGAAGTCGCATCCTCAAGGCTGGGGGTAAGATCCTCACCTTTGACCAGCTGGCCTTGGAGTCTCTTAAGGGCCGTGGCACTGTGCTCCTGTCTGGACCTTGGACCCCATTTTTTAAGTGGATTATTTTGTTTTTTGATGTCTAGTTTCTTTTGAGTTCTTTATATATTTTGGAGGTTATTCCACTACTGTTGGCTGCCATTTTGTCCTAGTTATACTGTCCTTTGCCTTACAGAAGATTTCACTTTCATAAGGTCCCATTTATTAATTGTTGATTTAAGGGTCTGTGCTATTCGTGCTATATTCAGGAAGTTTTCTCCTATGTGAATGCATTCAAGGCTACTTCCCACTTTCTCTTCTATCAGGTTCAGTGTAACTAGATTTATGTGGAGATTCCCTGATACTCTTGGACCTGAGTTTTGTGCAGGGGGATAGACATAAATTTATTTGCATTCTTTTACATGTTGACATCCAGATATGGCGGTACTATATATGGAATATGCTTTCATAGTTTCATTGTATAATTTTGGATTCTTTATCAGTAATGGTTCATGGAGTTATATTTACATCTTTGATTCAATTTAATTGTTTCACTGGTTTATTTTATGGTAAAATTCCACTGTTTTTATTACTGCAACTCTGTAGTAGAGCATGAGAACAGGGATGATGATACCTCTAGAAGTTTCTTTCTTATACAGTATTTTAGCTATCCTGTTTTTTTTTTCAATATGAAGTTGAGTGTCTTTTTTATGATCCGTAAAGAATTGTGTTGGAATTTTGATGAGGATTGTATTGAATATGTAGATTGCTCTTATTAAGTTAAAAATATTTTTCATAGTGTAAACCAATTATTTTGTTTACATACTTAAATTTTAAATATATTCTTACATAACTAGTATTTATATTTTAACAAATGAGGAAATGTTAAAGAAAGAGAATTGTTCATAGATATATTTCCCCACCTCGGTTTAATAATAAAGGAACATTTCATGCAAATAAATTTTGAGGTAACGATCATGCCTGTGAAGATTCTAGATCTCGATGTTATTCTAAATAATGTATGTCAAAATTGCACTAAAGATCCATGATGCCACACTTCCACAAGGGAAATTCTATTATGACTTTTTCACAAAGCTGACAATTTTTGTTTTTTCATACAATGAAACATTTATGAGAGTTAAATTTTTTCAGACAAACCTTAGAGTGTACATATTTAATACGGTATTTACTGAATCTAATACAGAATAAATATTTAAAAGTTATCTAGCTATACATTTTTTTTCATGTGTAATAAAGTCTCATCTAATGCCAGCTCCAAAAATGGTCACTGGTGGCAGTTGCTATTTCCTCCTCATGACATGTTCATGTATGTGTGCTGATATAAATGGGACATCAGTTCTCATGTTTATCACAACTGGTTTATCATTGACTTACATATTAATTTTCATTGTGATCTTTATCTCCATTTTCCTGAATTTTCTTGAGTGCCCTGCAAGGCCTGTAAGGCAAAAAGAGTGGAAAGCCTGAGGTCCTCTCTGTCCTTGTTCCTCTTACCTCCTAAAGAATTTTAGGGTTTCCACTTTTGAGAAGAAAGTGGTACAAGACTTAGCAACTTTAGCGTGCTGGTCACATTCCTCTGGTTTGCTTTGGATCACCCTTCCCATCTCCCAAAATATACTAGGAAACAAACCATCAGCTTTGCCCCTCATTGGGGTGTGAAATACCATAGGAAAAGAGGATTAGATCAGGACTTAGTTGAGACAAATTAACAGAGAGCTTATTTCATCAGGCCGAAAAAATAGAGTCTCTCTCTCTCTCTGGCTCTGGGTGGTGACTGGACATTCAGATCCACCTCAAAGATTAGACTATTATGAGCTTTTGAGACCTCCTAGAAGAATTAATCCAGCTGCTCCTCTCAATCTCCTGGCCAGTAGATTATCAAATAGATTCATCAACAGATATGCTAAATAAACAAAAGTAATAATTGTTCCCTTAATGAGAAAATTTATTTTAAATAAATTCCAAGAAAATAATTCCGAGAAGTCATCTCCCATTTGGTTGCTAACAAAGATTCTGTTGATCACTATGCAACATTGACATTCTGCATTTTCTAATTCTTTCTCTGAATTCCCCACTTCTTTGTGCTATGCAATTGCTTACAGACTTTGTGTATAGATCATAGAAGCCTTCCTTACCCAAACTCAAGCCACGATCTTCTTTCTTCCTCATCTCCACTTTTCTTTGCTTAAAAATTGTCATGACTTAAATCCTGAATTCCATGACATATTTCTCTTCAAAGCTAATAACAATATCCACAAGTTCCTTTCCAATTTCATCTATAATATTTTTTTAATGAGAGACTAAGAACCTATAATGGAACCTTGGTTTCTTTTGTAACAAAAGACTGCTTGCTATTTATATGATTCAAAAACCAACTTTAGAGATGTAAGCCCTACCATGATGAGAATTCTCTGTTCAGTATGTTGGGCTTTGGTACATGTAACTGAAGATATAGCAAATGTGGCTGATGGAGGAGGGTCATCTTTCTATCTGTTGTTTCATTGGTTAAGTAATAAAGAAACTCCTTGGCCTCTGATAGGGTAGAATTTAGGGGGAGTTAAAAGAACAGAATGCTGGGAGAAAGAAGCTGGATCAGGGAGTCGCCATGATTCTCCCACTCCAGGCAGACGCAGGTTAAGATCATTTCCTGGTAAGCCAGCTCGTGGGCTACACAGATTAATAGAAATGGGTTAGATCAATATGTAAGAGCTAGCCAATAAGAAACTGAAACTAATGGGCTAGGCAATGTTTAAAAGAATACAGTTTCCGTGTAGTTATTTCGGGGCATAAGCTAGAGCTAGCCATGTGGGCGGCCGGGTGCCGGGGACGCAGCCCCGCTGCTCTTATTTCAACATGTGGCCCTGGACAACTGTGTTTGCTTAGTTTTGTGAGCCTCAGCTTATCATTTTAAAAAATGGAAAAGGGTAATGTCTATGTCTTAGGATTGAGAAAATTTTATGTATATTAGAGCTTATGTCATTTCAACTAGGAATTATTATGCATATTAATATCAGTATATCTCATAATTTGCATTTTATTTTATGATGAAAAGATTAATTTCAAGTTATTTTGTTCTCTTTAAAAACCTTTTTTGATAGACTCAAATATTTTCTTATTTAACCTTTCATTTTTCTGTCTACTTTGATATCCAAAGGCTATTCAAAGGATAGATAATTTTAGTCTTCCATACAATATCTTTTTAAACTTAGATTGAATAAAAAAAGATTTTTTTCTATGCCACAAGACTTTCTGGGAAATATCTACTGAAATGTCAAGCCAGATATAGTAAAATGTCTTCTATCTAGAGCTAAACCCCCTTTCCCCCAAACCTTTTAAAATTTAATAGTAGATATATATCATATTAACACGCAGGCTATTGCATTAAAGTAGCATTACTACTAGAGAAATTGACTCTCCATTATCCAGTAAATTCCAGGTACTAGACTCCACATCTTGTTTCATCATCAGCATTTAATATTGATGGTTTATAAGGGTGGGCATCCAGCACAAGAAGTGATTTGTATCCACTAGAAGGCAGTGACAGGTTTGGGTTCAGCAAGGTTATGTATTATGTATTTCAACAATTGTCAGAAATATTTATTGAGAATCTATGACATGAAGGTCTGTGATTATGCTTTGTAGGGCACACAGAATAAATAGATGACAGGGACCTTTTCCCTCCAGGATATTAGGAAGGATCAATAAATCAAACTGGACGCAATATTAGATGACTTTCTACTCCAAATCAAATTTCTATAGATCTTCTATGATTTCTTTCTTGTGTAAATTTGAACTTTATCTCTCCTGAAATAATTTTGGGGTGTCTTTTTATAAGTGCTCATTTGTATTGGAAGTTTGAAAAGTAAGGAGGCAATTACAACAGAAAGCTGGAACAACGTTTCTGTCTTACCTGAACATTAAATTATGTGATTTTTTTTATTTATGGCAGAGGTAGGTGAAAGACTTAATATTCAACACTGAACAGGGAAGAGGGAACAAGACCATTTCCTCAGAGCTTCCAATGACTTCCAAAAGTTACCTGACGCCTGAAGAAGAACACTCATATTCTGATAAAATTTTACAGAGTGAACTCAATGTTTATGCAAATCAAAATAAAATAATTCTATACTAAGTCCTGTAGGGTTTCATCAGAGGTGTGGAATGGAGAGAACAGCCTTTCTACAGACTTGTTCTGTCCAGGAGTATATTTTATATCATAGCTAATTAAAATTCTAAACAATATTTCTCAAATTTTAAAACCTTTGGATGAATTCATTAAAACAGTTTCAAAATCGAGAATTAACATCATGATTATTTTTCAAGAGTTGGATTTTATGAGAAATAGAAATTCTGGAGTGGGCATAAGAGGTGAAGATATTTGATAATGGGTTTGTGGGATCCTCAATATTTACAAAATTCTACAATGTCATAAACACAAGTATTTTTGGTCTTTACAATAACACCTCTGGGTATTAAATTTCATGTGCAATTTATAGACAGGCATTAATCTAAAGCTCTTTGAGGCATGAGATAGACATATCTTGAACCAGGATTTTAAAATGTGAATGTAGCTTTCATGTTAATCATAGTTTTGCTGAGTCTCAAGCCATGGTAATGGTTATATAGTGAGTAAATTACAATTTAGTTAAAGAGCAGTTTCACATTGCTTTAGGTTAGAATGGAATTCAAAAAGTCCCAATAGATGAGTCCTTAATAAATTGAATATTGAATGTACTTATTGAGTCAAATTAAAGTTTTCTGATGTTTTATTTTATTTTTTATTAGAAAATTCAAGGAACTGTAAATTCTATATATGCTTCTTTATGAATCATCAGTCTTAAAAGAATGATTTACACTTTTTCTCTTTCAGATGCAGGGTCTGTGATCTGTCAAGATCAGAATATGAATAATTCCTGGGTTAGAGTTTGTATCCAAGCCCACAGGGTTTTGCAAACAAGAGAATTTCTGCTGCAAAGTGGTTATTCTATAGAGACAAAAATAAAATGGCTTTTATTTTTAAAAAATCTCCTATGATATCTAGAGTTAAATATAATTTGAGTCATTTAAATTATTTTTCATAAATCCTAAGGACTTTTTGACTATCTTAGATGCTGTTCCTATATTGTTCTTATGTTTTCTATACCAGATCTCTGGATACATAATATAATAAACCTCTTTTTATGTGAAGGGTTTTCCCTTATTGTCAGTTTAAGTGAAACTATATGTTTTTCCCTTTTATGGTAACTTGTTAGTGTTTATTTGTGTAGAACAAGTTTATACAGATACACAGTACATGAGTAATTATAAATCGTCTTGAAACTTGTTGAAATTTAAGTTGATTGGAATTAGTCTGTTTAGTGATGAAAAAAGGCCTTAAGTGATTAATCTGTTATGTTACAGGTTTTGAGTATATACTAAAAAATGGATTGCAATAGCTGTGGGGATTCTATCTGAGGGCTTTGAATTCCCTCCCTACAGTCATTGGAGGGCTAGTTATTGCTTCCATGGGAGGAGATGTTATCTACAATGATCCCTTACAATCAGAAGAGAGGTGTCATTTGGAAGATTGGGAATGAAATTGACTTTACTTTCCAGGGTGCAATGCACTAGGGAAAACCTACTTAAAATAGATTTTCTTCTTTTCCTTCCAAGAAAGCCAACAGGTTGATATTTTCTTTCCCATTTTGCAGGCAACAACAACAAAAAAATAACACAAAAAAATCCCTCTTAAGACTAGAGAGTACATTTTCCCCCAAAACTATATTACTACATGTAAGAAGATGGATTTGAAACAAAGTCTAACTTCAGAATCTAAACTCTTTTTTTTTTGAAAATGACATGAGGTTGTGATGGAGATTCTAGGTCCACTGCTAAGTGCCTGGATATTAGTTTCAGTTCTGTTCTTTGAGTATATGGGAGTTTGTCTGAGTTAGTGGGACTTTTTGATTTTTTTTTTATTTTTGGCTTTCTCTTTGTTAAACTTGGGAACTGAGAAAAAGGAAAAGGCCTTGATATATGTTATATAATGTGTGATGCTAAGTAAGCAATGTATAGATACTGACAATCATGATGCTGATAATGGCCATGATGAGGATTTTGCTGAATGTATAAAATACATATTCACATTTTGGTTCCTAGTGGCCCCAAGAAAAGTCAGAAATGCATTATATTTCTTCTGTATAAGACTGGTCTCACCCAGTCTGCAGTGCGCACTCAAAAGGTATTCACTGAATGAGCACTGAATGAATAAAAAAAATCATGCAATAATTGTATTTTATTGGCATTTCTCTAAGGAACCCACAATGTCTATAATCTGAGAAGCTACCCATGAATTCATATTTCCATGAACAATGGTTACAAAAAACTAAAGTATTGCAACATCTGAATAGAATAGCATCAAGTCTGAAATATAATCCTTCATCTATATGCATTTGTAAAAATTCCTCCAGAAAAATATAAGTTGAAGAATGATTTATTGAATAATTTGCAAAAAAAAAGCTTCATCATATATTCAGTAGAAATGGGTGGGAAGTGAACAGTGCTTGAAGGATAGGACAGGTGGAAATATATTGAGGATGGGTGGGAGGATAGACAGGGGTGGGAAGGAGAGTGCTGGAGGATGGAGAAAGGTGGGAAAATGGGGAGGGGTGGAGGTGCAGAGGAATGGGTTGTAGAGTATGGGAGCATAGAGAGCTGGGAAGATGGGTGGGGTGGGAATATAGATAGGGTGGGAGGATGGAGTGGGGTGGGAGGTTGGAGAGGGGTGGTAGGGTAGACAGGATTGAGAGGATAGATGGGGTGGGAAGATGAACATGGGTGGGAAGGTGGACAGGGAGGGAGGATAAACAAGGTAGGAGGATGAATAGGGCTTGGTGGATGGAAAAGGGTGGGAGGATGAATAGGGGTGGGAAGGTGGACAGGGTGGGATTCATTCCGAAAAAAATCCTTTTGTTTTCTTTCTTTCTTTTGTATTTTATTTTGTCAAGACACAGATTTTTTTCTTTTTCTTTTTTTTCTTTTCTGTGGCTTTGTAGTCTGTCCTCTTCTGGAACTCACTTGGTAGACCAGGTTGGCCTCAAACTCCCGGAGATGCACCTTTCTCAGCCTCCCGATTGCTGAGATTAAAGGCATGTGCCATCACATTCATGTGTCAGTTTCAAGGAAAATTGTGCTTTTCTTTATTTGCACTGTTAAGAACTTACTTCTCTTTACTTGATTACATTTGATTAAAGATGACAGTTCCATAATTCTTTCAGAATATGATTTTGGATGTTGTGTTGAGAATATAAGCAGATTTTTTAAAATTTAAGGTAAACTCAGAAACATTTTGTTCAATAAGCATACTTGCAAGAGTACTAATTCCCTATTCTATATGCTGAAAGGAAGTCCTAGCCTAAAACTTGATGAGCTTAGAACTCATACAGAATAAGTAATACATGATCATTTTGAGGGATGAGGACAGCTTTCAGTGAGTGAGTGTGTGTGTGTGTGTGTGTGTGTGTGTGTGTGTGTGGTCCTTGGTATCATGCTCTGTTTCCCTGAAGGCTTCTCCAGATGTCTGATTGCTGCATAAACTGACTTGCTGCCAGTTTTAGTCAGACATTTTCTCTCTCCTCTCCTCTCTTCTCCTCTCCCCTCCCCTCCCCTCCTCTCTTCTCTTCTCCTCTCCTCTCTCTTCTCTCCTCTCTCTTCTCTCTTTTATACTTTCTTCTCCCTTGTCTCTTCTCTTCTCCACTTCTCTCTTCTCCTCTTTTCTCTCCCAAACTGACTCCGTTACCCTACCTTCCTTTCCTTCCCTGCCATTTCCTCTCCTTCTCCAAACTGCTGCTCATTTTTCTTGTTGTTTCTGCATTTGCCCTTTCTGTTTCTTTTCAAAATATACACTAAGGAGCCAGTGTTTTGTCTAAGATATCACCATTTGATTGTGATAATACATGAGTGCTATTAATGCTTCTCACCATTTTTTTTTTCTGAGAAAGAGACAAGAAAATAGCAAAAGTCAGTTCCACATTTTGTGATATTTGGTCCCCACTGCATTTTGATTATCCAGAGAAGTTGTAAGAAATTATGTTGCAAGTAAGTATGCTTCTGAGGAAATGGGAATGTAAGTATGTGTACTGAATGTTGAGAGGCTGCTTACCAGTATGGGAGGTGAGAGCAACCAGTTGGGCACCCAGGTATAATTAAAGGAAAGGGGAATCCATTTTTTTTGTTTGTGTGTTTGTGTGTGTGTATCTTCCTTTCTTTTTCTTTTTTCTATTTTTGGAGCAATCGGGAAACACATCTTCTCCCCTTGACATTATAATACCAGGATATGTAGCTTTCCAGATTGTAAGACATGTTGATGTCTCTCAATCTGATTCCAATGCTTTTTGCCTATCCTTAAGTATTATACAATTGCTGAGGATTAGGTTGTCAAAGAATGATGCAGACTTCCATCCAGGGTCATTTGTCCTAGACAGAGAGAAGAAACCATGGCCTTTTATTCTGGTGAGAAAATATAAAGTGAGGAGAGAGAGAGAGAGAGAGAGAGAGAGAGAGAGAGAGAGAGAGAGAATTAGAATATTTCATGTCCTGTGGAGAGAGGCAGATCTTGGAGATGAGTGATATTGGGGTGCATGATGTGAAATTCCCAAATATTCAATAAATAAATTAGGTTAAAAAATTATTACACTATTAGTGCTAGACATTTTAGTTGAGTTTTTCACTCTATTGTGTGAGTCTTAGCAGCTTCTCTAATTGCATGAAATTTTTTTAAAAATCTTCAATAGTTTTATAGGATAAATTATAGAGAAAAAGATGATAGATAAGATATAGATAAACAAATATATAAAACTAATAAATAGTATAAAGGTGATATATATGTATGTATATATTTGTGTGTATGTTATAGAAAATATATTTACATGTATATCTTTATCTATATCTGACTTGTGTGGTTAATAAAATTTTCCTTAAAAGTGAAAATCAACCTATAACCATGCTAGCCTATTAATACTTTTCATTCTGCTATATATTATTGATGTAAGTAATTGGCACAAGAAATATGAGAAATAATTGCATTGTGTTCTTTTTATAAGCACTGTATTTGGTTGTTCCACAACTTTTTCACTGAGGTGATTGCTACCACCTCCTTCACAATATTTTCTACATTCTCCCTTCAGTGTGAAGCATACAACGGTCTCCTATTTCTATGCTATCTAGGCCTATTATTCAGGATTCCATAATCACATGAAATCACTAAATGCATACACATGATTATGGCACTTGAGAAGCCCCATGATCAGCCACCTGCAATCCAGACATCAGCAAGTGTACTTCACTGAAGAGTAATGTGAAGACTTTGTAAACCAGGATGGTTTATGCTATGAGTCATGGTCATAGACTGGAAGAAAAAGGCAAGAGTTCCACACTTTCAGATGTCTAAGGAAAGGAGAAAGGTCAAACAAAGAAGAAAATATTAGTGTTCCCTCTGCTCTTTTGTTGTATGAACGTTCTCCAGCTCAAATCGCCTCAGTAGATCATACTCTAATTATACACCTAGATGAAGTGGTTCTTTGTGTTTATTCTGTTTATTTAAATATGAATATCTTATAGAGATTTGTCATCAATACCCCCATTAACAATGCCTTACCAGCTTTGTGGAAATACTTCAGCTGAGGCAAAGGGACACTCATGCTTAACTTTCGTTCCTGCTATTTCCAGTGTCTTTCAGGATGTTGCTTAGCTTTTTTGAACTGTAACTTTAAAACCATAGAACTCATTAGTGAAAACATCTTCTCTTCTTCCACTCAGTATCTTCGATACCATATTGATTAATTTATCTCCGTTCAGTATTGGAGCTACTGTGATTGTTACTTATACCTGATTCACATTTCTTATGTGAAACTTCTTGTCACTGCTTTGCATTTCCATGACACTTAATGCACTTTATTGCATCAATATTCCATGAAATTGTTTGTTATCATTGCCTTTCTATTTAAATGATTTATGTTAGTCATAAACCATTTGCTTGGTTTTTGAATGGTTGTGTATGTAAGTGGTTGGTGGAATAGTGTATATTCAGTAAAGGCATAATTTTAAGAGTCATGGAAATCTAACCAAGATTAGTTGAGACTAACAATTATATTTCTATCCTAAATACCTAAGTTCAAGACTTGCATAAAATCAACCACATTTCAAGGTGAAAAATCTAATTTATATATATATTCTTATATATAAATTTAACAGTCAGATAATTGTACTCTTAAATTGTTTCAAGTGTCTTTATTGCCTAATTCAAAGTTTTTTTTTATTTCCTTTGTTTTTAATACCATCTTCTAGAATTGAGAAAGGATTCCTGCTTTCATTATTTAAAATGCATTTTGCCCTATGTTTAAGCCATAGTAATATTCTGGATGTGAGCTAAGCCAGTAGATGTATATATATCTCAGAAAGGCAAAGATTTGCTTTTCTGTTGCTCAGCTCCTGTCAAAGGTGGAAATTTATTTAAAGACAGATTGTATATGTGGACACTCCTCCAAGTGGTCCAGAACCCTTCCACTATGCTTTTGCTTTGAGGATTTCCATTAGCCAGGGTGCAATCTGTTTGTGCACCCAGTGAATGGCTCTCTTCCTGGAAAAGTTCATAGTTCAGGCGGTGGAATTTTAGATGTTTCTTTACTGGTGGCCAAACAGAGCAGAATATCTCCACAGTGCCAGATGTGAGAGTAGAGGTGGTTGTTTTTCTAATTTTCTCTCTTTCATCCTTTACTTCGTGTAAGCATTATTTCTATGACTAGCAACTTGAGGTCTAAAAAGAACTTGTAACAGCCTTTTGTTCTCAAAAGTGAAAAAGAAACAAGTGTGTTAAAACTTCTCAAATAATTATATACATAATGCCTGAATTTGAAGTGCCCCTCCCCATCCACTACAATAAGAAAAAAAATGTAACAAAGAAAAACTGGAATAAATAAAAAGGTATTATACTCTTGAGGTATATGGCTTTCTTGTTTGTTAAAATGTTATAGCACCTCATGGTATTTTTTAGACCCCTTACTTAAAAGGCAATGATTTTTAATGCGTACATTAAAGGATTCATAAATGTAGTCTACTGCAGCTCAGTTTTTAGAACCACATTTCATCTTAACTACCATTGAGTTATCTATGTAAATAATGATTAAAAAGAAAATCCTTAAATAAGCCTCATTGGAAAACTGGAAATTAATTACCACATTATAACTAGTTAAGTGGAAATGAAGTAAATAAGGACAGAGGAATAATTGTAGCCTGTGGGTAATTTTATGACTACAATCTACCCCAAGAGTGAAAATTTCCCCTCAAAGAATGTTTAAAGATGTCTCATATTGAGATATGCATTTTTTCAAAGAGCAAGTTTACAAGAAAAAACAAATCCTAAATCAAATATTTTTGAAAACATATTTTAGTGAATTCTTTTGAGTGTAGTCTTCAAACTATTTTTTGTTTACAATTTTATTCTCTTAATGCTACTTGCCTTGAGAGAAAGACATAAATCCCAAGGACAAAACTCTATGTTTCCTAAGGTAACATTCTTCTGGGGTATCCCCTCCAGTAATTTCTCAAAATCCTTGGTGTGAAATAGGTAATCTGTTTCCAACCCCCCCCCATAAGAAAACCAGCAGTGACTTGGGGATTGAGTATTATTTATATTATCTCTGTCAATTATGATCCTTAGGCCAGAGATCAAAGAACTTTAAGAAGTAAGATATTTTATATATAGTGTATCAATTACTTGTCTGACACTGTGACAAAAAGTACTTGACAGGAAACAACTTCATGAATGAAGGGTTAATTTCAGCATAGAGTTGCAGGACAAATAATCCACCATGATGAAGAAATGAATCATCTGGGCTTGATTTGTTTTCTTCTTGTTGTTCAGGTCAAAACGCCACTTCATAGAACAGTATCACCCAAATTAACATGCAGCTTTGTCCCTCGATTTATCTAGTCTGGGAAATCCTGTGTTAGACATATGGAAAAGGTTTACTTACATAATGTTTCTAAATCCTACCAACTGTCAATTCCAAGCCTACAGTTGGCAGTTCCCATCAGTGTTCGTTACATCTAGGGACTCTTTCCTCACTCCATTTCCAGGGTGGAATTTATCAAATGAATATGTTAAATGTATGCTTCTTAATTATAAGGTTCCTAGGTCAAAGTCATTAATATATATCATTCTGTATAAATAAAGAATTTACTTTTCCATGATCATAGACATGAATGAATATAACTCTTACATTTCATGATGAATTTGACAAAAATTTAGATTCTGTACACTTGCTGTTTTCTGTCTTAAGATAATTGCATCTCCTAATCATTTCTAAAAATTAAGATACATTCTTAAAGTTAAAAATAAATTCTATGAAAATTGATATATATTTAAATTATTGGTAAATCTCTTTTTTTCATGCCAGTTTGGGGAGAGATAAAATACTTTGATGTTTTGTTTTCTTTTTCTGAAATCTCTCTCCTGTTCCCCCTTCTTACTCTGTAAATGTCTCTTTCTTTACTGTAGTAGAAGACCTGTGAGCAGGCTGCAGAGGTTGGTATAGGGGCTCTAAAGAAATTTAGAAGCCATGTTGTATAGAGTTTACTCTTCACAATGTATCTAATTAGAAGACAAGTTTTACATTTAATGATTATTTGCTCTATAAGTTATAATCACCATTTAGGATAAAAAACAAATGAGAGAAGATAAAATGAACCTTTGGAGTACTGGCTGTAGAATGTCTCCTTGGAATTTACAAACTGGCTATATACCTTAAGAAGAGACACTTTATGGCTTTTGAGATTTATGATCTATTGGTACATAGAAAATATCTGACCATGAGAATTCAGAGGAAGCTACTTAAATATATACCATGGGTAAGTTCATTTTAAGCTATAAATTTTATTGAAAAATTAGGAAAATAATCAAAGTTATATGTTGTCAAAGTGAAATAATATGAAATTCTTCTAGAAAATATGAGGATACTACAGAATACTATTGTAAGTTTTCAGAATCCCATGAAGAAATTCTTTGAAGCGAGTAGCAAGTAATGTCTTGGAAGGTACGTGTTGATCATCAAAGCAATATATCCAAACATACAAAATTAAAATTTGTTTATGAAACTAAAGGGATGCAAGTGACATGGAATAATAGGTGGTATTTTTAAAGTGGATTTTCACATCATCAGAAATAAATTCAAGTCCTTATGCTTGTAGAATAAGAATTTTACTAAATATAATAGCTCTCAACCTTGCTAGATGTATTTTAGTTGAAGAAAAGTTTTAGTAACTTTTCTTAAACTTGGAAGGAAAGACCTTTTGCAGGAGTTTTTGAGATATTCTGGCTGCACAACCACTTTTGAGTCTGAACATCTCTCTGTACTCCAAAGCACTCTAAATAAGGCTAGAACATACTAGAAGGGGACTTCACATCCAAAGAAAAGAGTTAGGCTGGTGGGACCATCAGACAAGAACACTGAGCAAGACCATAAACTGCTAAAACAGATAAATTTTTCTTTAAAACACCTTGCTGGCCTCAGATAGAAATCTAATTCATAAAATGCATTTGGAATTCAAAGACCTTTGGACAAGGAACACATCACAAATAGTGAATCTCTTCATTCTTCTTCCCAGACCATATAACACATTAGTATTCAGCTGAACTATCAAATAGAGTTCCAAAGAAGTGAAAATATAATGTACTTTAAAAATGCTTTGTCTACCGGTGAAATGTTGAGGATGTATTGAACGACAGCTGTGTTTTGAAGTAGTTTGCTTACAAAGTTCTAACCTTACACTAATGTTCAAAGTACTTCTGTGGCTTCTCAAATGTTAGAGATTCTTTGCTAAATACCAGTCCTGATATAAAAAGCATACAGAAATTATAGTTGTAGGGAAAAATTTTATTGCCAGGAGTTGTCACATTATAGATGTTTTGATAATCGCACATATAAAAATGTACACTTGAATAGACTTTGAATTCTTGCTTAAAGGTCATGGGAAATGTTTGTGGCACAGGGTGTCTAAAAACAATGAAACGCAACATTCAGCAGTTCAGCTGTCTGGGACTGTTACTGACATAGCTGGTATACTTGGATATGAGAGTGGAGAAACTTTGCCAGCAAAAAAAAATATGTATTTAAAATGTATAATAAAAGCTACCATTTGTGCAAAATATCCTGAGAATTTAAATAAAGAAATGTACAGTCAATACAGACTTTAAAAATGAGTTATATAAAGTCGGGCAGTGGTGACACATTCCTTTAATTCCAGCACTTGGATGGCAGAGTCAGGTCGGTCTCTGTGAGTTCAAACCCAGTCTACTCTACAAATGAAGTTTTAGGACAGCCAGTACTGTTACACACAGAAATGTTTTTGAAAAATGAACCACAACAAAAAGTGAGCTATACGAATAATAGCTCTAGGGCATAACATAGAGTATGTAATATGTTGTTGAGTAAATGATGTGCATGTACTCTTGAAATTGTGTGTTAAAAGCTTCATGGGTGTGGAAGCCTGTCCTGTCTTCAGAAAGAGTGGAGGTGCAGATGATAGAGGAAGGTCATTGGTTAAAAAAATAAAGAAACTGCTTGGCTGGCCCTCATAGGTTAGAACATAGGTGGGTGGAGTAAACAGAACAGAATGCTGGGAGGAAAAGGAAGTGAGCTCAGACTCCACATCTCTCCTCTCGGGAGAAGACACCTCAGACAGAGACGCCATGCTCCCAGCTCCCAGGCAGATGCACTCAATGAAGCTCCAACCCAGGATGGACATAGGCTAGAATCTTCCCGGTAAGTGCACCTAGGGGCGCTACACAGATGATTAGAAATGGGCTAAATTAATATGTGAGAATTAACCTAGAAGAGGCTAGATAGAAATGGGCCCAGCAGTGATTAAATGAATACAGTTTGTGTGTTGTTATTTCGGGCATAAGCTAGCCAGGCAGCCGGGGTGCTGGGGACGCAGCCCCGCCAACCTTATTACTACATGCAGAACTGTAAAAAAGAAATGAAGAGGATGCTTGGCCTGTTAGAGTTGTTTGCGGAAGCCTCCCAGAACCACTGTATTTGTTTATTTCACTGATGTCAATCAGCAACTTGGGCAGCATGGTGTGTATCTGTTTGAACAATTTCCCTCCAGATACACATAATCTTTGAAATGCTAATTTGTCTTCTAGTTTAGACTACAGAATGTAGTTTCTGTTACCTTGTAATCATTTGATTCCTAGTAGTAGACTTTGAACTCTGCATGTTCACTAATTGTTTTAACTAATCCTTACATATCCCATTTCTTCTCATGGAGTGCTCGATTTTTTTTTTTGTTGTTGTTGTTGTCATCATTTAAATACAAGTCTAACTTACTTTCTCTTTTAGGAAATGTGCATTTGGTTGTGGCTTTGCTACTTAGCAATTATTAAATGAACAAATTAGACTTTATTCATCTTTTCCCTAGATGAAACATATAAAAATATTTTTTTAATAAATAACACTAATGATTAATTGATAATTCTGTTAAATCATTAGGGCATGGCTTGGAAATTGCAATTACACAGAAAATGTTTACTGTTCCTCATATAAAGGATATTCTAACAACATCTCCTCTTGCTCTGATCTACTATGGATGATACTATTATATACATACTCTCTAGCATGGGATTGGTGCCTGGGTTGAGTCACTATTCCTGTGATTAGTTCTTTCTTATTATTAGCTATGAGGATAATTTATACATTTTGGTCTGGGGAGATTACTTAGTCATAAAGCAATTACCTCTTAACCATGAGAATTTAGTCAGGTTCCCAGCATCCACATGAAAATCTCATCGTGAGGATGTAAACTTGCAATCCCATTACTGGTAAAATAGATACAGTGGAACGACTCTAACATAATTGGTAAGCCCAGGGAGAAAGCAGGCTTCAAAATAAGATGGGATGCTTCAGTGGTTAAAAGACTTGTATAAACAAGAGGAACAAACTGCAGATAACCAGAACACACATAAATGGAGGGTAGATGTGCCTGCCGGCCTCTAATCACAGATTCAGAAGCTTGAGACAGCAGACGCCTGAAATAAGCTGAGAGACCACACTGCAAAGAAGTTTCTGAGACATTGTAGGGGATTTGGAACTGAGATATATTGGTGATATACCCTTGTAGAAGGGGCCAATCTATCATCTCTAGTGTTGCAGTTCAGTCTCTGGAGTTAATACTTTTCTGAGCCTTGCTTCTGTTGTTCCTTTGATTCTGTGAATACTTCCTTACTCTCCAACAAACATCCTTTTATGGACAAGTTACCTTGAAATAACATATGCATTATGTACTACATGAACTATGTTGTCTCACAAAGCAGAATAACAAGACAATAATCAGTATATTCTTATCTCCAGAGTGAATAGGTTAGCCAAAGGTGAGCTAATCTAGGTTGGGTTTGTCTGGGTGTGAATCATGTTCCCTCATGTTGGTTCACCGCCTCCTAGGATGAACAGGGTAGCATGGGCATGTTATTTTTGTGAATGCAGAAACACGGGAGAAAAAAATAGAGTAGACCTAAGTCGCATAAATTTAGGGTATAATTTGCCTGTTGACTTATTGTCTCGTTAAGGTCTTGAAACCAGAGAACTAGTTAGAAAGTGAATAACACATGTGACTATGTATATAGAGAGACATAGATATAGAGAGGAATAAAAACTGTGGCAAATTACATTATCTAAACAGTTGATTTGCATTTTGTTCTGGTAATAGCTTTTCTAGTTAATGTAAATTTTGGCTACTTTCCTTTAAAACCTATGCCTATTTTAAAGTTACACCTATCTAATATCAAAAGACATATTGAATATGTTAAGGACAAATGTGATTTTTAAACCAAGATGCCTGCGATGGGTAACACTCTGTCCACCCTGGTAAAGTGAAAAGATTAATCTTTCTTTTTTTTCTGAAAAATGTTTATGTTTCATAAAAGAAAAAAATATTTCTGGCTACTCTACATTCTTCCCACAATTTAACATTCAAACATTTGGAACTGGTTTGACTAAAAGGGAAAGAAGAAGTTTAAAAATGTTAGCTGGCAATGTTCTAACATATTATAAAACAAACAACTGAAGCTCACGACCACCCATGCTGAGAGTGGCTGCCTGGACTTGTGAGATCAGTCGAAACTCTCTTGAAGAGACCATGTGTATTGCTTCAGAGAACGTGGCAGGAGCTGGCACAAACTCTGAATGTTGACATCTGGGCTTCACTTTCACTATTGATATGATTAGTTTGTATACCCGCTCTACCTTTAGGTAATTTCCTCTTATTAATCAACATTTAATTGAAACAAAATGAGCTATATGTAAGAAACAGGTATCCTTTATTTTAAATTTTGGCAGTGCCATTTTGTGGTTGTGTTGATTTCGATAGCAAGATTTCCCTGTATGAAGGTTTCCTGGGAAAAATCATTCAGTATATGTAATTCATACAGTTCTGAAAAATAGTTAAAAAAAATAAAACAAATTTTTGCCCTACTGGTGGCATGTAAGAAACAAGAATGACTTTAAAATGGAGTTATTGTTTGTAAGGCTCATGTAGTCTATTGGCTAACTTTTTCTGAATGCTACACAGGCTTTTTTTCGCACCCATATTTGATGTTGCACTTGGGCCAACTTGGGCTTTGTTTCATAACTTTTTTTATGCTTGTGTTTAGAAAGAAAGAAAAGAAGCTTATGTTATAGTACACGTTGGCATTCCTGGGGCAGAAGAAAAATGAGAGATGCTAAAAGTACATTCAATGTCAAAAACACATCATCATCATTAACCAGCGGTTGGGAAATAGAAAGAGCACCCTTGCTCGTACGGCATTGCCTAAGGCTGTTCCAGGTAGGCGACCACTTTCGCTTGCTCAGAAAGCACAAAAGTTCTACTATGAGTAAAAACGCAACAGGAACAGATAGGCTATATTGTCGTAAGAATATAAAACAAATCCTAGTGAGTTTATGCATTTCTGAGATATACAGCTGAGTGTGTGTGTGTGTGTGTGTGTGCGTGTGTGTGCATGTGTGTATTTGTGTGCGCGCTGTGTGTGGGAGGGTGCGAATGTACCTATACCTGAAGCTTAGTTTGGAAAGTGAAATTTTCCTGTTTTTTGCCCCTCCACTGTCATCTCCAAATTTCGGCTTCATTATCTTAAACAATTAGTTTTTTACTCTCTAAAATTTACGTGTTTTATGAGCATTTACTCTTTTTCTAGATATTGTTAGAAATTTTGCTACATTGATATATGTTTTAAATTGTATTTAAATTATTGAGTTATGTGCTATGTCAAAGCATTAGTATTCAGAATTCCATTAACTTTCCCTGAGGCTAGTGGAATGGACAAGATAAATATCAACTCGTGTAAGAATAGAGTACCAAGGGAAGAATGAATAAAAAATTCGTGTCTGCCTTGATGAACCAGGTTTAGTGAGCTTATATGATTATATTTATATTATATAATGGCCCACAGACAGTCGTATCACTGAAAGGTCTTATGAAGTACAACCTCTTGAAAGTTAATTTCATAGAGTTTCTAGTCCAGTTAATCTTGTACCAGCTATTCCTCCAAGGTTCTAGCATCTTTTTAGGTCATGAGCAACAGAGGCACAATTACCTACAACTGAGGGTATAGGGAAAGGTGGGAAACGATGACTTGGATATCAGGTAATGATCTAATGTCCCCCATCTCCTTCTTCTGTGAGGCAACTTCACTAGGTCTGATCTTTTTGAAGTCTCCTATGGAATACAGCAGCTTTGATGTAGATGATGATGGCCTTGTAGAACCTTGAGGCCAGAGTTCCACAATGAGTGAGCTCTGTGCAGGAGGAAATGAGGGAAGTGTGTGTGTGTGTGTGTGTGTGTGTGTGTGTGTGTGTGTGTGTGTGTTTCTCTACTGAGCAACAGGAGTGTCGAAGGAATTATTCTTAGTTTCTTTGATGAATCAAATAGTTAAAGAGGACAGAAGCCTTTATCATAAGGAGTTTATCTCTAGGTAAAAATATAGTCAATGAACTATCATGAGTTAATGAAAATTGAAAGCTTAATGATCTGAAGTCAATAACTATGACCAAAGAGATGACACTTTACAGTACAATGTAGAAGTAAAGACCACAGACTTTCTTATAAATAGAATGTTTAGTCAGGGATAAAGTCTTTATGGGGGTGAGAATGGGTTCAGTTTTACAAAAGGGAATGACCAGATAAGAGCATCGTGTGTTTGCCAAAAGGGCCAATGTGAGCTAAATATAAGAATCCAAACAGACAAAGAGTGAGACATGAGTCAGAACAGGTAAGGTGAAAAGGTAGATCAGGCACTATATCCTGAATACACTATTCTACTTGCTTATTAAAGCAGAAAACAACAAGTACAAATAATACTTGTTTTTTTGTTGATCTGAATATTGTGATAGGGACACACTGAATGAAAGATGGCAGTAGGAGTATCATACATGGTTCAGTTGTGTGTGACATGCAAAGATAGTAGAGGCTTAAGCTAGGAGGGAAACAGTAGAGTGGGGACGTGTGAATGGAATCTGGACACACATTGGGAGCAGAGGCAAAATTAACTGAGTACGGTTATACAGCTTGCACAAAGTTGCTGAAAGAGTTGATATGGAGGAACATTGAGCAAATAGACTGTAAACTTCTAATGTTGAAACCACTTATTAGTCATAGAACTGGAGACACAGAGAAATAAAGACGAGAATTTGAGACCTATGATCTGTCCTTGATTTGGGAGATACTATAACATATTAACATATTACCACATGAGGTGACTTATAGAAGAGAGAGAGAGAGAGAGAGAGAGAGAGAGAGAGAGAGAGAGAGAGAGAGAGAGGGAGGGAGGGAGGGAGGGAGAGAGAGAGAGAGAGAGAGAGAGAGAGAGAGAATGCTATATAACAAACGAAGTTAAAAACATGCTGTAAAGGTGAATAATATGTCTAATCTCTGAATCCAGAATGCATTAAGTATGTATTCCTCTGTTTTTTTCTATGTCTTTTTCTCTAGCATCCTAGCTCTATTGGCCCAATTATTCCTCCCAGTATATCAGCAAGTAGAGCTTCATTTTTTCCTTAAGTAGACACATATCAGCCCATGAAAGAAATTTTATACCTAAGAGGAAAATCTTAAAAGAAAAAAATGCCCAGGCATTGTCATAAAATTCTATATCAACTTGTATTTGTTTTTTTAATGTAATGAATACTAAAATAATCCTTGTAGACTAGATGACATTTTTTTTTCAGGATTGACACCAAGTATGTATTTGTTAGCTTCTTTTCAAAACATAAAACTTTCTAAGTAAGAAAATTGTGACATCGAACTTTGGATAAGAATTGGATGATAAGAAAGTCAAACTTTTAGGAAATGAGAAAAGACTTTATTTATTTATTTATCCTTCTATCTATTTATTTAACTTCCTGACTGAAAGACTATAGTTTCTTTTGGTTTTTAGATTTGAACCAAGAGCCTGATCCTTGTTAATACAGCCTTCTATTACTGAGCTATGCCCTAACCCACACAAAGCCACCTTTGAAGACTTATATTTCAGTCCTTAACTCATGGACCTTTGCAAGAAACCATTCCTCAGAAGTGATGAATTGTCCATGCCTGCAATGGATGAGCAACTTAACTGTAGCAAACGTGGATGGAGCAGGATTTGAGCTAAGGAAAGAATAATGCTCCAGGTGGCTCAGCTCCCTACACTTATTGTGCAAGCAGTTAGTATCCTGATGGCTTTTGATCCGTATAGAAAGTTGCTGAGGAGTAATAGGATGGCTGCAATGTAAAAATCCAGTGTCAGAGGCCACTAGCCCAGGGTACACTCTCACAGACTCGACAAGCTCTACTCCCTGACAGGGAAACACATGGCCTTCGGTGTTCACTTAAGGCTAATTTCTGCTGAAATGGTCAAAGGGGCCATTAGTACTGTTTTAGCAGAGAAAAAGACATGTGCCGGAGTGTCTGCATGCCT
The DNA here is from genome assembly GCF_037038515.1 of Microtus pennsylvanicus. Taxonomy (NCBI): domain Eukaryota; kingdom Metazoa; phylum Chordata; class Mammalia; order Rodentia; family Cricetidae; genus Microtus; species Microtus pennsylvanicus. The sequence continues at coordinate 22,209,474 of NC_134592.1, forward strand.
GGTAGAGGGAGGTAGTAGTAAGTTTCGTCTCTGGTAAGTACTTTTAAAATTTAATCTCTTTGAAATTGCTTGCCTGATTACTCTTGGTAAGAAAGGGAAATTGCCGTGTCTTCGGCTGTGGTAGCATGAAACTGAATTGACTTCTTTTTGTACTGAACCGTGCTCTCTTTGCCTTCTTACCTCTGTATGTTTGTATGTCTGCATGTGTGTGTGTGTGCGTGTGTGTGTGTGTGTGTGTGTGAGCGTGTGCATGTGTGTTTTAATGAGGTTATGACACAAAAGGAATCACAGGATGTTTCCGTTCTGCAACACTGCCAAGTCTAATATCTGGAGCCATTCATTTAGAAGCCTTAATAAGTTATTTCAATTACCTTGTCAGGATTAAGTCAGCAGCAAATATCGGGTTTTCTCTTTCCTTCTAAGGTGAGATTGGATTTAAATGATAATAACAAGTGCCAAAGTGATGTGAATGCACAAGCCGCATAGGGTGATGCCCTTCTTGGCTGACTGGGTTCCCATTGGGAGCTGTCATAACTCATCAGCTGGAATCTTTTTGTGCCGAGAGCAGAGGAACGCCCACAAGGGACAAGGACTCCAGAATCTTTCTTTCAGCTGGCTGTGGGTGCTGAGCTTCTCTCTCCATGGAGAGCTATATGTGGTTGGCTGGGGTTCTTTCAGTTAACTACTCAAGAGATCCGGCTCAAAATTGTCAAGTTTGGCAAACAACATTGGTCCTTATCTTTGCACTTTGGCCAGATTGTCATTTGTTCATCTTTGTTTTCACTGGTCAAAGACAAGTTAGCTAGTGTCTCTTGTAGCAGCGTTGAAGATGTCTCTATACTCATTCGATTCCCTAAAATAGGATATATATCTTGTGTACATCTTTTTTCTTACACTTCACCCCATATTTATTTGTTTTCTTTAGAAGAGGAAAGTTCTTAAAATAATTAGTCTATTGTGAGGTAAAAGGAAGAGGCAGGAATGTTGAAAATATTTCGCAAGAAAAGAATAACTATTTAATTTTAAGATTTCTAATGTCAAAGTGTGATATAAGAGACAAGACCTCATACTCAAGATTCACTTTCATCTTATCTGCTTGTTATCTGGCATTTAAGTGCATTGTCTAAATTGTTGTTAGGTTAGCCCACGTGTATGCACAGATTTAAATATTTATCTGCATTTTTAAATGTCTAAGGTAGAGCATCAGCTTTAATTACATTTTCTTTATTCCTGTTTGTTGAAAGGAGTAATTAATGTGAGCCTTTGCCTGCTACTTTTATTATTTCATATAGTCAAGAGATCATATAATTTTCATGTAACTTATATGCCTGTGTTGGCTAGGATATTTTATATTTTGTTTCTTATCCTTCTTTCTGAGTTCCTTGATATGCTTTCTGCATAAGCTTCAAGCTAAAGAAAGAATCACAAAGTTATTTTTATTCTGGGTGAGGAGGCAGCCTTACAATGAGAGCAAGAACAGGGCATTCAAAATAGTGATGAATATGCAGCTAAAGGAGAGGGTCATGAGACACAGCATCTTTACTGTACCCTTGTTTTGAATTCAAGTTTTCCAATATTACAAAGGTTATTAATTATACCGTTCCCCCAAAGCCAAAGGAATCATATTTCTAGGGTTCTTTTTTACAGTAAAAAAATCTTGGGATTCATGATTTAAAATCCCACTTGCAAAAGACTGACTGTGTATGTCCACCCTGGGCCAATGGCTACAATGTTTTCCGTGGTAGATAACATTTACATTTTGCACCTCGGACAGAGCTGGTAGGGTCTGGGGTAGGGGTTTTGTAATATTAACCAAAACCTCATGATGAAACTTATCAAAGATCAAGGTGTATGTGGATACAGTTTGAGGCTATGTTATGTGAATTTCATGAAGAACATAAATCAAGCCTTACTGGGAGTGTTTGCTTCCTTCTGGCTCTTCCATAAATTATTTGCTTTCATAGAACTAACACATCCGATACTGGGTTTTGTGGAATATTTTATTAATGATGAGTAAGCATTATACTTGATTATATTTCAAACTCCTTTCAGATGACTTGGACTGCTTCAAGATTTCATTTGAAATAAGCAAGCATCCTTATCCCATAAAAGCAATAACATCTTAAGCTTTTCTAAGACCACTGGTACTTTCCACCAGACCACCATTTCTCCCGCTGTCATATTTGATCTTTGTGGCTTTACCCATAGAATCAAATTTAAACCAGAAACTCTAAAGATAGTTTTAGATCCTCAATTGCTGTTCGTCAGGTTGGCTAGGAAAGATTTCAAGCCAGACATTTGTGTAAGCTTGAATTAGGAAGTACTCTAGTGAATAATATGTGCAAAAAAGAGAAGGACATGAGCGGACACTGCAAAGTTGCCTGGGATTAAAACAAGAGGTTAGCTGGGCTGTCTCTATCTCAAATATAGGGGTGATGCCTATCATAGGAAGTGGGGTGGATTTGGGAAGTCATTAGCTTGGGCTGAAACAATTATTCGGAAAGGAGAAAAGACTGAATTGGTGAGTAGTTTGCAACTTAGGGTATGCATGGAACAGTGTGTGATCAGAGATACCTCTTTGTAAATTGTCTCAATTCCCCTCTTCCCCCCCCCCCAAGTTGACTGCAGGTTCTTCAAAAAAACATGTCAGGTGTTGAGTTTGGAGAAATCTTGACTTTGAATTTCAAAGTCAGTGGACATTAGGAAGGAATAAATCAGTCAATTTCTAAATATGCTTTCCCAGTGTCCTTATGCAAAAGCTGTAATCTTGATTTAATAGAACCCAGAACTTAAGAATTTACCAGCAAAATAAAGCTTAGGACAGAGACTGCAGAACAAGAAACCCAAAAATGAAACAAACAGGATTTAAACTGACTATAATGTTGTCGAAATGCTACATGAATTCACTTTTCATGAAAAAAAAATTAAAGAGAACACTATTTTAAACCAAAGAAAAATTAAAGATATACCAGTACTGTGTCAGAGGAAAAATAAAGTGGTAATCTGTCTGGAGGGATTTTCAAAGCAGAGGTGAGAAGGTAATAACAATAATGAGTCTCATGATGATAACGATAAAGTGGGAATAGCTGTGATAAGGACTTGCCAGGGAGCTATGAAGGAGTCATAGAATGTGACAAATTTCTCTTTTGTCTGGCATCTGGGGATCGTTCCTTTAGTAGAGTGGGGATAGGCCAATAAAATGAGTTCAGGTGCTACATATTAAATCTATCTGTATTACCTATCTCCTTTTATTCAATCTATCTCTACTTTGTTTTATTTTTCTTCTGAGGTATCCCATTTTTTCCCTAAATATTTTTGCTTTGAGAGTTCTTCTTTTCTCTACTTAAAGACAGAAATAAGATAAAGAACCCAGACAGAGAGTTTTGGGATTTTGGAGTGTTTGATGAGATTTCTGACTCTGCACACACTAGGTCTCACCATTAAAAAAACATATTTCCTATCTTTTTAAAAAATATTATAAGTAAGAATTCAATGCTTGTATTAAATCTTGAATTTGGATCTTTTTAAAAATTTAAGTATTTTTAATTAATTTTTGTGTGTGTTGTGTGTATGTACGGCTGCACTCACTCCCATGTGGGGGTGAGAGGACAGTTTGCAGACATCTTCTTGCATTATGTGGATCCTCGGGATCTAACCAGGTCATCAGCTTTGAAAGCAGGTTTCTTCATCCACTGAACACTCCTGTAAGCCCTAAAGTTTGCATTTCAAATGTTTTCCAAAACCAGGTACTAAGGAGTTTGTTCCTATTGAGCCTGAGAAGGAAGAGCATAGAACTGAAAAGGTTTAAGTGAAAGTTTGAGAACATTGGTATGGTGTTGTTTTTTGTTTTCTGTTTGTTTTTACTCCTTGCTCTGTGTTCCTTCTTGGACTCATGGTAAGCTGAGTTGCATTGCTCCTATCATAAAATCCTGTCTTTAGAAGAAGCTTCATAAAAGGCATAAAACCATGGAGCCAATCAATCGGTCCCTGGGAGCAAGGATACTTCAAAAAAAAAAAAAGTAAACACAAAAGATAATTTGATTAACTCAGGAATTTCTTATAAAAATTAAAGCTAAATAATACATTTTAGAAGCTGTTAGGGATGACAGAAAATTTGAGCAGAGTAGGGTGTAAAAGATAGGATAATGTAACTCTGCCATTTTCAGATGAATAAACAAAGCTCAGCAGATCTACACAAAGGAGTCGAGATGGGTAAGATGGGCATGATGTGCTATAGAGCGAGCCCATATAAACACCTTTCACTTGCTCTCTATTACATGAACTCTGAATAATGACTCTTGAAACTTTCTGTGTGACTCTAGACAGCTTTCCCAAGTGTTCATGCTTCTCTAGGAAGTGTGAGAATTGTAATAAATCTGAATTCACAGAGTAACTGTGGAGAGAGGCTGAGTCCCTTCATGAATACATAGTGGAAAACATATACTAAGCACACAGTAAATGTCCTTTACCTTCTCTCAGCATCTATTTTCAATTCTTAAGCAAAGACTTTTTCCTCAAAGAAAAATAAAGACCTGCCCTTTACTGATGCCTTTTGTAAGTTAAACATTATCTATCGACTATTTCCTTCTTCTCCCAGAGCTTTTAACATAAACATCTTTCTTCTGTGTAACAAGAAGTATTGATGTTTGTGGTTACTACATTTTTGTTCATTTCTCAAATGGATTTTTTAATTAGTGTCATCATTGCCCCTTTGCTCTGCTAATAGAACTTTCAAAAATATACCCACTCTGCCTATCACACTCTCATATGAACATTCTTTGCTTTGCACAATCTGACCCAATCTCTTTCCAGTGTTATACCTCACTTTGCTACCTGCTTTCATGAACTACATTACTGACAGATACTGGCTAGACACCGTTGTTATACTGATCACATACTCTGCTATTTTAGAATGTCCAAACTTGAGGATGAGCTAATCTTCCAGTAGTACATTATTGTGGTCTCCCTACCTGAGTTATTCTGTGAGTCCTTCTGTCTGAATTGACTCATCTTTTCATAGGAACATGGTTGGATCTAGAGAGCTTGTGAGCTCAACCTCTTTTTGTTGGAAACACATAGTCGTCTCCAAGCTAGTAATGAATTTTACTTTGTATAGAACTTTCAAGCTAATTCATTATATGATGATTAATTATGTGAATTTATTGTCATTGTTAGATTAAAAAGTCCTTCAAAACTAATAATGTGCTTGAGTCATATTTATATATTCTATAACACTTGGCATAATGATCTGTAAATAGAACACAGGAACAGAAATTAATGGAAAATCAAATGCAAGAATTGTTTAATGGTTCTCTTTACACATTTCCTCCAATAGTTTCACTGACTTTCCAAACAATCTCACAAAACAACAACAACAACAAAATTTAGAGCATGAGACTGATATAACAAGCAGACCTTGATAGAGTGTGAACAGGGATTTGGGGTGTTTGATATGAGAACTTCAATAAGATTGTCTTCTTGATTAAACTCTAAGATTAACACTCTAAGTTATATTAAACATTACTTTGGGCTTTTTTTTTAAATTTGTGCTCATCTTTGAATTTTGAATATTTGGAGAATTCCTGCCGAGTCAGTCTAGCAAAACGCCTACCTTAGATCTGAGCAGGACATTGTTCTACATCTTTCCGGCCTCTATTCATCAAATACTTGGATGTCTGTAGACCATTTCTTAGTAAGTGTCCATGAACCTTCTCACCCTGATAACTGGCAATATTTCTCCAAACTTCCTACCATAACAGATTTGAACTAAAGCCTCTCTCCCTTAGTATGAAATCCTGGAATAACGGTCTTCCTTGAATAAGTTCTTTTTATCTTTTTTTTACTTTTAAAAAATTTATCAAGAATAGTTTTAACAGTACATATAAATTTGTATATGATATAATGAATTTATTCTAGAAACACAGTAAATTTTACACTGTTAGTAACATTGAATATCTCACTTAAAAGTTTGAAAATATTAATGCTATTATTTTTTATTTATTGACATCTCAAACATTATTTCTCTTGCTTTTGCTTTAAGATGTGTGGGAAATGTGACTTGATGACTAAGCCGAAAAAGTTTTGTTACACAGATTCAGATTTTATTCTATATCTTGGAAATGAAAACTAGGCCAGAACTGCAAAAGTACAGGTGAGAAGACACTTAGATTGTGGCAAAAATTAAAACCTCCCTCAGGAGATCATTATATATCATCTGTAGAAAATATATAGCTTCTCTTTGCCTAATAAAAAAAATGTTTGATTCAATAAAGCACAAAGCAAAAACCATGAAAAGAACAATAAGAAATCCTTCATATTCTGGCATAATTATAAACTTGATAGTGTTACTTGGAATTTAGAGGGAAAATGTATGAACAAATGGTATATTTCCACTTCTGTCCCTGCATTCCTAAGGCTGGGTTGTAAGTCATATGCCTATTAAGAATTTGAAAATATATCCCACTGTCATTTAGTGCTCATTCTTGGACAACTATTGATGGCGTAGTTGTTCTACTTTATAATGCGAATGACTCTGAAAAAAATAAAAACAAATCATGAGAGCTTCTTAGGTCTTTATTGTTTTTCTGTTCTTATCACTACTCAAGAATGCAGTAAGTACTTCTGCTTATCTTTGAAGCCAGAGACTTGATGGTATTACTACCTAGCTGCCAGGGCAAACACTATCAGATACTTGTCAAAACATTTCAATCTTAAACACAGCAAGGAAATTGTAAACGGAAGAGTTTCGAGCACTTAAAAATCAATCCTTGCCTGTATAGCATTTTTTTTTAAGAAAAGGGGGGGGGGAACAACTTTATAAGGTTTAAAATTAGATTGGTAGATTACATAAAAAGCAACAGGCTTGTTACATTGGAAATAGATGCCGTAGATTGTAAATTCCCCCATGCGCTAAAGGAAATCAGGAAAATAAAATACAAACCATAATGAGCTTTACTAAATACCATGAACTGTCTGGGTCTGGGCAAAGGGAGAAAAGGAGACTTGACCACTATTTTTTTAAGCCATGTGGTAATGACATTAAAATGTGCAACATCAGAGCCTGGGGTAGAGGGAGACAAGAAAAACATTGGCTTCATCATGAGAGGAAATCATGCAGGCTGCTGTGGACAGGAATGGGGCAAAAGGTCAAAAGGATTGTGTGCCCTTTGAAGAGTCAATAATCTTCTGAGAATAAAGAGTGCATACAAGCATACAACTCACCAGAGTGGCTTCTAATGCTTAACTTTGTGCAACTCAAAAGACTGGCAAAAGTGAGAGAACATACTGAATCCACTTGGTAATGTTTTAAGAATCCGAAGAAGGTTGTGTATTTATAGCCAGCATTTAAGATAGAGTTACAAATATTATATTGACAGTCTAAGAGAAGCACAGGATAAAGGCATCAGATGTGCAGGGATGAAAACTAAGTACGAAATAATTCTCCTCTACATACATTGATAGGCACTCTAAACCTGAGGAAGTGTGGTTTAATGTCACTAATGTGGAAGCTGATGCTTTTCTCAGTGAAAACTTATGGAAAACATATACTTTTATTTTTATGATGATATAATTTGGGTATCAGTTTGTTCCAAACTCATGAGAATTTAAAGCATTTTAAACAAGATGAAATTGACAATCACTTAGGGAAACTGTATATAGAGGGAACAGAATTTAAATCTGTTCATTTGACTCCAAAGAGTATCTCTACTATGATCATGGTGGGTCAAGGAAATGAAATGTCACTACAGCAAAAGAATTCTCTGAGGTAGTGATAATAAGCAATTGATGGCAAAAAATCAGCTCGGATGATGGAAAATAGTGCAATCTAGAACTTGAGCAGTGAATTGGTTTTAGGAAAAGCTAAACCCAGGGTCTTGCATAGAATCATTATATCCTTGCCAATCTATATTTTCCATACAATTTGTGATTGTGTTTGTGATTGGGCCTGTATTTTTCTAGGCATACTCTTTTCCCATAACATAAAACATGTGTCAATTCACCCTGAAATTATATTGCTCTGTCTTAAAGGGAAAAGCGATTTCTGTTCCCAATATGTATATCACGTTGCTGTCTATGACTTTCCAAGTTCTATATTATCACTCCAGTGGCTGAAGGAGAGACACCTAAGAAAACCTGACTGAGAAGGAAGTCAGCTTTCAGTTTAGAAAAGCCCGCACTTCACTATCTATTTGGAAGTAGAGTGCGGCAATTAAAGTACATTTCCTTTGCAAACCACACAATACTTAATGCTGGCTATAGATGACATCCAGGAAAGAGGAGAAATCCATCCTCACTTCTGTTCTGGTGTCTCTACACATTGCTTTACTCCTCGGTTGTTCTACCACTAAGACCTCACAAAAAATTGCGGTTTTGCCGGTGTCAGTGGAGGAAATGCAACATCCTTAACATCTTGTTTCTGGAGGGTTCCTGGATCAGCAGTACTCAGTGAGTGAGAATTCGTCTAGTGAAATTTCTTTAACTTTCTTAAGTTTGATTCTTACTGTCTAGCAAAAGGTTTGATAATAGGAACCACTTTAAAGGTATGTGAGCATTAATTTCTACAAACAAAATACCAAGAGAGCAGAGAAGCACTCTTTGGGATTGCTCCATCTTATTCTTGATAGAAAAGAAATGATTGTATTCAAACAAGTATTATTAGTTTGATTATTAAAGGAGTTCTCCTTTTGATGGTCTTGGCAATATTGAAAGATATGAATTATACACTTTGAAAATGAATTATCCTAGCCTCTGACTGCACTGGCCACCTCCCTTAGACTAGAAAGCAAAAACATAGGTTAGACTTCTTAGTACAAGCTAGGACTGGAGAGAAATGCATAAGGACTAGGTGTTGGTTTTGTTCTGACTGTTCTGATTAAGAGAGTATTTGTTTGTTTTCCCCGTTATGTAAAAAATGATTTCCAATGTTTATAATAAAGAGTTGATCAATATTTTATTACATGGTTTTCACCAGAAAAAATCTTTGTATAAGAGTGTCTGATTATTGTTGGTGTCTAGTGTATAGCTTAATTCCAAAGCAAATTTGTCATTCAACTTGTTATCCCAGAGTTCTGTGCCTCATTTATTTCCTATAGCTTAGTTAAGAGTAATTTGTGTATGAGAGATTATTGCTGCCTCCAGATAAAAATGACAGACTAAACAGAGGAACATGTAACAGTATTCAAAAGAAACAACTTCTGTTTTAGAAAGACAGAGCATATTTGACTCCACAGAATAGGCTGCAGAAATTATACGCAAATTTAATCACCCTTCATGGACAGAAAGAAACCTTGCAAGATACATAGCTGGAGAGTAATGTAACTTCATACCTCATAAATCATAATCCAAAACATGCACTATTTTTAATTGCCCCATTAAATAATTAAGTTTGACTTGAGGAGCAAGTCACACCCCATCCTGGAGGCAATCCAGAATAGACAGGCTGATGTTTGCTTAATGAATACCTATCTTCAGAGAGCTGACTGCTTTCATCCGTTAAGTCTGCATGCTGGTGGGTATTTTGATTCGTTTGAAACAGTTCATACAATCATTTAAATTAGATTAATGAGGGGCTTATATTTTCCTCTCATCAGTTCTAAATTAAGAGTAATTACAAATTGAACAAAAGACCGGTCAAAGATTCTCCGAGCTTCTGTTGGAAGAATTCCCATTTGAATTGTACATTTCAATAGGAACGATCAGGTTGAGACAATCTATGCTTGGAGATTTCCGTATGCTCAAGGTTTAGACATCTGGTATTTGTTTTTACAAGGGACATCTTATTCAAAGTCCCAGTAGATAAAGTAGATATTTGCTTTTGACCTAAGGGCATGGTTCACCTATAGACCTCTGAGAAATCCATCAGGAAAAGGAATGATATGATACTGCCTATCTATGTTTTAACTGTGAACATCAAATGTGACACTTCCAAAGTTTTTTTTTAGATTATTCTTCTAAAATATTTCCTTTAATTTCGTTAATGTGTGTGTGTGTGTGTGTGTGTGTGTGTGTGTGTGTGTGTGGTGTGTGAGTTTGTACTTGTATATTGCATGAGTGCAGGTTTATACGGTCAGAAGTCAACCTATTAAGCTGTTCACCTCGTTTTCTGAGACAGTGTCTCTTATTAGCCCAGAAGTCACAATTTATGATCCTCTGTCAGTCCAGGAAGCTCAGGACTCTGCTCGTTTCAGTCTTCTTAGCCCTGGTAGAAATGGTTGTCTTTTTCCCCCTGGCTTTTTTTTTTTTTGTGTGTGTGTGTGTGTGTGTGTGTGTGTGTGTGTGTGTGTGTGAGTTTCAGTGTTCAAGTTTAGGCCTTCATATTTAGACAGCAAGCACTTTAATGACTTAAATATAGTCTCAATCTATTTTACTTATCATTACTATTGGAACCTGGTGTCATTTTGTCCACTGAGTCAATAAAGAGTTGAAAAGCTATGTGGAAACTGCTTCTTCATGATATTACCACTCGGTGTTATTGTTCATGGAAAACAGTTATTTCTTGGTTCTTGTGGCACACAAAATATCTTGAATTTTCCTAATCACTCTTTGTGCCATACTCAAAGGGAGTGCCTGAGTTTACTTTGGATGCATTTCTGTGTGGATCACCGTACCAACACTGATGTCACCACTTGAAGAAACCACTTCAAATGATGAACTGCTTCTTGTCACCCTGTCCCTAATATGCATTCCAATAGTAGGAGGAGATCCTTGAAAAAAAAGTGGTAGAAATGACAGAACTTGTAGGGTTTTTTCCATACTTCAATTACCATTTACTTTATCATTTGCCTGACATTGATTAAGCAAGAATTAGTAAACTGACATTTGATGGATATTATAAAGAATGTAGCCATATGCATAAGATTGGACACATACTCCTGAGAACAAAAAAGAAGTTCTATTTCCACAAGAAAAGTTTCTCAGTGAGAGGCACTGGGGATGCTGTGTGAAAATGTAATAAATCCTTACAAGCACTTGTTGAACAAAATCAATATGCCTGTCTGAGGGATGTAACTAAATGAGCAATAGCACGTACAGACAGACAGATACAGCCAACCCCACACATAAACAAAAGAAAATAATTTAAATGTATATTTCATCTAATCTTCACCAGACACTAAATGTTGCTTATTTCTATTCTACTGATAAAGAAACAAACATTCAGCAAGTTTGTGTGACTCACCCAAATGCATACAATATGATAATAATTCACATGAATCTGAATTAAGGTAATAGTTTATTTTGGAAAAGTATGGACTGTCCATAAAACATTTCATGTAAAAGTCATTTGCCTTAAAATCAATACAGATTTGATTAATGTGAGGTAACATAGCAATTTTGGAAAGAAAGAAAACTAAGTGCATTTGCTGCTTGTTGCTTTCCTCTACTCTGTGTTCATATCTATGATACTAATTTTCCTTCTATAAAACATGTAAAGGAGATCTCATCTAACTCTCCTTCCCAGGGTGATTCCTGTGTCTCACTTAGGGTGTTTTTTGTTGCTTAGTTTCTTTGGAGTGTGGATTTTAGTCTGGTTATCCTTTGCTTTATATCTAATATCCACTTATGAGTGAGTACATGCAGTGTTTGTCTTTCTGATTGTGCGTTACTTCACTCTGGATGTTTTTTCTAGTTCCATCCATTTGCCTGCAAAATTTATGATGTCATTGCTTTTTACAGCTGAGTAATACTCCACTGTGCCAATGTACCACATTTACAATGGATGTTTGTAAATGGAATGGAAATTTTTCTTTATCTAGTCCAGTTAAGGAGAATGTAGGTTGTTTCCAAGTTTTGGCTATTATAACTATTGCTGCTATGAACATGGTTAAGCAAGTGTCCTCATGGTATGATTGAACATCTTTGCAGGAGAGCATTAGAAGAGAAATCTTGATTGAGCAAGCCATTAGGGGATTTGTAAGAAACCTATTGCTAGGTAAATTCCCAAGAATGCACAATAATGACCCCAGCTAAGACTCCTAGCATTAGTGGAGAAGGAACTGGAAATGGCCTTTCCCTGTAATCAGATTGGTAGATACTCCAACTATCATGTAGAGCCTTAGTCCAGCAACTGACAAAGTCAAATGCAGAGATCTAAAACCAAGTACCAGACCAAACTCTGGGAATCCAACCAAAGAGAAAGAGAGAAAGGAGGGAATATATGTTCAAAGGAGGTCAAAATCACCATGGAGAAATCCACAGAGACAGCTGAACCAAGCTTATGAAAACTCAGCTAATCTAGATTGACAGCTGTGGAGCCTCAGTTGTTCCGATAAGCCCTCTATATGCGGAAGAGAGTGTTGAAGCTTGGGCCATCTGTGAGGCACTTTACAGAAGGACCAGGATCTATCTGTGGTGCATACATTAACTTATTAGAACCCATTTCCTATGGTGGGATGCCATGCCTAACATTAATGCAGGGAGGGAGGGATTAGTCTTGCCCCAACTTAATGTAGCAGACTTTGTTTACTTCGCAAGGAAATACTTACTCATTAGGAGGAGTGGATGGGGGTAGGCTGGCGATAAGGTGGGGGAGACAGGGTGAGGGTGTGGGAGGGAGAAATGTGAATGGAATATAAAATAAAATTTAAAACTAAATTAAAAAACACACAAAGGAACGATGTATCTACTACATGGTTTCTTGTGGAGGTCAAAATTAAAACACACACACACACACACACACACACACACATAAAGGAATTCTGGATCTACTACATTGTCTCTTGTGGAAGTCAACAGTAAAAACTTTCCTCTCTGAGAGTTTAAAGCTCAGTATTTAGACTGCGGGATAGACTAAATTGTGGCAAACATACACTTCGTTCTGCCAAGTGTGGGGTAGTCCTACAGAGTTTGTTTTGAGAAGGTTTGTGGACAAAAGCCAGTGATGTCCACATGTCCTTCTTCCTCCCTTGATCTCACATACTGGGGTCAGGTTGTGAGGAGAGATGACATTAGGATGCCCCAGTTTCTCCCTCTGAAGTTGCTTTGGAGGCTGCAGTTCCTGTTTTGTTAGGTGCTTCTGCAGCAAGGTGTTTTTCAGTGTTCCCAAGAGCTGGAGATTGGTTATGTGAATGGAAACAATGAGCCATTGATGCAAAGCTCATAGAATAGTATGTAGTATATATATATACATACATATATATGTATATATGGATGTTTCTATAACAACATTGATGGGCTTAAGAGACTTCTAAACAATGTTCTTCAATGAGTCACTGTTCTGGGATGAAATGAGCAATAGAATGGAGAAAATTCACCAGTTTTTTTTTTTTTTTTTGCTCATGATCTTCAATGCCTCCAGCTGACACTCACAGCTTTATCTACTTGAATGCTAGAAAATTTACACCCCTTGTCCTAATGGATGTAAGCCTATAATACAAAAACAGCACTTCCTGAGAAAGTGGTCTTTTGTTCTAGGGAGCTGTGGAAAGTTTCAAAAAGAAAACACACTAAAGTGCTGACCACTGAAGCTTTTTTTTTTTTTAATTTGGTTTTTCGAGACAGGGTTTCTCTGTGGTTTTGGAGCCTGTCCTGGAACTAGCTCTTGTAGACCAAGCTGGTCTCGAACTCACAGAGGTCTACCTGCCTCTGCCTCCCAAGTGCTGGGATTAAAGGCATGCACCACCACCGCCCGGCTCCAATGAAGCTTTGAAGAATTTAATGTATGCATCTACTCATAAACAAAGTAAGTTTATAAATTGAAGCCATACCATCAATACAAAGTTTCCAACATGACAGGCACTGACCATCTGTGCTTGTTGAATGCTTTAAATATTGATAGGGCCACATGGTCAATTCACTTTGAATATACTGAAAAAATACTATTTTTTTACTATACTATGCTTACATTCCTAATGTGTCTCCAAAATATTTCTAACTTACATTATAGATTCACATTATTTCTCTAATAAAACAGGAAGACCTATTTTTGTAATTTTCTAAATTTGGCTCAATTGAATGTGAATTTTTTTACAATCTTTACACTCTGCATAAACTTATGCACCAAGCTTTTTAATAACTATTATTTTTAACTAATAGAACTAGCTGACATTAATGTTTGATTAATTAAATTTTTCTAACATTATAAGTCAGCACAGTACTTAATGAATATTTGCTTAATGAATGGGTGGAAGAATGCACACAGCTGCCATACTTTTCAAGTGTGTGTCTCTATTATGAGGTTTTGGTTATTTGCCTTTCATAGTTACAAGCTTTTTATAGTCTGAGATTGCTTTAAATGGCAATGTATGGTTTAATAAAGTCAAAATATTTGAGGACTTGGCTGTTTAAATATTTATTTCAAATTGTTGTGGGGAAATGGAAGAAGTAGAGGGAGGGGAGGCTGTGTCCAGGATGTATTGTATAAGAGAAGAATAAATGAAAAGAAAAATGTTGATGAAATTAAATAAAGTGTTCTTTGATAATTTCAAGCATGTTTATAAAACCTTAATTCACTCACCTTCCACCCTCCTTTATCTCCCTTGACCTCCATTCCACAAAGCTATTTCCCACCTTCAAGTCTTTTTGTTTTGATTTGTGACCCACTGGGTGTAACCAGGGCCATCTGTGTGCCCATGGCTGTGGAACTCACCAGTGTGGAAGCAATCAAACACAATGACTGTTCTTCTCAAAGAATCTATACCTAGCCAAAACTTCGTAAGGACAAAGAAGCCGTATAAGCCCCATTTCCATCAAAGACTGACAACAGGTGTCTCCAAACTTGAGCAGACCATGTCCAGACAGGCACCGTTGGTCTGAGTTCATGACACAATGGCTGTGTCATCTTCTAGGCTTTTATAAGGGAACATGCACAGATTCCATGGGCTACACGAGCTGTATGGGCTGCACGGCCTCTGGCCACACCCTTCTCTTGTTTTACACTATGCAAATTTCATCTCTACTGCAATGTTGAATTTTTAATTAAATTCTAAGAAATTTGTGTGTCCTTTAGTTGGCCCTTAGAGGTGTTTGATAACGAGATAGTGTGAATATTATTTTTTAATGGATTTTTTCTGTGCCTGGTAGACAAGACACTTTCTCCAGATATTAAACTGACTTACTTTTTAAAGTTTCAGGTAAGTTCTCCTTACAACTTGGTCACAGCTCTGAGATCATTCTCTACAGATAACTGTATGCCATCAGAGTTTTAGCACTTTAAAATGAAACCTCTAAAGAAAGTGAAAGTAATGGCTGACCTAGACCTGGTTTAAAGGGCTTAATTTTTTTCTTTCCTTTCCTTTCTCCCTCTCTTGCATTCTGAAATTTCCAGGGTAGATTTTAAAGCACATTGCTTCTTTTCTTTAAATAAATTAAACATAATCAAGCCTATCTACCTTAGAATACAAAGTTATTTAAACATTAAGTATATTAATGAAACCACATAGTTTTGTTTTGAGGAAGAGATGGGTTCCACCCTTCCACAGCCAACAGACAGCACATGTTTTCACAGGCCTGCTGTGAGAAAAAAACACAGTAGGAAAGAATAATGGATGGTTAGAACGTCATCACCAAGGCTCTACTGGTAGTTAACAAAAACTTATAAAATTCTGCAACTGCCTCACTCATTAAGAGGATAGCTTTTTTCACAACACCAAGGCATAAATTGGATTTGCAAAAGAAATTGTCACATTTTTAGATTCTACTCATACAGCTAGCTAGGTGACATTCAGGCTGACTAGAGGTTTTCTACTGAAATACTTTAAGATATGAGTCAGATAAATTGCTGTGTTGACTAGGCAAAAATAATGCACAACAATGGAGAGACCCCATTCTTTATTTTTAAGCAGTGATAAGACCTCTATACGAATGATGAATCCCCCTTTCTCTTTCTGTCTTCCAGAATGGCCATAATCTCAAAATCCAAGGGTGTTAAGTTCCAGTGTGCAAGTACTATAGGTATTCATTACTCTTTCAAAGTTCATTCTCAATGGACTTTGATATTTACTGGAAGAGTTTTGATCCTTACCCATTATAGATATCTCATGGAATTGTGTGTTGAACTGATATTTTGCAGACATATTCTTGGTTTAAACATCATATGATGTGAAAACTGAGCAAACAGAAGAACTAAATTTGTCTGCCTGGAATCATTACATTTATCACTTATTTGACCATGAACTGTAGGTATTGATTTACTAAATATTCAGGTATTATTACAACAGGATCACCTCAGACTGGCTTATATGGCCCATCTCAGCTAATCACCATGCTCAGTAATAGTGAATAACATTCAGAGCCACAGAAAGGAAAAGAATTTGCTGTAGTATACAAATTCAAAAGGTCATACATTAAGATAAAAAAATTATTTTTTTACATTTAATTAATATTTATATGATTATTCTTTTGCTATTAAACCATGAAAACATCAACTAGTAAAATAAAAATAAAAGGTAAAATGGAAGAGAATTTCTATAAATAGAATTATACCTTAAATGTTTATTTTAAAGCTAGCTAATTTTAAAACTCTCTACTTTTTTCTATTGCTTACATGTAAATCTTAGCTGAAATAGTTCCAGGAGACTCATGATATCAATTAATTAGTTATCAAAATCTGACTCAAGAACTTGCACTGAGCTATTTCTACAAGTGACCAAATAAATAAATGAGATTTGAATAACAAAATATTTAAGTAACATCACACATTCAAAAGGGTGAATATATTCACACGTGACAATTTGGTGACTTATGGAAGTCAGGTATTATTGCAGTTATATTTGTTTGCCAATATCTTGTTTCTTATACTTCCACCAAGTTGCTATCTATTTTTAAAAATTTGACCAGTATATAAAAGTATTTAATAGTGTTATCCATTATTATACAAATAGGAGAAATTACTTCTATGAGTAATTTTATCATTTTTGGAGGAATGCTATTTTTATCTAATTCTCATTTATGTCAAATTCAGTTTTGGAAAGGAACGGTGCTTTTTAAAATATGTCACTGTTCTATAGCAGTGAGTTGAGTTCACCTGTCATAGTTTTTTCTGAAACTTTGATTGAGGATGTTGCAGTTGGAATCAAATTTAATTATGATGCCACTAGAGAAATCCATCAAAATTTCTCTATTTGCTTCATTATACACTTGTCTGATCAAATCCACGTATATTTAAAATTTGCTAATTCCAAAGACTGACAAGATGACAGGAAGCAGCTGGTTGAAAGGAACCGTGCTTATACTCTTTCGTATTATTACAAGCAGATTTTCAAGAATGTTCAAAGGGATACTGATAATTATACTCTACTATGATATCGTAGACTTTCTTTCCATAGCAAATAGTTAAATTTATCACACTCCCTTTGTAGAGACACCAGTAACAAGTTTATCTGCAAGAACAAATTAGAAGAAAAAAATAGGATGCTAATATTATATGTAAGAAATGTGAAAAATAATGAGTGAACCACCCTACTCTAATAAATACCTAAACTGAGAGATTATTTTATTTGATACAAAAAACTTTACATAGTAGATAATTTTTTCTAGTCATAGTAAGTGACAGTAGCTGGTATTTTATTTTTATAAAACCAAATCTTTGCATTTAAAATAATTTATATTCTTTATTTGTGTGAATGTTGTGTATGTGTGTTTGTATCTGCTTGTATGTTTATATGTATGTACATCTGTGCTATGTGTATATAGTGCCTATGGAGATAAGAAGAGTGTATCAGACCTTTTGGACCCGGAGTTATATGTTTTAGTAGGTTGCCAGACTTGGAACCAAAATCAGGTCCTCTGGTAGAGCAGTTAAATCCTTCAAAGACTGAACTGAACTATCTTTTATTTTTAATTTTTTCATCTATTTTACATATCAACCTCAATTTTTCCTCCCTTTTCTCTTCCCATTCTCTACCTCACATTTACCCCTCCCCACCCCATCCACTCCTCCTCTGTTCAGAGAGGGCCTGGCCTTCCATGGGAGTCAACTAAACATGTCTTATCATGTTGAGGCAGTATCAAGCTCCCCCCACCTGCGTCAAGGCTTGGCAAGGCATCCTTGCATGGGAAATACGTTTCAGAAAGCCAGTTTATGCACTAAGGACAGGCCCTGATCCCATTGCTAGGGACTCCCCAAACACACCAAGCCACACAACTGTCTTCCATATTCAGAGAGGCCCTAGATTGGTCCCATGCAGGTTCCTTAGATGTTGGTCCAGAGTCCTTGAACACTCATTAGTTCAGGTCAGCTGTCTCTGTGAGTTTCCCCATCTTACTCCTAACTGGACAACCTGATCCGTCATGTTCCTAACTTCCCATCTTCCAGAACCGCTACCCACCACCCCTGTCCCCAGTTAACCCAGGTGATCTCATCTATTTCCCCTTCCCAGGGGAATCTATGCACTTCTCTTAGGGTGCTCCTTGTTACCTAGTTTCTCTGAGACTGTGGATTTGAGCTATATTTTAAGCACCAGGAATCTTTTTATTGTTATGCATCAATGAAAACATTTATGAACAGAAACACATCCAGATTTTCTAGTTGCAAATCCAATCACCATTCACCTTTAATGTGTGATAGGGAGACAACATTCCAAGAAGTCCTCTTGATGTTAGCAGATCACCCACTATTTTTCCTGTAATGCTTCATTAAATTTCCAGCTGTTGGTTTATATATATGATTTTATAAAATTCAGCTGCATTCATCTGCAATAAATCATGGAAAATTTGTATAAAATTTAGTCACAAAACCAAATCCTCTAATTTGATAGTTTAATTCAAATTTGCCTAAAATTGTGGAGATGGAGCAAACAGAAAAGACCTTTGCTTAGTTGTTAGTAAATTCGGCACTTGAAGCTTTTTATTTGACCATTACCAGTCCACATCTCGATGCAAGTTCTTGCTCTTCACATTTTCTTCTTCTTTTTCTTTAATTTTGTCCATTTTGGAGATGGGGAGATGATTTGGGATCTGAGCTCAGATTCATGACATCCATATGAACAATCAAGCACATTGATGAGCACCGATAATGCCATGCTAGAGGGAGGGAAGGACAGAGGTAGGAAGACCTCTGGGGCTTGCTGGTCAGCCGGTGTAGCCCATTTCTGAGCTCCTGTTTAAAGAGACTCCATTTCAAAAGTCAAGGTGGACCATCTGCCAAGGAAGTTGTCTTTGTGTCAACTTCTAGCCTCTCCACGCTCGCACGTGAACACATGCACACCGCTACACCCACACATTCATGAACATTTGTATGTGCCTCTTCGTGCTTACCAGCTGGTCCCTGTTTCAAGCAGATGCAAGAATGCTGGCCAATTAAGGAAGGAAGGCTCAGATTATGACTCTATGCTCCTTAATTTTGGCGGTAAAGTATCTTTCATTGATGGTGAACTTTAACTATCAGAACCCTATGGAACACTTTCCATCAGTGAATATGTGTACCAACTTTGGAAGAAAATGAAAAATTGTCCAACTTGAGAGAGATTAAAAAAAGAAAACCTAGAAAAATAATCCTATACATTCAATGTTTAACTTTTTAACACTGAAGAACATAGTCCAAGTTTACATAACCTAATTTAAATTCAATAGACCTCATATAACTCAAGCCATTGCTAAATCTATTGGTTGCTTCCCACAAAATGATGGTAAATCCCTGTTTCTTAAGACGATAACTACATATCTCATCGAACATAAAAGAAGTCAATGTGGTACCTAAGTAGAGTCTTCACCACTGCTTACTAAAGTCCATACTCCTGGGAGGTAATCTCTGTGCTCCTGGAAGTAAAATGGAAACACTAACCCAGCTATACACCCTTCAGTCTACAAATGGTCATGTGTCTGCATGATGACCTGGTATAATAGTGGATCAATATATGTGGGGGTAACCAACCACTATCTGCTTGAATGTGAGCCCCACTCTGTGATGTGAATCTCTTCCTGACATTGGTCAGTATACCAATATTTTGAGATTAGGTAGAGGGCAACTGGTCAATCTGTAGAGAATAAAAGGCCTTGGAACATTCAGTTCTCAATAGAATGCCTTCACATCAACCCCCCCATTACATTAATGAAAGTACATAAGAGATACAAGGCATTCAATATGGAAGGATAGATTAACTCTAGTATTATGTCACAATACCAAGGCAGATGACAAAACCAACCTTATGGAAGAAACTGAAGAACCTATTCATTCCAAAAGCAAATGAAGCTTGAGGTGAGAAAAAAGACAGACAGACAAACAGACAGATAGGTAGATATTAAATAGATTTATGAAAGATAGATTATAGATACATTTATAGATAAATAAAACTATGTTCACTGAAGGTTTTAAGTTTTATTGATATTGTGTCGGTAATTAGCTATTATTGATCATCTTTCACTTACATAACTTAATATTTACATTTTATTGTTTAAACATGCCTGTATAGGAAAACCCACCATCCCATTTGTAGGCTTTGGTAGTATTCATGGTTTCACATACTAACTAGGAAAATTGAAAAATTATTACACATAAATATAGCTAATCGATAAGTGTTTTTACATCTCATGTGTAATTTAAATTTATTTAGTTGCAATTTGTAATCATCATTATCATTTATGCCTGGCAATGCTTAAGCATACATGGGTAGCCCATTTATGGTGGTTCTACAGTTGTTCCTATCCTGGGTAGTCCCAGATGCTTGTGTTATTTTCATACCCAGGGTTCCACAGTCTTCCTTTATGCTTTCTATCCAGGATTTTAGGGGCCTTCCTCTTAGCCTTATCCCGTGCACTCCTCCAAGCACTGATATCTTCTGGTATCTGCCATCATTCATACTCATAACATGGCTTAAGTATCTCAAGTGCCATTACCATATCCTATAGTTTACTTTCTCTCTAGATTGAGAAGTTTCTTTTTCTTTTCTTTTCTTTTCTTTTCTTTTCTTTTCTTTCCTTTCCTTTCCTTTCCTTTCCTTTCCTTTCCTTCCTTTCTTTCTTTTTTGTTTTTGTTTTTGGGGACTGGGTTTCTCTGTAATTTTGGAGCCTGTCCTGGAACTAACACTTGTAGACCAGGCTGGCCTGGAACTCCCAAAAATCTAGCTGCCTCTGCCCTCCTCCCCGAGTGCTGGGATTAAAGGGATGTGCCACCACCATCTAGCTGATCAAGATATTTCTTAATGTCATCATTGTGAAGGCTATCTCTTCATGTGTTGCCTATCATTCCCCTGAGACATGCAATCTCAAACACATTCAGCCACTATTTTGAGGAACTTTTTATTTTTCAGGTTTCAGAGTTTTAGCGAAGGCACTGCAATACAAGTGCCTCATATGCTTGTAACTTTGTTGCTTTCTTTATGTCTGTTGTGACCAAACCTGTACTATGATGAACGTAAACATCTAGAAACCTAAAATACAACACATGGAAAGGGAGCACAAGGATTTTAACATTGTAATAGGGAATCAGAATCTCAAGCAAAGAGACAACTTTATCTATCAAGGAGAAAACTTCAGTTCAAAGAGGAAATTATATCAGATATCAAAAGGCAGATAGAGATAGCAAGGGCAGCTCTCTAGGCACTAGTTGTAATCTGGACAAAAAGCTATATATAGTTCATTTAGTTTGTAGTCTTTGCACCATATGTCATTCAAATATTGTAGAATAACAGCATTCTTATAGTCCTTAATGTCACAAAATACATAGTTAACAATTAATGAGTTCCAATGTTATCATTAACATTGTCAACATCACCAGATATGTTGCTGTAAACCAGTTATCTGAGCACATGGATGCAGGGACAGAAAAAAACTCTGTAATTTCAAGTGCAGCCTGGTGCAATTAGCATGTTCCATGTCTGCCAAAGTTAGATAATGAGACTTAGTCTTGAAAAGAGATAAATAAATTAATATGAACAATAAAATTGTCAGTGTCTCAATACTGCAGTGTCAAATCATATTTATGATGTTGAGGAATAGTTTTTTTGTTGAAAAACTTACTTATAGTTCATGCAAAAAAATTGAATGGTTTCCATTAGGTAGGAAAAGCACTGAGAAAACTTTAAAGCATATGGGCTAATTATTCCTTATTGGAATAAGGATAATAATAATAAACAATAATAACAATAATAATCATAGATATATTAAGGGAACAGTGATGTGGTATTCGAGTCTATATGATGTGAATAAGATTTATTACCATTAGTTAAGCAGGGCGGTGGTGGCGCACGCCTTTAATCCCAGAACTTGGGAGGCAGAGGCAGGTGGATCTCTGTGAGTTTAAGGCCAGCAGAAACCCTATCTCGAAAAATCAAAAAAAAAAAGATATAAGAGCTAGGTAGATATACCCATGAGCTATTGGCCAAATAGTATTACAAATAATATGGTTTCTGGGTGATCATTTCAGGACTGAGCAGCTAGAAATAAATGAGCAGCTTCTCCTAACATACTAGTAATTGTAATAAATGCACTTATGATTTTCAATCACTAATGATCAATAAATATTTCCATTTGAATGCTATCTTTCACAACTAAAAATGGTGTAATAGTTCCTTCTCATTATTAACATCTGTATTTATATTTATGTTATCCTGCTTTCTGGATTTTTAGTCATAGTTCTTTGGGTCCTTTTTATTTTATATATATATATATATATACATATATATGTATATATGTATATATATATACATATATACATATATATGTGTATATATATATCAATGAAACTCATTAATTTCATAGTTGTAAGTTGATGTGAAAAACAAATATTAAGGGTCTGCCTCAACTTATGTTCCCTCTGTAGGATCAGGAGCTGGAATATAGTTTGAAATTGTGTTTCTCACATCTCATTGTCTAGATGACTTGCAATAAAGGGCATCATTAGGTGAAATGTACATGATAGCCATATTCTCTAACCTTTTTTTTCTAACAGGAATTTAGTTTCCATAGCACCCTGTTTGCCAGTGTCTGGGAATCTGTTGAATCACTGTTGGCATTCCACATTTTTCTGAAATTCTAAGAAATAATTTCCCATGTGTTCCATATTAATATGCTTTAATTTTACAAATGGGGAAACTTAAGAAGTAATGTAAAATGTTGACTCTATGTCTAAGCAGCTTTTTGTTGTTTTTGGACTCGCTTCAAATGCTTCAGTAATGTCTTGTGAACCATTTGAGCTTTCATGTCTCTTCAATCTAACCTAGGCATGAGTTGTTAGTTCTCTAACTTACATGGAGATTTCTGGGTCTCTGATTACCTCTTGCAATCTTCAAGGCATTGAGGAGTACAGTCAACATTGCAAGGGAGGCAAATGCCCATGTGACTGTAGATGCTTGTAATGGCCATGGTCTCTCTAGGAAAAAGAAGAAATTAGGCTTTATTTACAGATGCTATTTTGCAACTCATAGGACAGATCTGAAATGGCAAAAGTACATCAACAGCAGAAACATAGTTACAGAATTGAGAATCAGTTAAATCCCTAATGGAAGTGAAATTTTACAGAAGTTACTGGTATTCAATAAAGAAAGAGATAAAAAAAAAAACCCTCAAAACATAGAGGGCAAAGAGGCTAATAAAATACAAGTGCAAACTGACATTTGTGGCTCTCCTGTTTAGTACTAAGCACAAGAAAGATAATAAGAGCTAGTACTCGAAACACCATTATAAATACTTATCAAGATTATTGGGAACTTGTAATAATGCGGGTAAATCAAAAGAGGAGAGGAGAAGGAAAAGGATGGAGGAAAAGGAAAGGTTGGGGTAGAAGAAAGAGAAGAGAGAAGACAGAAGGAGGGATAATATAGATGAAAAAATAAAGACGAAAGAGAAATGGAATATGAGAATTTGGAGACAGAGAGAGAAGAGGAAGAAAGAAGAGGCAGAGAGAGAAGTGAGAGAGAAGTCAACTTAAACTAAAACTTATGTGAACCTGGAAATAATGTGTTACTTTCAACATCCAATTAGTCACTCCTAATGTATCCTGAGTGTATCCACATTGGTTCTACAGAAAAGGAAATCCCAAATCATTTTAAAGAAAGAGAAATCTCAGATACATTGACATTAAGTCATATAGTCAGTAAGTGTTAGTATGAGGAATAACCCTTAGGACTACAAGAATGAACACTGCTACACAGCATTGGTAAAAGAGGTCAGAGAAGACATTCTAGAAAATGATGCCTGGGAAATGAACGGTGCTAATGACATATCAGTTTCATTGCCTGGCAGTGGCTATAGGCAAGTTTAAGTTTGAATGCCTACCTGATGGCGAAGATATAAGGATATGGCTTTTTATTCATTATTAACAGCAAAAATAGTCAGTGGGGGAGTTGAAGACAGGATCAAAGAAGGATGAGTAGGAACATGAATATGAAGGAAAGACTTGCTTGATTCTTCCCTGGACAGAAACATTTCATAGCAGATAAAGTTGGGCCATAATACTACAAGGTGTTCAAGCCTATAGACTCAGCAGGAATATGGATAGCTATGAATATGGGCTCATTATAACTTAATAGTTATAAGTGTTATCACCCACCTCACAACCTTAGAATCAGCAGCGGCTTTGCACGAAACACCTCTGACTAGAATATGCCTGGATGCATTCGGCAGGTAGAGTTTCAATTTGATTGCTGATCAGGCTCAAATTTGTGAACTCTGACAGGGACTGAGTAGAGAGCTACACACAGTGGTTGAAGCCTTAGGTTGCATGCTGGTTTCTCTAGACAGCTGTCAAGGCTGATAAAACCAGTCACGCTTTCCTGGGCTGTGCAACCATTTAATAGCAAAAAGACATCACCCTAGGAAGCAGAGTCAAGAGGCATAACAGTTTTAGAAATGGATGGATGGATTCTTTGTTGTGTGTCTTCTTACAGCTTAAATGTCGACCCATTCCCTGAAGGTGTCCTCACTCGCCCTGAGGATTTGTTTAGGATCTTACTTCATGAAGTCTGAGGTGTTTGATGGGCACTATGCAACGGCACTTAGATGATGGAGAGATACAAAAGCCACCGGGTCAGGTACAGAGCTGTAAGGTGTGTGTTTGGCAAGAATTAACAGCAGGATATATCGTTCAGAATTCCCAAAAAGTACTTAGGTTTCTCAACCTGTCACCAAAAGCATTTATTTCCTTTCAAACATCAATAATAATACTAATTTTAAACAGCTTGAAAGACACTGACAGTGACTGCCTGAATTTGCAACCCCAAAAATGAGAAGAGGTAAAAATTAAATAATGTCCTTGCCAGCTAACCAGTTGCAATACTTCACCTTTGGAATGAGAAAAATCATGTTTATCAGAGGAGTTGTACAAATTTGTTTTTCAATGGTTTATTATCATTATTTTTATTGGAGAAAAAGTCTTAAACAATGTAATTTAATGAGCTCTTACACAAAAAATATTTAAATGATTTCATAATTCCAAATATAATTAAAGTTTTTAAGGTTACAAAATAGATAGCTGAGGAGGATGTTACACATAAACTGAAGGAAAACTTAGTCTTCTTATATTTAATTCATTTTAATACTTTTCTCTCTTTTGCTTTATGTGTAGTTGTATGAGATATATGTAATGACCCTTATGGATGTGTGTGCACACATATGGAAGCCAGTTATGTTTGTTTTTTTTTTTTCACAAGAGCTAACAGTTCATGTTTTTGTTAGGGATGCAGTCTCTCATTGAGTTCATTCAACCATTAGCTATTCTGATTGCCCACCATTCACCTGCCTCTGCTCCTGAGTGCTGGTATTATATATTCTTTCTACTGAGATTGGCTTGTACAGAAGCCCTAGGATCCAAGCTCAGCTCCTCATGGCTGTGTGAAAAGCACTTTGTTGACTGACTCCAGTCCAATCTTTCTCTTTTGGTCTGTCCATTTTTATTCTTCCTAAATCTTTCTCTTCTTCATTTCATCCTTATTCAACAATAGGAAGAACATATATTTTTAATTTGCTTTGGGTTCTATTTATACTTGGTGAAACATGAGGGCATGCTAGGCCCAATTCTGTGTCTCATTTACATCATAAGTTTTTGCTCTGTCTTCTGTATGGACCTTGAATTAAAATCTCAGTTTAACAGAACTGACAATTGTCATAAGAAAACTTGCATTGTGAGCCCCTGAGAAATACCTGCCTGTGTGTTCAGTATAGTCTGCAGAGTTCCTACATGACAGTGAGAGGGTGCTGACCTTCTGTGAACCTGAAGATACACTGTAAAGCAAGGGGACCTTGGTGGATGGTTGAAGGGCAGAGGAGAGAGGCAGGGAGGGGAGCAGAGAAAAATGTAGAGCTCAATAAAAATTAATTAAAAAAATTATCAGAAAAAATCATATTAAGCATGTTAGCTATGATTTGCTCAGAATATTTGAGACTGATGAATGTGTGTGTGTGTGTGTGTGTGTGTGTGTGTGTGTGTGTGTGTGTGTTACTCTGTGCATGTGTCCAGTTTTCTTGTGGCATGGTATTTCTCAGGATCATTCTTCAGATGTATTACTCAAAAATGGTGCTCTTTTTTTGGAATAAAGAGAAACAGAAAATTTCAAATAAAGTATGAAAAGAGTGCCTTAAAGAAAACATAACAGAGATGATGTCTATTATTTTCTTTGCAATAAGAATGTCAGATGTTTGAATGGGTTGTAATCCAGCACATGTACACATATTATATTTTTACATAAATTGTTTCTATTTGAACTGAACTGAATAACATGAAGAAGCTTTTATCACTAATAAAATAATCTCATTTTTTTTACAAAAAAAATGAAATAAACCCCTGTATCTTATCAGATCACCATGGCTTAAAGTTAGAATTCTGCAAAAATACTAATTGCCAAAAGTCTACAAGCTCATGGAAATTGAATAATGATCAATTAGATCACCCATGGGTCAAGGAAAAAATTTTAAAAAGAAATTAATATCTTCCTAGAATTCAATGAAAATGAATGCACAATATATTCAAAACTATGGGAAACTATGGAAGCAATGCTAAGAGGAAAGTTTATAGCAGTAAGTGCCTACATAAAGAAAATAGAGAAACTCACACTAGCAACTTAACAGAACATCTGAAATCTCCAGAACTAAAAGAAACAGACTCACGCAGGAGGAGTAGATAAAAGGGAATATTCAAACTGAGGGCTGAAATCAATAAAATAAAAACAAGGAATACAACACAAAGAATCAATGAAACAAAGAGCTGGATCTTGGAGAATATCAGCAACATAAACAAACCCTTATCCAAGCTAACCAAAAGAAAGAGAGAGAATATTCAAATTAAGAAAATCAGAATTGAAATGGAGGTCATAACAACAGATACTGAGAAAATCCAAAGAATCATTAAGTCATACTTTTAAAACTCATACTTCAGAAAATAGGAAAATCTAAAAGAAACAGACATTTTCTGGATATGTACTACATACCAAAATTAAATCAAGAGAAGGTAAACAATTTAAATAGATCTATAATCCCTAAGGCAACAGAAGCAGTCATCAAAAGTCTCCCAACCAAAAGAAGGCCAGGGCATAATGATTTTAGCTCAGAATTCTACCAAAACTTCAAAGAAGAGCTAATACCTATACTCCTCAAATTATTCCACACAACAGAAACAAAAGGAACATCATCACTCTTTTTTTTTAAAAATGGCTATACTTACCATAATACACAAAGCATACGAAGATCTAACTAAGAAAGAAAATTACAGACAAGTCTCTCCCATGAACATCAATGCAAAAATACTCAATAAAATATTTGTAAACTGAATTCAAGAACACATAAAAAAAATCATCCACCATGATCAAGTTGACTTCATCCCAGAGATGCAAGAATGGTTCAACATAAGAAAATCTATCAATGTGATCCACCATATATAAACTGAAGAAAAAAAAAACCCACATATGATCACCTCATTAGGAGTTGAAAAAAACTTAAAAAAAAAACACCCCTTCATAATAATGGCCTTGGAGAGATCAGGGATACAAGAAATGTACATAAGCATAATAAAAGCAATATACAGCAAGCCGACAGCCAACATCAAATTAAACGGATAGAAAATCAAAGCAATCCCACTGAAATCAAGACGGCCCACTAAAAAGGCAAGGCTGCCCATTCTTTCCATATTTATTCAATATATTACTAAAAGTTCTAGCTAGAGTAATAAGACAACAAAAGGAGATCCAGGGGATTAAAATTAGAAAGAAAGAAATCAAACTTTCACTATTTGCAGATCATATGATAATATATGTAAATGGCCCCCAAAGTTCTGAGGTAACTCCTACAACTGATAAACACCTTCATTAATATGAAAGGATACAAGATCAACTCAAATAAATCAGTGACCCTCTTCTATACAAATGATTAACATGATAAGGAAAAATCAGAAAAATATTACCCTTTACAAAAGCCACAAATAATATAAAGCATCTTGGAATACTGTTAGCCAAAGAAGAGAAAGACCTGTATGGCAAGAACTTTAAGTCTTTGAAGAAAGAAATTGATGAAAACATCAGATAATGGAGAGATCTCCCATTGGCAGGCAGGATCAACATAATAAAAAAAGGTGGTCTTGCCAAGAACAATCTACAAATTCAATGCAGTTTCCATTAAAACCCCAAGACAATTCTTCATAGACTTCAAAAGATCAACATTCAATTTCATATGGAAAAACAAAAACTGCAGGATAGGCAAACGATCCTGTATAAGAAAGGAACTTCTGAAGAAATCACAATCCCTTACTTCAAGCTAGCCAGGCAGGTGGCTTGGGGTGTTGGGAACGCAGCCCCCAGCGCCCATATTACAACAAATGGCGCCCACGTGATGGGCTAAACCCACTTTAAAAAACCTGAGAAGGCTTAAAAATAAGGGAGAGAGAGTTTAACACAGATTTTTGCTGTTTGTTGGTGGCGTGCTGTAGAGAGATTTCCTGATTCGGCAACAGCAGCAGAAAAAACGCTGTGTCATTTCAAAGCATGGCTTCCTGGGGCTGTGCCGCCAGTGCAAACTCTGGCTTTATGTTTGTGTTCCCGCTTGGGATCGGAAGGAGAGTGCTCTGAGACCTTGACGATGACTCAGAGCTCCCCGCCTGCTCCTGGGCAGAAGGCAGAATCAGGCTTAGGCAGGCGGAAGAGCGTGGCGGATTCCTGCCACCATACAGAGACGTGTTTTCAGACTGCATAGTGCTCTGCGTGTCAGATTTGGATGTAACTTGGATGAAAAGAATTTCTGTGCTGCGTGCTCAGTCTCAGAATTAAAGTGCTGAGTGCCGCTCCTACCTGGCGGCCCCAGAGCTGGCACAAAATGGTACGTCCTCCATTTTGAAATTTTCCTGACTCAGCTTCAGCTGCAAATCCCTGCAGCTCATTAAGAGGTCCTGCCACGAAACACTTAAACGGTGGTGACGAAAAGCTGAACGCATGCTTTTCGGTTTTCAGCCGTAGCAGGAAAAAAGCTGCGCGTTTAAAAATGCCAGCTTTCTGGGCCATCCTGCCAGGGCAAACTCTGACTGTTTGAGGCAGGAGGGCCGACTACCAAGAGAGGACTTGAGTGTTGTCTGTTGTAGCTCTCTGGCTGGCAAGGAACTTGAAACGCCAGTTGTGGCTATAAACATGGCTACAGCCAGTACCTCAGCCATGAGGCTGGAAAGCTAAGGATCCAGCCGTCAAAGCCACGGCTTTAGTCCTACTGATATTGCTTGGTAAATTAAAGCCTCATGTGGTCAGAAAAAGAGAGAGAGATACAGTAAAAAGAGAGATTCAAAGACAAAGAAAATTTTTAAATGATCGAAAGTGTGTTAAAAAATATATGCAGACTAAAAGTTAAAATTCTTAAAGTAAACCTCTGTGACTTCAAGGTGTGGTAGCACACGCCTTTAATCCCAGTGCCTAGAAGGCAGAGACAAACAGATCTCTGTGAGTTCAAGGTGTAGTAGCAAACACCTTTAATCCCAATGCCTGGGAGGCAGAGACAGGCGGATCTCTGAGAATTCAAAGACTGCCTGGTCTACAGGGTTATTCCAGGTCAAAGATATATGCTCAAAAAGCAAAAAGTTAACCTAGGAATGTCACAGCTTAGATTCTTAAGCACCTAGTGATTTAAAGGCGCAAATCAAAAGTGCTCCTGGATAGTAAAAAATTGCAGATTCACAATAGGACAGATTCAGACCACTAAACGAGTCACACTGTTGGATGAATGTACGTAGGCTTGGGAGAGAGAAGAAAAAGAATATAGAGAATAAAGTTAATGTTAAAAAAAAGGTAAAGTCTTTAAAGAGACAGAGTACAGATAGTTAAGAGATTAAAAGAAATAAAGAAATATAAGCCGCGTAAAAATGGAAAATTCACAGAGAGTCTGGATTATGTACATTGTGTTTTCTTTAAAATTTTTGACTGTGAAGGAGCTAAGTACAGAGAGACATTTCATTATATGGGCTGCCCAGTGGAACCAGAACGGATATCATGAGGGTATGATTTCAAAATTTGGATCTAAGGATATGATACTTTGGAAAAGAGATTCTGCTTTTGTTTTCACAGAGGATCAGACCTTGTGGATTGCATTTATCCCGATTTGGTATGATGGACCACGTCCTCCTGAAGGGTTGCTGTGAACATCTTCAGAAAATTGCTTCGCTCAACTGCCAACTGAGATGACCCTGGCACACAGGTTATACCATGAAAGACCTAATTAACGACGCCCCCATTCAGCAGGAAGCAGTTTGGAGAGAAAAAACTGTGCCCATGTTCCCAAATATAGTTTATAAATGTTCTTTTACATTTAAAGGGGGATATGATATAGACATGAATAATTTGCATTAGTATAGATTTTGCTTTATTGATAGAGATTTACGGTCAATTTTGTTATATGTATAAATGTTTCTGATGTAACTTTTACTTGATAACTTTTGTTATATGTAATTTTGCTATGTTAAAGTTAAAGCCTTTTTTTTTGTTTAAACTGAAAAAGGGGAAGTGATGGGGGAGTGTCATATATCAATCTGTTGATTTCATTGGCTAAGCAATAAAGAAACTGCTAGGCCCATTGGATAGGCCCACCCTTAGGTGGGTGGAGTAAACAGAACAAAACGCTGGGAGGAAGAGGAAGTGAGGTCAGACTCCACAGCTCTCCTCTTGGGAGCAGACGTCCGCCATGCTACCTGCTCCAGGGAAGACTCATGCTATGAAGCTCTGACCCAGGATGGACTTAGGCTAGAATCTTCCCGGTAAGACCGGTGCTACACAGATGATAAGAAATGGGCTAGTCCAGGTGGGAGAGTTAGCCTAGAAGATGCTAGGTAGATATGGGCCAAAGCAGTGTTTAAATGAATACAGTGTCCGTGTAATTATTTCGGGCAAAGCTAGCCGGGCAGGTGGCTTGGGGTGTTGGGAACGCAACCCCCAGCGCCCATATTACAACAGTACTATAATTATAAAAGCAGGTATTGTCATAAAAACAAACAGGTGGAACAATGGGATCAAATTGAAAATACTGATATTAGTCCACACACCTTTGAACACCTAATTTTTGACAAAGAAGTTAAAATTGTACAATAGGGAAAAGAAAGCATCTTCAACAGTAGTACCTTCTAACTGCCTAAATTAACTGAATTCATAATAGAATTATTTTTCCTGTAATGTTATTTTCTACATATTACTGCAATTGAAATAGGAAAAGCAGTCATTGCTGAACTGCTCAAGTGGTGCAGACTTACTTTACCAGTGATCTAGGTTGTCCTGTGGGCCACTGTGGTTTAGAAGTCTACTATAACTACTCTGAAAATGCTTTTGTTTACTCTACAGAATCCCATAGTCTTCTCTGCTCACAGCTTATTCAGCCAGTGCATATGGGTGTGATTCTTACGAAAACCGTTATTGGAAGTCCAACTTCTTAATCAAGTTATCTAATTTCTCTATGGTGCTCTTCCTTTTAAAATAGGATAAAAATACTCTCTGGCACATAGAATTTATATAAAACAAAGAAGTTAATAGATTTCAAGACCCTGACCAAAGTTTCACAAATGTTAACTGTTGTACCACAACCCTGCTCTGTGTTATTTTCGTGTTCATCTGGCCTTCTCTGAACTTGAGTCTGGGATCCTAGCTTTAGGATTAACATCTGAGAAAACATGAGCTGAGAACTGGGCAGATGGCAAACACAACAATGACAGTAAATTTGTAAGCAGAATCTTGGGAACAAGAGGAGCTCTCATTTTCTTCTTGAGAAAAGCAAAGTCTTTATCTCTCCTCTCCTCTTCTCTTCTCTTCTCTTCTCTTCTCTCTCTCTCTCTCTCTCTCTCTCTCTCTCTCTCTCTCTCTCTCTGCCCCCCTGTGAATAGTCCCATAATGTTTCTGCCACTACTGCCTCAAACACTTTCTGGTTAGGTTTGAGCCCCCATTTCTAACATGTAACTGGTACTTGGAGTTATTATTGTGTCAAGATCCTATGGTTCCACAGATAATAAGTCTTAAAAGAAAAACTACTTACAGTTATTATGCTCAATAAACACATTACTTAATTGACTCCTATCAACTTATTTTTAAATCCATAAATTAATGTATCACTCAATCCTAACCAGAAATTTTCCCTTTGGGGTAGATGGGGATTACCACAGAGAACTTCAAATGGCTGAGGTATAGAGAAAAGAATAATGTAGAATTCTTAGTCATAAATGGACATCTACAAAAGACACCCTCCTCCATAGGTTCAGATATCATTGCAAAGAAGAGCTAGTGGCAGTGTATGACTGAAAGGAGACAGTGTCTTAAGGACATATCAGGATATCTGACCATAGAACTTTCATGGGCTGTGGCAGCATGTACAAGACGCATGCAAACTTAAGTCATATCAAATCCAGCATTGATAATGTTCTATACCTGTACTAAGAGCTGTTCACAATTGAAAATTGCTTGTAGAGGGAGAACCAGTTTACTTTAGGAGTGTAGACCCTTAACTCATTTTGAGATGGACCAGTCTTTATCACCGTTTTCTAGTTACCTCACAGAGCTATAATAATTGTACACCCCAACCCTGGATCCTTGTGCACTGGAGATGACCCAAGAAAAGAGACTTCATAGACCAGAACTCACAGTTGGGCTAGAAGTACACATCGCCTCATAGACGCGTCTCATTCATCTACGCAGACATCCTCTCACAAGGCAACTCACAGTCACTGTTTTACACAATTTGCCACACAATTCCTGTTCTACAATGCCAATCCTAATCTCTCTAACTTATCCTAAATTACTCTCCAAAACTGTTGCAACTCCTCACTCTCTCATTTGCCTCATTTTCATCATGTTCCACTCTTTTTCTCTCCAAGACTAAGTCAGGATTTAACAAAGTTAACTTTGAACCTTCCAGTCACCATGACCATCTCCCAAGTCTTGAGAATAGTCTTTGCACATTCAGAAACTCAAGGAGAAGCAGGTCCTTCTGGACAAGGAGATCTTTCCATTAAGATCATAGTGCTATAGAGTGTGTAATTTGTAAGACCATTCCATG
Source organism: Microtus pennsylvanicus (assembly GCF_037038515.1). Taxonomy (NCBI): domain Eukaryota; kingdom Metazoa; phylum Chordata; class Mammalia; order Rodentia; family Cricetidae; genus Microtus; species Microtus pennsylvanicus. Next base: position 22,242,837 of record NC_134592.1, read on the forward strand.
TTCCATGAGTACAATGACACCAATGATGTGATACAGCTCTTTCTGGGGATGCTGGCAGTGAACTAAGGAGTCACCACTAATTAACAATTTGCAGAATTTGATCTGCACACGAAATTCTTAGCAAAGTGGCAGATTCTTATCTAAAGCACACAGGGACATTTGGAAGGAACATGAGGATCAGAAATCCCCGCCAATACGTTTACATCGTTTCCAGGGACAAATTCAAGCAGGCCAAATTTTTCTTAAAAGCCAAATCTAGGATTGGGATGTATTCCAGGGAATAGGAATGTAGGGGGAGATGAAGATTGTTGGTGATGATGTTCCTAAGTGTCCTGGTGTTGTTGATGAGTGTATATAGATAATAAAGATACAAGCGGACAATATATATATATATATATATTAATATATATTATATTATATATTACTATATATTAGTAAGTTGACTATATTTCAGAGGAAGGTCACACATCCAAGAACATATGGGTAGAATATATTGGCAGAATATATAGGTGACTTAATTTGACTTGATGTGTGAAAACAAAAAAGGAGGAAAAACAAAGGAGTTTGTGTACTGTAAGGAAAATGGAGATCTGACAAGAGGTGAGAGATAGGTAATAACAATAAAAGCACACTTTACAAAATTCTCAAAGAGCTCATGTTTTCAAATAATTCTAAAAACAGCACATAGAAAAATTTGGAGGATCTTCCAAGCCCAGGAACACTTGAAATAGGAACAAAGCATCATAATACCTCACTGTATTTTTCCCTCAAAAATTAGTGTTTGGATACTTTCTATTGTTAGATATTGTTGGTGAAGTTCACAAAGCATTTTTATCATTTCAGAATTCATAGTGCTGGACATCAGAAAAGTCCATGGAGGAACATGGATAATCAGAACTCCAATAACAAAGGAGTGCAGAGGGTGGAGTAGGGACTCATGCATAATTACACAAAAACTGGTATTGGAAAGTTATCAGGTAGGAGTGAACTTGTAGATTAGACTTTTTCATCTGAAAACCTTCAGAGAAATGTAGAACAATCCATTCAAAATCGAGAACTCCAAAGAGAAAAGAGCAGCTGAGAAAGGTTCAGAATTAAGACCTTTATGGTGAATTTTCAGAATGATTAGAATTATAAGAAAGAATTATATAATAAGAGATACTTATAAGTGAGAATATTATAAGTATCAGACAAAATTCTATATATTTGCACACAGCAAATTTCAACTTTATGTCTGTCGCATAAAAATTCCTTTTAGAAGACAACTTTATGGAAACATGGTGTCTTTGGAAGCAGCATCTCCCCACTGCACAAATGAGAAGAAAGATGGTTAGAGAGATGAGTCCAACATTTTCTGTTATTAGAAGATGCCAGATATTCCAAATATACTTTAAAGTTATCAGGTGCATGATATCGAATGGTGGTTGGTTATGCCTTCGTTAAATGTGATGTGGACAAAGTTGAAATGAAAAACGAAGTACTTTTATTGCAAACAAATGTCAGTGGAGAAGGAATGGACCCACTTTTATATTAAATTTTTAGAGATGGTCCAAGCAGCAAACTGATTTTACTAATCTCACATTTTTAGGGACTCACCTTCATGATATTTTCTAAGAATCTGTGAAGATTTTTAGAATCATCATCCTATACAAGACTCTATATTAAAGCAGTAACAGTGGAATTATCTACAGATGGACATTGTTTTGTAAATTCCCACTTATAAAAGCTAGCAAGAGGCTGGGGATACAGCTCAGTAAGCACAATGGCAGAGTCAAGAAAGTGAAGGCCTTACTAGAGTGAGGGTTTGAGCTTGATCTTCAGAACGCAATTTTAAAAGGCTGAGTAGGACAACTCACATGTAGTCCTAGAAGTGGAGATGCGAGGATAAGCAGCTCTCTGGACATCCCGGAGTGGGAGCTTCATCTAATGGGTGAGTTTGGGGCCAGGAAGAGGCCCTATCTAAAAATATATGAATAAGTCAATAATGGATGGATGGAGTTACGGAGCAAAACCTCAGGGTTTTGTATGGCTTCCACATGCATGTGTATACTTGTGTGCAAGCGCAACACTGAGACGTATAAACACACATGCACATACACAAAAAACAAAATTACAGAACCCAAAAACCCTATGTTTTCAATCACCTTTCCTCTGTATGTGTGTATATGTATATATATTATAAAAATGTAAATGTCTATTTTAACTTTCTTTTCTACAGAAAAATATGTTGAGAATTCAAAATTCAAAGACTGAGTTACACTCCAATTATCTATTATAACTAAATTATTTGAATAATGTTTTCAAAACATATTTAAATGATTTTTAAAAGTTAGGTACAATATATTACAAAATTTGCAAACAAAACTGGTGGTAGGTGAGCTTGCTATACTGTCTAACTTTGTAGCTCATAAAACAAGGGTCTTAATTCTTTTTCTCACTTATCATATTATGCACTTAGAGGAAATCTCTGCTAAGCAATATGAAATTGACAAATGGATATAGCAGATGAACAGATGCATATAAAACCTAGCAGATGGGTCTCCATTTTCTTAGGTGAGCTGATCTAGATCCATTTTATCAAGTTACGATGATGAAAAGATATGAAACTAAAATAATACACAAAGCAGTAGAAAATATGGATGGATCCTTGACATAAAATAAATAAACCTGAATGTTTATAAAAATTAAAATGTACATGTGGGGTGTTTGAAAAATGTTCCTTCATTAGTGAAATTGCATTAAATATTACAAACCATCATTTTAAATCAATACTCACATTCAGAAGAGGTCTTAACTCATGAGTGGGCACATTTGTATCCTGGACTCTCTATAAGCACATGGAATGGTTGTTGAGTTAGATTATTTCAAAATGCAAAATTAATGAATTTATTAAAAACAGGGGTAAGAATCTTTAAATTGCTTACTGAGAAAAAAAAAGAAATGGAGAACATAATACTAAGAAAGTTTCTGCAGATCATGTTTGGCTTATAATGCTCCCTTTCTAATAGGATTATTTCTAGTAAGAAGGGGCCATAATGGTACAGGTGAGAGTGATGAATTCTCATGGACTCCATGAGAAATCTTTAGTGGGGCAGTTTGAACCCTCGGCAATTCCTTCTCCTGATATTGCTTTTTAATAGTTGACTTTTGTAGAATTGCTGCTCATTTAATCTTTCCAAGTTTCTTTTACTTCATACCTATTATTTTAAGATGTTTTAAACTCATCTTTATATAAATATAATGCTAATATTTAAAATAAAATACTAAGTTGAACATCTGAAACTCTATTTGAAAGTGCCTCAAGCAATATTAGCTATGAGAAACTTTCACAGTTTGCACAACATGCTTTGTCATTTATGATTAATTTACATTTGAAATATCTGAAATGCCTAAGAATTACCAGAAAACAGTTTCAATAACAGAATGCCAAAATATTTAATATTTATCAAAAATATGTCAGTCTTTGGTCTCTCATGTTCATAGTCTTATTTAAATACAAATGTTTAATAAAATTCATGGCTGACTTTTCAATGAGTTATTTTAATGATAGACACTATAACAAACTAACTAAAAGTGTTAGAGTATTAACAAATACCAGTGTTTTTAATATTAGCATACATGAACCAGATCTGTATCCTTGAGGTTTGAACGAACAGTGGACTTTTTGTAGGATGCTTGATACCTAGGCAGACATCAACATTGTCACTTAGCTTCACAAATATAGCTCAGAATCACAAAACATTCACTATTTTCCATTTTCAACAGAACCAGTGAACAATTATTTGAATAAAATGAGGTTCTATCCCTTGGTTATAGCATTAAAAGATGACAGCAATAAAAATAATTGTTTTGATATCAAGATGAGGGATATTCTCACTTCAATAATCTATGTTCTCAGAGCTTCCTAAGTAAGGGAAGGATATGATAAAGTTCAGAAAAGAAAACAAATGGAATTGAAAGCAGGAAAGCAACAGAGAAAATGGGTAAAACAAAAAAATATAAATAATTTTGTCATTATATCAATAAGATTGAAAAAACTCCTACTAAGACTGAAAATAGTAAAAAAATAAAATGCACAGAAAACATAAGAATGCAATACAAGAAATGAAAAAAGACTCACGAATGCCAATTCCATAGGTACTGGAATGTTCCATGAAGCATTCAAAGTTACTTTAAAATTGATACATGACATGATTGACAGTGGAAGTCCAAAAATATTAAAACTCAACCAAAATTACATAGGTCAACATGATAAACTTAGATTTTTACAAAATAGAAAATAATTGAGAATTTCTTCCCACTAGATGAAAGGGCCCATGTAAATTAGCATTTTTTCTTCCAGTACTGGGGAATGAATGCATGCTCATGACTGAATAGTATTCTACCACTACAATAACCTCTGATTTTTTTTTCTTTTGAAAGAGAATCCCATCTCATTGACCAGAGTAGGGAGACTCACACCTTTGTCAACAGGCCCAAATTTGAGTTGCTTTTTCAGAATACACTGTAGCAAACATTTATATAATTATCATAATTTTTGCAGGATCTCTTCCAAAATATTTGTGCATAAAGAATATATACCACCTAATATAAAATAAGATATTGTAACAGGTAAAACTGCAGATCAAAATCTCTCACTAATTTGGACACAGAAATTCTATGAGGAAATATTTTGTCAAATCAAACACTGGAGGGGGATTTATATCATATTGAAATGGAATTTACCTCTGCCATATGAGACTAATTTCCAAAAGCAACTGAATGTAGTCAAGCATATCAGCATCCAGGAGAGAAACCTATAAGGTTTATCTGATGCTTCCTAACAGCACAGTGTACATAAAATCGACACAAGTTACCAATGGAAGATTATTATCTAAATATAAAATAGATCACATAGGAAACTTCTAAGACTATCTGGGGATCGAAAAAATGCTTTAATTTAAGATCTGAAGCATGAACAACTGTGCTCAAAAATGCTATTCAATAAAGCATTAAAAATTCCTAACTATTTTGATAAGGCTGCAGTAACAGATAATGATGAGGTAAGCATGAAGAAATGAAATAAGTTTATTTGCAAATAATTTACCATGTATATGGAAATTTCTAAGAATTCTGCTAAGCTACCTTATAGAAATAATAAAATCAAGTTGTATAATATCCATAAAGAATCATTCCTATTTATTTGCATTGACCTTGTAAACATGGGAGTCAAAATTATAAAAACAATACCACTCTCCTAAGGGAATAAAATCCTAAGCTATGCACTGGATAAAACATGTGTGTTAGAAATTTATAAGCTAATAATGAAGAAAATCCTAAATAAACAAGGAAACATATTGTGTATGAGAGAGTTATAAGTTTCATGGGAACAGCGTCACCGCATATATACCTGTAGCATTTTCCATTACTTTTAAAAATGCCCAGCAAAAGCACTTTAAGGAAGGAGGCATTTAATTTCATTCACCATCTGAGGGATAGTCCTACTTATTGAGGAAGTCTTGGTGGCAAGAACATTAGGCAGCTGACCTTTGGCAAAAACAGGAAAGAGTGAAAGGTAAAGAACCAGTACTCAGCATACTTCTTCCAAGAAGTCTGAAACCATAGCTCATGGAATGACGTCTTTATCCATTTACAGTAAAGTTTCACTTCAGTTAACTTAGTATAGAAATTTTCTCATAGATATTTGTCTCTGCGATTATTCTAGAGTCTACAATATCAATGATTAATATTAGCCATCATAATATCCAAAGCTTAATTCCAAAACCATACCAAGGAAATAAAGGCATGGTTTTCACTTCTCCATTGAATAACATGTTTTTAAATGAAGAGATTTCGATTATATTCCAAAGTCACTCAATGGGAGACAGGCTGTTGTGCCAAGGAAGCTACAAATACCAAGAATTGGTTGATAATAAATAATATCTTCTGTAATAGTTTTGGGAAAAGATCATGGAAAGTTTAGGCAATGGAGCTATTTGATATCTTCCAATTTATAAAAATAAAGAACATATAGTTAAACTGTATGTGTCTAGCCTAGGTGTCTCTATTAATAACTATTATTAGATTTATTTCTTAATTTATTGTTGATAAATTGTGTATGTATACTTGTGTAGGCTGCATGTGCCACAACACACACACACACACACATACACACGGGAGTCAGAGAGTGTCTTAACTGGTTTACTCTTTAGCACATGGGTCCTCATACTTGAACAATGGTTATCAGACTTCATGGCCAGCACTTCTACCCAATGAGCCATTTAGGCTAACCTACTAATCTGTTGCTTGAACCCTTGCAAATACGATTGCCAGTGACATGGTATCAAGGTACCACTGTGATCCATAAACACTTCACACCACCAATGGAAGCGCTTAAAAAATAAGGAACATGTTTATACAAAAACTATTAAACTATGGATAACAGTTATATAAATATTAGTACATTATTATAGGAAGATAAGACCTATAAGATTCTCCCCATTGATCAATAAATGAATCTGCTGTGTACCTTTACCTGACTCCTGGGGTCTATGCTATTGACTCTGTGTCTTCTCACCTCCTCTCCTGAGAGAGCCATTAGGACCCAGCTACACATTATTACATTACAGTACTGAAAATTAGCAATAGATATGCTAATGTGTTTATTTGGATAAAGACAAAGCTAGCTGTAGTTTTACAAACTCATAATCATCGCCTACTAGCTTTGCTTAAATTCAATACAAGAAAAATACAAACTTTGAAAAATAGTTTGTCAACTTTTCTTCATCATAAAATATTCATTTCACTTGGGAGGCAGAGACAGGCGGATCTCTGTGAGTTCGAGGCCAGCCTGGTCTACCAAGGGAGTTCCAGGACGGGCTCCAAAGCTACAGAGAAACCTTGTCTCGAAAAACCAAAAAAAATTCATTTCATTCACATGCTAAACAATTTGTTGAGTCATGATAAAACTAAACAATTGCAATTTTTAATTTTCCTATTGATACAACCATCTCAATGAATCATCAAATTGAAACATGGAAAACTGTCAATTGCAATAACATTTGTGTTCTATTAATCCAATAGCTGTAGTTCATGTGCTCAGGTATAACTATATAACTGAGTGATTTACCAGTCCTTTTTCAAATAAAGGACACTAACATAATTTGAAACTAAAGTAAATTGGTTGAAAGTCATGGAACCTGTATGGGGTTTTAATAAACATTCATGTAGCAGATATCTTCATCTCTATAAGCAGTAGTTATTAATCTGGGATCTTGGGAACATTTAAAGATCCCTAAAGCAGACACTAATTAAACACTTCAGCCAGTAGCTTAGAGGAAAATAAACCAATATATATCTAGATTAAGTGTGTGACAAATTGAATTAACTCCTAATACTTCTTTTAAAAAGATAACTCCACCTAGAAAGTCAAAACAATAACACTCAGTTGGACTTTATTTTAAACTGCTTCTATTCCTAGCGTGCAATGTCACAGTTAAACACATATAATGCAAAAATAAATAAATGGGTATAAAAAGCATCAACTACACTCTGTAATAATTCATCTTTTCAGTCTGTCCTTCACAGAGCTCAAATTTGGCTTTTAATGCTATCACTGAATTGTTTTTTTTTCCACTTCACATATATCTCCAGATTTCATTATCAGGACTGTCCCTAAAGAGAAGGTAAGTGGTCACATGTTTAATAGAATTTGAGAGCTGATATTGAAAGACATACCTCTCCAAATGAGTTCCCCATCTGTCTTCCAGGGTCTCTAAAATCATATTACTTCAACTGTATCCTTCAGTTACAGTTATCATGTTTCAAAACACTCTTAAAATAAAACTAAGATGAAAGAGGAATTTGTAAGATATTACTGTATATTTGTAGATTAGCATTAAGAACTTACAGAATTAAAATTGTCTAATATCTGGAAAATACCTTTAGACTATTTTAAGTAAACCAGAAATTCCACCAGACAAAGATGTTAGAAATTAAAGAAAAATCTTCAGAGCAGGGCATCATGAAAATATCTTCTTCTAACTTGTTTTTCGTTCACACTGACCTATTGAGGCAACATCAGTTACTTTCATTTTGTTTCATTAATAATTAAGTTGCCTGAAAGTTGGAAAATTTAGGCTTAGCTTGACTGAGGTTTTCAATATGAACCACATTTCAAATAGTCAGATTGTATCTATTATGTGTCTCCTCCACCTTGGACTACAGGTGAGCTAACATCCCATTAAATAGCATGCCAGGGAAATGGTGGATAATTGTTGAGGGTTAATAATTGAATCAGCTAGTTGTAATGGATTAGAACACTATAGGCCCCTTTCAAACTATTAGTAAAGTCTTAAAAAAGTAATGACGCTCAACATATATCTTGAAGAAGGGTAATGGTAGATCATGTTTTCTGATTCCAAGCAGGACTACTGGGCATAATTTATAAATACCAGTATAACCCAAGAGAAGACCTATAGACATATACAATGGATTAAATGTGATAATAAGAGTCCTGTGTATGTTAAATGATATCTAAGCATTCAGAACATTTTGGAGGGGCCAAGGCATATGATATGTGTGCTGTCAAATCGCTGCTGCTAGAGTTAAGCTCTTCCAGTTTTCTCAATAGGAAAACAAAACTGAGCTATTTGAAAACACAAAAGAATATTTGGAGCAGTGACTCATTTGGAGCTAAAATGATATAATGGACTGCTGTAATCGGGCTTTTGGGGCATCCTAAAAGCAGTTTGGGGGCAAAGATGAATGAAAGCTGAGGACCTATGAGTGAGGCTGGGTTAACCATTGGTGTGCATTGTGCTCGAATGGGAAACCAGAAATAAGGATAGTGGGGTTTTAATTGCCTAGACAAGATTTTAAAGTAAAAAAAAAAAATGTATTGTCCTTTTAAATAAAAGTGTCATTGGTCCCCTTGACTGAATGTACTGTGCAAGCTTTACACAAAGATCCTTCATCCTGAATTTCAAGGGTTCTCATGACAGCAGTGCGCATGCACTACATCTTGCTATTTCAAAGGAGGCTGGGTAGAGGCTCTGGGATAAAATATTAAACATCAGCCTGTTATACCATCATAAAAAACTATTTACCTTTAATATAAATTCTTAAGCAAAACAACAAGAAAAAGCACAATGGGCTGCAGGGAGCATGGTGTTTCATCTGTCACAGGAGAAGCTCTACAGTGTCGGGTGAATTTTCCAAAATAAGACTGCACATAAAGGAACGTCTGTAAACAAGTACCACAACAAAATAAACATACTAGGTTTTCCATAAAGTTCCAGGATCTTGTGTTATTAACAGACGATTTCCCTAATTAAAGGATACCCTCCCTTTAATGAAAGGTTCACGTGTTCAAAGAATGTTCTTAGATACTTGAAAAGTATTGATAAAATTGTGCATGTTTCTGAAGTCTTAGATTAACGGAGTGATGGTGGTGGCAGTTACCATCACCACCACCCTCCCCCACTTGCCTTGACGAGGAGAGCAGAAGCCGTTTGTCTCATCACTAGTCCTGAGGCACCAGTAGTCTGCACTGGACACCCAGAGTTATTCTGAACAAAAGCAATGAAGGGTCACCCTATTGCCTGAAACTGCCTACAGCCTCAGAAAAAAAATCAGTGTTTTCTTTTGTAACACCGCTGCTAGTCTCTTCTAAGCCATCATGCATTGCCACAGCCAGTGCCCATGGAGACTATTGGTAAAGTTCAAAGTTTGGAACATTCAATTGATATTTCATGTCTTCCCATGCCAGAGAGTATAGGTCCTTTCTTTCATGCACCTGCTGGGCACTTCTAGTCTACTTTATGCTCTTATTGATCAAGTACAGAGTAACCAGAGGTAGTGGTTTTTTTATCGGGTGCCTTGAGTACCAGCCTCAGTAACCCCTCAGGGCTCAGAATTGGATGCCTATGGCAGGTGAGGATCTAAGGGTAAAAAATTAATTCAAGTACTTTAGCTCTTCATCTTCCTTAAATTTTTTTGTGCATAGGGAAAAATGAAGGGGTGGGGAGAAAAGAAAGAATAAGAAGATTAAGGAGAAGAATAAGGATATGAAAGAAGGAAAGAAGAAGAGTAAGGAGATGAAATAGAAGTAGTAAGGAGAAGAAGAGTAGCAGTAAGAGCTGATCTCCACAAGGTTTCTAGGTTTTACAGACAGAAAATTCCATAGGTAAGGACAATGACAGTAAGTATATCAAATTCACAAAAAGGGGCATGTAGAACCTGTTAAAGCCATACTCTTGAACAGGTGACCGGACCCAGGAAAGAGCCAGCATTCAAGGGGAAGTACCTGATATTCCAAACCATTAGATAAAGTGACTAAACATCACTGAATCCTGGATTTACCCATTCTCCTCTGATGTGGGAAATCCTTCTGTAAATGTATTGATTTCATTGGTTGCTATAGAAGCTGCTTTCTTCATCTAATCTCTTTGGTGATAACCAGTTTTGGAGATGCCCAGATTTGTTTATTATCAAAGGTGGGGCATGCTGCCTTCCTGCTCAGTGCCTGTCTTCTATAGAAATTTCTATGTGTAGAAACCAAATATGAGTGAGAACATCCCATGTTCCTCTTTTTGGGTCTGGCTTACCTCACTCAGGATAGTGTTTTCTATTGCCATCCATTTGTATGCAAAATTCAAGAAGTCATTGTTTTTTACTGCTGAGTAGTACTCTAATATGTATATATTCCATACTTTCTTCATCCATTCTTCCTCAACAAGGCCAGCTGGCCCGGGTCTGAAAAAGCATGGGATAAAACTAGACTTGCTGAACATAACGGACAATGAGGACTTCTGAGAAGTCAGGAACAATGGCAATGGGTTTTCATCCTACTGCAAGTACTGGCTTTGTGGGAGCCTAGGCAGTTTGGATGCTCACCTTACTAGACCTGGATGGAGGTGGGTGGTCCTTGGACTTCCCACAGGGCAGGGAACCCTGATTGCTCTTTGGGCTGACAAGGGAGAGGGACTTGACGGGGGGAGGGGGAGGGAAATGGGAGGTGGTGGCGGGGAGGAGGCAGAAATCTTTAATAAATAATTAATAATAATAATAAAAATAAATAAAATTATCCAAAAAAAGAAATTTCTATGTGATCTGTTAGCAATTTTGTGGGATTGATTCTACATAAAATTGACTGTTAGAACAAACAATGAATGTTATTGTTCTAAGGTCTCATGGTGTGGGAGAATGGAGCAAAGTCATTCTGTTGCCCATGCAGAAGTCATACTGTTGAGCTGCTTTGAGAACAAATTCGATTTTAAAGGGAAGAATCATGGCTTCACTAGATTTTTACAGATATGACAGTGACATTTAGAAGACAAGTGTTCCTGTAGCCATACAAAATGGGTTGCTCCATGTGAACGTGTACGTATACACTTCCCGTAGATCTTCTTATTGGTCTGTTAGCTGTGCATTCACTGTATAGTCTTAAGGGCTCTAACAGCTTTTCTATTGTTTGAGGAACGTTCAGGCTTCTATAAAATGAACTAAATGATGAGGGAGGTTTATAGAGGATGTGCAAATGTCTTTTAACAAGCTATCATTTGGGTCTTTATCCAAGCAGTATAGTTTTCTAATAGTTACTTTGGAATTATACAGAGACTCATACATTACTTTAAAAAGTATTATTTCTATTTATGTTTGAGGGAAATGAATAATTTCTTTTCTATAGTTAGGTTAGGATTAATTAATTAATTAATTAAAATAATTAACTAATTTCACAAGTTAATTATTAATTAAGTACCACAATTTGTATGTCTATAATGGATTGGAAAAAATCTAAGTAAAAATGCTAGCTTAACTATTCCTTATTTTCAGCAAGATTTTAATGTCCACTGCACAGAGATGGTACTGAGGCTTTTGCAGTATTCCCTCATTAATTAAAAAAAAAATCATCAGCATCAGATGGGATTATTCCTCAGGAATGAGATTTTAACACAATGTTAGATGTTTCTGTCAGTAGTTCTGTTTCTTCTGATCTTGAAGAATTTTCCTTCCTTTTGAGACTGTATGAAAGCTTCAGAAAGGAAAAATGCACAGCAACTTAAACCTCTTAAAATACTAAATGCCGTCTGCTGAATAAGATCTGTTCTTCTACTTTTTCACTTGAGTTACTGAATTGATAAAATGATAGAATATGATTAAATTACGTCGAATATTCCCTGGCCTCACTTACGAACATGATTTTGATGACCCTCAGAGTAGATGATTTTCCTCCATTTTTATTGCTTTTTCTCCCTACTAGAGACTTGAAAGTAACAATAATAACTATCATTATGGAATATCTGCCATTTTTAGCTTTAGCTAACATTTTCTCATACCCCAAATTATATACTTTAATTCTTGATTTATAGGTGAAATTCTGAGATAACAAATAATTTTCTTAAGGTCATAAGAGTTATGAACTACTCAGCAAAGAATCAAGCTTAAATTCTATGTCTTTTTCTGTACTACACAAAGAATATCTGCAAGAACTCTGCTATGATAAGAAGGCCAAAGTGCTTACTTGGAATAGCGCTGGTGTTTATTTGACTGTACATAGACTTCTTTCACAGAACCATGTGCAAAGTATATTTTTCTTTTAAAAAGCTTCAATTACCATATATTGTGGGTTTAAGTGAAACAGTCATATAAAGTGACCCGCATTTTTCTGTATAAACATTCAGATTTTGATTTAATGTATAGGTTTACCTATCCTGCTGCTATTCTAAGCAGTCACAGCCCTGAGGCAGAAAGCATGAGATCTAATGCTCGGTTGAGTTGCTGCTTAGACCTCACAGGACCTGGGAAAAGGGGAAGCAAACCGAAGCACAAGCATCTTTAAGATGCCTACTTAGTCTCATGGAATATCAGACTAAGAAAATATGTGTAGAATGGCTGAGGGAATGGCGCAGTTGGTAAACGGTTTGGAAATTAAAACTAGCATGCTCTAGTCTTCCAGCAAACATAATAAAGTTCCACACCGTATAAGAAATATAATCTGCATCTCATTGTATAATAATGACAAAGAAGAAAAGGTAAAGTTGGAGAGGCTTAAAAATGCACACACAGAAAGAAATAGAAAGAGGACTGGGGAGGCAACTAGGCCAGAAAAGCATTTTCTCCAAAGGCGTGGAGACCTGAATTTTGATCCCCAATGCTTATGTAAAAGTTATATATTGCTTCACGAGTTTTTTTTTCAACACTGTAATGGTGGAGACAGAAAATTCTTGGGTTTTTCTGGTCAGTCATGCTAACCGAAATGCTTAGTTCACTGTGAGATACTATCACAAGGAAGATGCTCCCAGCTAAAGGGTTCTTGCTGCAAAACCTGACTACCTGAGTTTAATCCCTCGGACCCACATGGTAGAAGGAGAGAAATAAGTTCCAGAGATTTCCCTCTGATATCCACATATGTGTTCAGAACATGCACACACACACACACACAAACAAACAAACAATTTTGCATATAGATAGAACAGACACACATGCTTAACATTCACAGACACACAAATAAACATATACATTCATGCAAGCACACACAGAAACACAATAAATGAGTAAATTAATTAAAAATATGTGGAAGACATACCAATGCTGCAAAAACAAATGATTCTGCACATGTAGATGCACACAGGCATGTCACCCCTAACAACAGACACAGACAAATGTAAAAGACTTATAGAGCACCGTACCAAATTTTCCTGTTTGCAGGGAAAATTTTTGGCATAAAGTGACACATTCTTCTCAGGACCTCATAGACTGATATTTAAGTTTTGTCTGCTCTTTGATTCTTGAAATGTTCTTTCCTTTCTCCATTGTGATTCTTCTGTGATGTCTGGATACTGCGACAAGATCTTATACTTTTCATATAATTGGCTTCATTTCACACATACTTTGTGGTCATTAAACACTGAATGACCTAAGAACAAGAGGTACTTCAGTTATATGTATGGTGAACATAATGTCCAGAGTGTTCTATTTGTTGTATGTATATTGTGTGTCTTAGTTAGGGTTAGTATTCCTGTGATTAAACACCATCACCAAAGCAACTTGAGAAAAATAGAATTTATTTACCTTAAATATCTTGAATATCAGTGCATTGAGAAAAAGCAAGGGAGGAACTCAAGTCAATCAGGAACCTGGAAGCTGGACTGATGCAGAATCATGGAAGGTGCTTTTTAATGACTTGCTCTATATGGCTTGCTTATCCTATGTGTGTGTGTGTGTTTGTGTGTATGTGTGTGTGTGTATGTGTGTGTTTTTTTCACCATATATATATGTGTGTGTGTGTGTGTGTGTGTGTGTGTATATATATATATATATATATATATATATATATATATATATATATATAATAGAACCACAAACTCAGTGCACAATGGGATGATGAAATGGACTCTCCCACATCAATCATTAATTAAGAAAGTACTCTACAGGCTTGCCTATAGTCTAGCCTTGGAGGCATTTGCTCAACTGAGATTACCTCCTCTCAAATGATTCTAGCCTATGTCAAGTTGACATAAAACTAGCCAGCACACTGTGGTTTGAGTATGAAATGTCTACCACAGGATTGTGTATTTGAAACTTTGATACTCAGCTGGTGCTATATGGGCATGTTTTGTAACTATTGGAAGGTAGAGGCTTATCGCCCAAAGGTGATGGCTGGGGGACATCTCGGGTTTTATAACCCAGACTCACTATGCCGTCTCTCTACTTCTGTGACTGTGAACATGTGAGCAGCTGGCTTCCCACTCCTATGTGTATGACTTTCCCTCGATAGCACCATTTATGCCTTCATAAATTAAGTCTTATTAAACCTTTCCTTGTGTCATTCAGGTGTTTTACCATAGCAAGGAGAAAACAAAGTCACACTGTAGATTTGGTTCTTTTTTTAATTTATTTATTTATTAAAAATTTCCACCTCCTCCCCTCTTCCCATTTCCCTCCCACTCCCCCCATTCCCTCTCCTCCTCCCTCTCCAGTCCTAAGAGCAGTCAGGGTGCCCTGCCCTGTGGGAAGTCCAAGTCTCTTCCCACTCCCTCCAGTTCTAGGAAGGTGAGCATCCAAACAGATTAGGCTCCCCAAAAGCCACTACCTGCAGTAGAATCAAAACCCAGTGCCATTATCATTGGCTTTTCAGTCAGCCCTCATTGTCAGCCACATTCAGAGAGTCTGGTTTGATTACATGCTCCCTCAGTCCCAGTCCAGCAGGCTTTGATGAGCTCCCATTAGATCAGTCCCACTGTCTCCATGGGTGGACGCACCTCTCCCGGTCCTGACTTCCTTGCTCATGTTCTCCCTCCTTCTGCTCTTCATCTGGACCTTGGGACCTCAGTCCAGTGCTCCAATGTGGGTTTCTGTCTCTATCTTCATCCATTGCTGGATGAAGGTTCTATGGTGGTATGCAAGATATTCATCAGTGTGGATAAAGAATGTGTGGCACATATACACTTTAGAGTACTACTCAGCTGTAAAAAACAATAACATCTTAAATTTTGAATGCAAATGGATGGAAATAGAAAACACTGCTAAGTGAGATAACCCAGACCCCAAAAGATGAATATGGTATGTACTCACACATAAGTGGATTCTAGCCATAAACAAAGGACATTGAGCCTATAATTCATGATCCTAGAGAAGCTAAATAATAAGGTGAACCCAAAGAAAAACATACAGTTATCCCCCTGGATAATGAAAGTAGACAAGATCCCCTAGAAAAAGTTGGGAGTATAGGGATGGGGATGGGGTGGGGGGAAGGGGAGATGGTGAGAGAGAAGGGAGAAGGGGAGGATTGGGGAGATCTTGGGGGAATGGAATGGTTGAGATGGAGGAAGGGTGGATATGGGAGCAGTGAAGAAGAAATCTTAATTAAGGGAGCCATTTTAGGGTTGACAAGAGACTTGGATACAGAGGGGTTCCCAGGTGTCTAAGGAGATGTCCCCAGCTAGGTCCTTGGGCAGCAGAGGAGAGGGTACCTGAACTGGCCTTATCCCATAGCCACACTGATGATTTGGTTGTATTTCTCACTGTTCTTGACATTGCTTTCCATGAGTGAATCAACAGCTTTGCTTAGTGGTCAGTTGTGGGAAACACTGAGATAATAGTATGTGCAGGCTTGTGTATGAGCTGGAATCTTAGAGAATGTTCTGGACTGTGGTATGGCAATTATTGAGGTAGGGTAAATGCCAGAAATGATAGGTTGGTTAATGCTGAGTATGTTGGTTTACACCCGAGGAGCAGTAAATTTTACAAAGTCTGAATGAGTAAAATTTGCTGAATGTGTCAAATGGATCAAAGAGTTAACTTCCTTTTTTTTTCCTTTTCTGATCATAATCATGGTTACATTGATAATTTGCTTAATTCTTTTTGTCCAAAGGTGTATACATATATTGATACTTATATACATACCTACACACACAAATGCACACAGCTCAAATGTATGCCCATTTATTTGTAGCTTCATACATACACACACTTGCATACAGCTTTGAGGCTTAATTGCATAATATGTTAGGTCACCAGTTGCAAAGAAATTGTCAGGGCTTATAAAATAATGGTTACATATTCTTTCTGATGGTCTTTATTTTTGTGCCTTATAATACTTCCTCTATCAAACCTGTACCCATGAAGAGGAATATAAAACCTGCAGATCTCATAGAAAGAAAAAGGCAGAGAGTTTAGTGATTGCTGCACTTTGAATCGGTTTGAGTAGAGTTCGCTGATGATGTTGCCTATTTATTTTTTTCTCTCTGTGAAACACAGAAAAGGGTGAAAGCAGGGGGGCTGAAGGAAAGAGCTATGGACAATTCAGCCTTTCACAAAATGTTAGTCGTGTCAGCTCACATAGCTGACAAAATCATGTGCCTGAAAGATGGAGTAATCGTTTATTTTTTGTGTTTTGTTTTTAGCTTTAATGGCCCTTTATTTGTGCATGTCTTCTTTTCTACCTGTGCTTAAAAGTATCCTTCTGTATTTTTAGTGAGTATTTTCAAAATGGACCTAGTACTCATGCTAATTAGTAATATTGTAAGATTCTTTCTCACTTTGCTAGAAAGAACCACAGATAAAACAGGGCCTGCATTTGATTCAAGCGTGAAAGAAGGGGACACATCCCTGAGACTAGAAGAAGACCAAGAACAAATTAATGCCTTGGGAAGACCTGGCATTGGATTTAGAAAACAGAGAAGCAGCTAGCAAAACCAACCACTTGTGAGAAGCACCTCATTATTCCTCAGAGACTTAGCCATATGTATCTATTTTAATGTTTTGTCATAATTAAAATCTTTAATTTAGATCACTGACAAGGGACTACAAGGTATATTGATTATTATTTATATCATTATCACCACCACCACCATCATCATCATAATTATTTTACATTTGGACCACTGCGTCCCCTCCCTTCTCTTTTTCCAGTCCCTCCCGCTTGGCCATAAATTTACTTCTCCATTTCTCTCCATACAAGTGAAGCCCGCCCATGGATATCAACCAATGGTAGCATATTAAATTGCAGTAAGACTAGGCACTTTCCCTTTTATTAATACTCTGTGATATATGTGGCACAGAAATTATGGGAGTAGTCAACCAATGACTGATTCAGCTTGAGACCCAAGCTATGAGAAGGAATCTACTCCTAGCACTGCCTGGAGGGCCAGGATCCAGAGGTGTATGGGTTTCTAATAGTAAGTGAACTGCATGTTTACACAGGCTGCAACATACAGGCTTACTGCCTATCATTATTTTAAGATCTCTGAGGTCAAAAATCATTGTACCTTGGGTACTTTTGCACTTCTAATACTTGGTGTATATTTTGCAGGCAATTTTGAAATTTTATTTGCAGAATAAATAATTCTAACCTCTATTAAAAATTCTTAGCTGCTCAAGTAGAATGAGTCTTCTTGACAGAATACACTTAACACTTAGCAACTTAATTTTACACTGGTTATTAAGCTAATATTTTATGTGTTCATTGTGGATGTGGGAGGATGTTGTAAAAACTTATCATAGAATAGTTGGTTTAAAGAAATAGGAGTTGCTTTTTTCAATGTGTAGGAGGCCAGAGGAATAAAACAGAACTATCAGGAGGCTGTTTAAAATGATCTAATATGACTGTTCACTTGCCTTTCCTGTCTTCTGGTGTAATGACAGTACTTGTCCATCTTGACCTTGTCTCTAAGAAGACGACCTTCTCTGCGTGGGTGTACATACATCTATGACTTCTCTCAATAAGGACATCAGATTTTTTTTGGATTAAGTGGATTGCTAACCCAATGAGACATTTTATTTTAAAGAGCTATATAATAATTATGAAAACCCCTTTGTCAAATAATGACACAGGTTTTGGTAGACATGAATGAAGTGCTGGTCAACCTAGACTGTGTGCTGAAGTTTGCTCACTTACTTGTTCAGAGAAACTTTATAGTTCTAACCTTTCATTACATTGTCTGACTAGAGAACAGTGGTTTTACTACTTATCTTTGAAACTGGTAGTGAAGCTTATTTGAAATGATGTATATTGATTTTGACATTAAACATTATAGAGTTAAAGAAATGCAGTGAATAGTATCCTAAATTAATATAGCCAACAACCTAGTAAAATTATTTTTAAAATTATGATTATTAGTGTGTGTGTGTGTGTGTGTGTGCATATATGTTTGTGTAGCTGTGTGTGTTTTCAGCTATGTACATGTTGTGAATGTATACAGGACACAAGGGAACTGTAATTGTCTTCTACCTTTCTTGGAGATACTTCCTTGAGATTGGGTCTCTCACTGAACCTGGAGTTCACTGGGTTGGTGGTGAACAAGTTCACAAACTCCTCCTGTCTCTTTTTACCTAGCACCAAACACACAGTCCTGGGGCTATAGACCTGTGTAGCAAACCTGACATTCTACATGAGTGCTGAAGATCTAAACTAAGCCCATGTGCTTGTGCAGCAAACATTTTGCCCACCGAGCACTTTCCCAGCTATTACAATGATTCTTTTTTTTTTATGACAGTACCTTTCCGTATATAACAGTGACAAAATGCTAAAGCAAAATTTCCTGTCCAGAGTTCAGCAAATTGACAAGAAAGAGTATGGGTGAGATCTCAAGAGAAATTACAAGAACAAGTCCAAGTCAAGTAGCAGTTCACAAATATTTGCTTTGGGTAACCACATGCTTCTGCTAGGATGATCTCAGAAGTCTTGTTACATAAGGTAAAACAAAATAACTAACAGAGGAGGGCACTGGAAAGAGCCTGTAGTGGTTTAAAGGTAATGGGGGTCACTGACTTGCAGTAGCTAAAAGAGCATTTGAAAAAGAATGAACCTGGGAAAACCATGAAATTCATCTCCTTCAAATGTGGCTTTTAGAACATAACATTGAATTTGTGGTAATAATTTGTGGTAGAGTAATAGTTCAGAATCATAAACTAAGGAGAGGTACAGTCAACCAAGAAATGGGACTAGAGAGAACCATTTAAGTTGCTCAGAAAATAAAGTCACAATGGGAACAGCCTCAGCAATTTTTTTTGTTTTTTTATTTTTTATTATTTTTTAATATTTATTTTTTTATTAAGAAAAGGAAGAAAGAAAAAACAAGTTTCCACCTTCTCCCAGCCTCCCATTTCCCTCCCCCTCATCCCAGCCTTCTTCCCCTCCTCCCACTCTTCTTCCCCTCCTCCCACTCCTCTCCCCCTCCCTCTCCAGTCCAAAAAGCAGTCAGGGTTCCCTGCCCTGTGGTAAGTCCTAGGTCCTACCCCCTCTGTCCGTATCTAGGAAGGTGAACATCCAAACTGGCTAGGCTCCAACAAAGCCAGCACACTGCGTAGGATCAAAACCCCATGCCATTGTCCTTGGCTTCTCATCAGCCCTCATTGTTCGCCATGTTCAGAGAGTCCAGTTTTATCCATGCTTTTTCAGTCACAGTCTAGATGGCCATGGTGAGCTCCCAATAGATCAACTCCACTGTCTCAGTGGGTGGGTCCACCCCTCGTGGTCCCGACTTCTTTGCTCATGTTCTCTCTCCTTCTGTTCCTCATTGGGACCTTGGGAGCTCAGTCCAGTGCTCCAGTGTGGGTCTCTGTCTCTATCTCCATCCATCACCAGCTGAAGGTTCTATGGTGATATGCAAGATATTCGTCAGTATTGCTATAGCCTAGGGTCATTTCAGGTTCCCTATCCTCAGCTGCCCAAGAAACTAACTGGGGACATCGCCTTGGGCTCCTGGGAGCCACTCTAGGTTCAAGTCTCTTGCCAACCCTAAGGTGGCTCCCTTAACTAAGAATTGTGCTTCCGTGCTCCCCTATCCAACCTTCCTTTATCCCAATCCTCCTTTTTCCCCAAGTTCCCCCCATCCTCCCCTTCTCATTTTTCTCTCCCCATCTCCCCTTACCCCCATCCCACCCCACCCGCAAGATCCCAATTTTCTCCCCGGCAATTTTGTCTACTTCCCATAGCCAAGAGGATAACTATATGTTTTTCCTTTGGTTCACCTTCTTAGTTAACTTCTTTAGGATCACCAATTGTAGACTCCGTGACCCTTACTTATGGCGAGAAACCAATTATGAGTGAGTACATCCCATATTCATCTTTTTGGGTCTGGGTTACCTCACTCAGAATAGTGTTTTCTATTTCCATCCATTTGCATGCAAAATTCGAGAAGTCATTGTTTTTTACCGCAATGTAGTACTCTAATGTGTAGATAGTCCACACTTTCTTCATCCATTCTTCCACTGAAGGGCATCTAGCTTATTTCGAGGTTCTGACTATTACAAATAATACTGCTATGAACATGGTTGAACAAATGCTCTTGTCATATGATAGGGCATCTCTTGGATATATTCCCAAGAGTGGTATTGCTGGGTCTAGGGGTAGGTTGATCCCTAATTTCCTGAGAAACCGAAACACTGATTTCCAAAGTGGTTGCACAAGATTGCATTCCCACCAGCAATGGATGAAGGTACCCCTTCCTCCACAGCCTCTCCAGCAAAGGCTATCATTGGAGTTTTTTATTTTAGCCATTCTGACAGGTGTAAGATGATATCTCAAAGTTGTTTTGATTTGCATTTCCCTGATCACTAAAGAGGTTGAGCATGACCTTAAGTGTCTTTTGGCCATTTGAACTTCCTCTGCTGAGAATTCTCTGTTCAGTTTAGTGCCCCATTTTTTAATTGGGTTAATTAGCATTTTAAAGTCTAGTTTCTTGAGTTCTCATATATTTTGGAGATCAGACCTTTGTCTGTTGCGGGGTTGGTGAAGATCTTCTCCCAGTCAGTAGGTTGCCTTTTTGTCTTGGTGACAGTGTCCTTTGTTTTACAGAAGCTTCTCAGTTTTAGTAGGTCCCATTTATTCAATGTTGCCCTTAATGTCTGTGCTGATGGGGAAGCGATCTCCTGTGACCATCTGTTGTAGGGTACTTCCCATGTTCTCTTCTATTAGGTTCAATGTTGTCTGACTGATATTGAGGTTTTTAATCCATTTGGACTTGAGTTTTGTGCATGGTGATAGATATGGGTCTATTTTCATTCTTCTACAGGTTGACATCCAGTTATGCCAGCACCATTTGTTGAAGATGCTTTCTTTCTTCCATTGTATACTTTTGGCTCCTTTATCAAAAATGAGGTGTTCATAGGATTGTGGGTTGAAATTCGGGTCTTCTATATGATTCCATTGGTCGACTTCTCTGTTTTTATGCCAGTACCACACTGTTTTCATTACTGTAGCTCTGTAATAGAGTTTGAAGTCAGGGATGTTAATGCCTCCAGACAATCCTTTATTGTATAGGATTGTTTTGGCTATCCCGGGTTTTTTGTTTTTCCATATAAAGTTGATTATTGTCCTCTCAAGATCTGTGAAGAATTTTGATGGGACCTTGATGGGGATTGCATTGAATCTATAAATTGCCTTTGGTAGAATTGCCATTTATACTATGTTGATCCTCCCAATCTAAGAGCAAGGGAGGTCCTTCCATTTTCTGGTATACTCCTCAATTTCTTTCTTCAATGCCTTACAGTTCTTGTCAAATAGATCTTTCACTTCCTTGGTTAGATTTACCCCAAGATATTTTATGCTGTTTGTGGCTATCGTGAATGGAGAAGCTTCTCTGATTTCCCTCTCTGCTTCCATATCCTTTGTGTATAAGAGGGCGACTGATTTTTTGGAGTTGATCTTGTATCCTGCCACATTACTAAAGGTGTTTATCAGCTGTAAAAGTTCTTTGGTGGAGTTTTGGGGGTCGCTTATATACACTATCATATCATCTGCAAATAACAAAAGTTTCACTTCTTCCTTTCCAATTTGAATCCCCTTGATCCCCTTATGTTGTCTTATTGCTATTGCTAGAGCTTCAAGCACTATATTGAAGAGGTATGGCGAGAATGGACAGCCTTGTCCTGTTCCTGAGTTTAATGGGATGGCTTTGAGTTTCTCTCCATTTAATTTGATGTTAGCTGTCGGCTTGCTGTATATAGCTTTTATTATATTTAGGTATGACCCTTGTATCCCTAATCTCTCCAATACTTTTATCATAAAGGGATGTTGAATTTTGTCAAATGCTTTTTCAGCATCTAATGAAATGATCATATGGTTTTTTCTTTCAGTTTATTTATATGATGAATTACATTGATAGATTTTCGTATGTTGAACCAGCCCTGCATCCCTGGGATAAAGCCTACTTGATCATAATGGATAATTTTTCTGATGTGTTCTTGGATACGGTTTGCGAGTATTTTGTTGAAGATTTTTGCATCGATGTTCATGAGTAAGATTGACCTATAATTCTCTTTCTTGGTTGAGTCTTTGTGCGGTTTTGGTATCAGAATAACTGTAGCTTCATAAAAAGAATTTGCAATGACTCTTCTGTTTCTATATTGTGAAATACATTAAGGAGTATAGGTATTAGGTTTTCTTGGAAGTTCTGGTAGAATTGCACATTGAAACCATCAGGTCCTGGGCTTTTTTTGGTAGGGAGGTTTTTGATAACCTCTTCTAATTCTTCACGACTAACAGGTCTATTTAGATTGTTCACCTGGTCCTGGTTTAACTTTGGTATTTATCTAAAAAAGTGTCCATTTCCTTTACATTTTCCAGTTTTATGGCATACAGGCCTTTGTAGTAAGCTCTAATGATTCTCTGAATTTCCTCTGTGTCTGTGGTTATGTCCCCCTTTTCATTTCTGATCTTATTACTTTGCAAATTCGCTCTCTGCCATTTGATTAGTTTGGATAGGGGTTTATCAATCTTGTTGATTTTCTCCAGGAACCAGCTTTTGGTTCATTGATCCTTTGTATTGTTTTCAGTGTTTCTATTTTGTTGATTTCAGCCCTCAGTTTGATTATTTTCAGTCTTGTACTCCTCCTAGGTGAGTCTGCTTCTTTTTTTTCAAGAGCTTTCAGGTGGGCTGTTAAGTCTCCAATGTGAGCTTTCTCTGTTTTCTTTAAGTGGGCACTTAGTGCTATGGACTTTCCTCTTAGGACTGCTTTCATAGTGTCCCATAAGTTTGAGTATGTTGTTTCTTTATTTTCATTGAATTCAAGGAAGACTTTAATTTCTTTCTTTATTTCTTCCTTAATCCAGGTATGTTTCAGTAGTTGACTGTTCAGTTTCCATGAATTTGTAGGCTTTCTGGGGGTAGCATTGTTGTTGAATTCTAACTTTAATCCGTGGTGATCTGATAAGACACAGGTGGTTACTAATATTTTTTTGCAACTGTGGATGTTTGCTTTGTAAGCGACTATGTGGTCAATTTTCGAGAAGGTTCCATGAGCTGCAGAGAAGAAGGTATATTCTTTCCTACTTGGGTGGAATGTTCTATAGATGTCTGTTAAGTCCATTTGCTTCATTACCTCCATTAATTCTCTTATTTCTCTGTTAGGTTTCTGTCTAATTGACCTGTCCATTGGTGAGAGAGGAGTGTTGAAGTCTCATACTTGTGTGTGCGGTTTGATGGCTACCTTGAGTTTTAGTAATGTTTCTTTTATGTATGTGGGTGCTTTTATATTAGGGGCATAGATGTTTAGGATTGAGACTTCATCCTGATGAACTAGTCCTGTTATCAGTATAAAATGCCCCTCTCCATCTCTTCTGATTGATTTAAGTTTGAAGTCAACTTTGTTGGAGATTAGTATGGCCACACCTGCTTGTTTCTTAGGTCCATTTGCTTGATAAGCCTTTTCCCAGCCCTTTACTCTGAGTAGGTGCTTGTCTTTGTGGTTGAGGTGTGTTTCTTGTAAACAGCAGAATGTTGGATCCTGTTTTCGTATCCAATCTCTTAGCCTGTGCCTTTTTATAGGTGAGTTGAGTCTATTGACCTTAAGTGATATTAATGACCAGTGGTTGTTAACTCCGGTCACTTTTTTAGTAGTAGGGTTTGTGTGTTTCCCTTCTCTGAGTTGTGTTATTGAAGAGTCTCTAGATGTCTGAGTTATTGTGGTCATTGTTGGACTCCTTGGTTAGTGATTTTCCTTCTATTACTTTCTGTAAGGCTGGATTTGTGGCTGCGTATTGTTTAAATTTGTTTTTATCCTGGAAAATTTTGTTTTCTCCATTTATAGTGAACGAAAGCTTGGCTGGGTATAGTAGTCTGGGCTTGCATCCATGGTCTCTCAGTTTCTGCAGTACATCTATCCAGGACCTTCTGGCTTTCATGGTTTCCATGGAGAAGTCACGTGTAAGTCTGATAGGTTTACCTTTATAAGTCACTTGGCCTTTTTCCTTTGCAGCTTTTAAAATTCTTTCCTTATTCTGTATGCTTTGTGTTTTGATTATTATATGGTGAGGGGATATTTTTTTTAATCTAGCCTATTTGGTGTTTTATATGCTTCTTGAACCTTCATAGGTATATCTTTCTTTAGGTTGGGAAAGTTTTCTTCTACAATTTTATTAAATATATTTTCTGGACCATTGAGCTGCACTTCTTTTCCTTCTTCTACTCCTATTATTCTTAGGTTTGGTCTTTTTATTGTGTCCCATATTTCCTGAATGTTTTGTGATGAGAGTTTGTTGGACTTGCTGTTTTCTTTGATCAGTGTGTTTATTTTCTCTATGGTATCTTCAGAATTTGAGATTCTTTCTTCTAACTCTTGTTTTCTGTTAGTTATGCTTGTTTCTGTAGACTCTGTTTGTTTACTTAAATTTTCCCTGTCCAGCCGGCCCTCTGTTTGTGTTTTTTTCTTTGCCTCCATTTCAGTTTTCAAGTCTTGAACTGTTTCCATTATCTGTTTGATTGTTTTTCCTTGGTTTTCTAGGGTATCATTCACTGATTTATTCAATTTTTCACTTTCTGTTATATTTCTCATCCATTTCTATAAGGGTGTTTTTTACATGCTGTTTAAGGGCGTCAATCACTTTCATGAAGTCAATCTTTTCTACTTCTTCCTGATTAATGTGTTCATGTCCTCCCGTTGTGAGGTTGCTGGATTCTGGTGGCTTCATGTTGCTTTTCAGCTTGTTGGGCGAATTCTTGCCTTGGCATCTGCCCATCTCTTCTTCCAAATGCTCCCTTAAGGATCTGCTTTTACTGGATCAGGTCTCCTTGCTTACCCAACACTGGCTCTCCCCAATGTTGGCTCTCCCCAACGCTGGCTCTCCTGGCTCCCCGATGCTGGCTCTTCCCAACGCTGGCTCTCCAGGTGCCAAGAGATCAGGCCTCCATGCTGATGGGGCAGCTCGCAAACAACGCGCCTTCCCTGCTTGGTGCAGGCAGGCCATAGAAGCAAAGGAACTCCCACCCGCTTGGGTACCCTGAGGATTCGGACCCAGTGCCCACACAGGCTGGGCTGGGTGATGTTATGTGCCTAAAGAGGGAGGTGGGGCCGAAGTGGGGAGGGTTCTGGATGGAAGCTGGGTGGGCTAGGAAGAAAGAGGTGGTATGCCGGGAGTAGAGGCCCTGCAGAAAGCCCAAGAAGGATAGGGGGCCAAGGAACCTCTGAGCTCCCTGTCCCAGGCTGGCGCTGCGGGGCCAGAAACTCACCCCAACGCTTGCTCTCCTGGCGCCAAGACCAGCCTCAGCAATTTTAATACAAGACAATGGGAGACTCCTGCCCAGCATTAGAATCATGTTCCTTCATCCTCACAATGTTCAGCAATGGGTACTTGTCAGACTCCCATATCTTCTGTAAGTGAAACTGAGACAGAGATGATGGAGACATGTTGAGAGAGCCCTGACTAGTCATGGGCAAGATCATTTTTACTGTATACTGTTGTCATCTAACTAAAAAAATAATGGTATTTTCAAGATTTTGATTATAAGCTGTCCGGAAAAATTTCCAGTTAGTCAGTACTATAAATTTAAAGATGGGGGGTAATCCAGCTAAAAATAAATATGAATTTATTTGAGATGATTAGTGCATCCTGCTACCATTGTTCACATTGTTCTTTAATCGTGCCTGTAGCACTATTAATAAAAGCCCAGAGACAGATATTGGGGTTCAGTCTGAAGGTCAGAAAAGCAAAACAGTCAGCCACTGGCTCTTAACTCTACCTCAGTTCGAAATGACAATCCTGCCTCCAGGAATCTCAGAATGAGACTATGTCTGAGAACTGTCTCCTCCTGTCTTATATTCCTCTTTAGTGCTGGGATTAAAGACATGCACAATTACTGACAAAGTATTGTGGCTATTGGGCTTAAAGGTGTGTGTCACCACTGCCTAGACTGGAAGGATAATCAGTGGTGCTGTTTTACAGTCTGATTTTCAGGCAGTTTTATTTATTAAAATACAAATTAAATATCACTACGTATGCCTCCTGCTCAAATAAACAAAAATGATCCTGACTTTCAAAGTGGCCCAGAGGTTCAGATAACTATCTCGTCTCCCAGCTTCCTTTTTTGAATGAAGTTGTTATTCACAGGTATCTACACGGGGAGGTAGCAATCAAATTATTAAAATGAAGCAGTGACCCTGAAATAGATAAAATTATATAATAATTTAAAGTAGCTTTGTTGCTTTATATAATGAAAAAATATTTGTTTGACGATTTTTTAGTCTTATAATACTGGTGTCTGTAAACAAACAATTGACATTTTTTGACATCTTATCTCTCTTAAAAAATGTAATGAAGAAAACTGAAGATAGAGAATAATTATCAAAAATAGATTTTAACTCAGAATTTATCACTAATAAAATATTTGTTTTCACTGGTATACATTACTCAGCTTTTTTTGAGTGACTTAATAAATATATTTCTTACTTGAATTAAAACTTTGTAAGCCAAAATTAACACCACAATATCCTTTCTTTTCTTCTACATCTTACAACATGATAAATCAAGGAAGCGGCGATTTTCTTTGTGTGGTTTGATTGTTTGGCAGTAACAGACAACCTCAAAGTGCCATGACCTTAATGGCCAAGAATATAGAGGTTGGGAGAATGTGACATTAAAGGACAGATTTAGCATGAATACATCAAAGGTTTGCTGTCCCAAGGGTAGTTTGAGACTCATGTTTACTACTGGGTAGAATGAATGAATGAATTCATATCCATAGAATGAATAAAGCAATTAAAAAATGATATCTACCTATATGTTCTTAACACTAAAAATTCGTTAACACAACCTTGCTGCCAGTTACAACCTTTCCTTAGAAAACTGATTAAATTATGGAAATCATATTCTCAAATACTAAGGGAGAGACAGAAAATTGATATTTACTGAAATTTTGTTCTCTACATCTAATACATAGGATTGTGTGTGTGTGCATGTTTATGACCTCTCTTTAGTAAGCTGGAGAGAAACGAAGTCTTAGAAGACACTTTTTGTGAAATCTGTGGCCCAGAAACTATTTTAATTATTGGATTATGAAGAAGAATAAAGAATATTTTTTAATTGAAAACTGTTTATTGATTTTTCTAGTCTAACCCATCCCTGTAACAAGTTCAAAATGAAACATGTATAAAGAAGACACAAATTTTCTTCTCATGAAACTCAATTACTACAAGGAAAAATAGAAATGCAAAATATGCAGAGTTTATATATGTAAATATTACATCTATAGAATATATCATACAATTTGAATATATCATTCAAATATATAATTCATTTCGCATGGTATATTATATATAATATATAAATAAATATTTTTTAAATGTTCACTTTAAATTGGTTAGAAAATAACATGAACACTATTACATATATATTTACATGTTCTCGGTAAGGTAGTATCTAAGAAGTTAGAAATTGAAAAATCATATTAGAATCAATTTCCAAAGTGTGTCAATTGTAAGACTGAGAAGTTAGATTTCTTATATACCAGAAGTAAATAAAAAATTATGTTCAATGCATATATTTTATTTTTAATTTAACTTATAGAAATTATTTAAAGAATTGAGAAATATTTGAAGATATATACCCTATGTATAATTTATGGATACAACAAATGGCACACCATAATTATACACACTTATTGCCAATTAGATAATTTTTGTATAGGTAAGGAAAGGAGGAGTTATTTTTAATAAAGTAAAATATAAATTCATTGTCTCTCAGCCTTAACTAGACATATAGTTAAAGAGATGTGTGTCAGAATGGACTTTTGCTATTATGTCTATGAATGTTTTCCAAGTCTTAACTTTTCTGTCCTCGCTAACATTATTTTGGTATGTGAGAGAGTTATTAACTGCAAGTGACAGTATGTAGCTTAAGTAGAAGAACACCGAGGACACTTGTGTCACTGTGGCTTTCATATGTTACTTGGTGGCAGGTGGAACAGAGGTTAATACTGAGAGCTCCAGTTTAAGACTAGGGAAAGCTTGGATGGCATTCCTTTTTCTACCAAGCAGGCAATCATGAAAAGTTTTCTTACAAGATACTTTTGGAACACACAAAGACATCACACAAAAGCCTTACTGCAAGGCAATCATGTCCTAGACAAATTGATTTTTCCTATTCCTCCAAATTGTCAATTTAAGTTCCAAGGTAAAAAATACTTGTTTGCTAATTGGAACATTTTTCAGAGACAGTCATGACAAAGATACATTGCCTTGGGTGTACATATTAGGAGACTTTGTGTTGGGATATTTAATTATTTTCAGAGTCTGTCATATATTTTTCTAATTGTTTTGTTTCCTTGTTTATTAAAGTTGTAAAGTAGCTATCATGGTGCCATTTGAGTGTGACTGTTTACAGAACTGAGGCATTTTTGGAAAAATTTATTCCATATTAGAGACAAAAAGTGGACAGTGTTGCTCATATCTTTGCTTTTCACATCATCCCAAGGGAAACATTTAGCTCTTTTTTATCTTCTAATGTATCAAAAATCATAACGTTTTAAAATACAAGAGCAGTTACTATAAAAATTTTTAGACACCCATCCAACTGCTGTCTTGGAGTTAAGTAATTTTTCCTATGTCAAGCTGCTAGCCCTGCTTCTAAATATCTAAAAGTCTTCTTATTTTCCAAAGGCAAACTCTGGTCAGGGGATCCAGTCAGTAGTAGGACAATAAATAGTCTACAAATGATGTTGAGAAAAATATTTTTAAAAGAAAGAAAAATTGAAAAAACAAGTTAGAGATAATACTTTCCTTGTGCAAGGCTACGATTGTTTTGCTTGTTTGTGCTTCTGCACTTACCTAAGTTGCTTTCTAAGCATTTATTTACAGGAAAGTATTCTTCAACCCTTAAAATTTTAGTTTTTCTGTGGAAATAGAAACAAGAAAAACTATCAGAAGCTGCATGTGTGTGTGTGTGTGTTGTTGTTGTTGTGTATACATAGTAACCTACATTGAACAGTAGTTCGTATTTTACAGTAGGTGAAAATTTATATGAACTTTTAAAATGAAACATAAAAAGTATATCTTCTGAAACTGTGACAGTTATATCTACTTTGCAAACTTAATTTGTAAATATTTCACACGATATCAGAGTGACATTATTCCTTAGTTTCTCTTCCCTCTTACTTTTTACAAATAGCCTTTCCCCCATATTCCCTTTACTTTGCCTTAATATTACAACATTCTGAAACTTATAGATATTTTGACTCTTATATAGTTCCCATTTGCAAAAGGGTAATATAGTATCACACAAATGAAATATAGCATAATTAAAAAA
Source organism: Microtus pennsylvanicus (assembly GCF_037038515.1). Taxonomy (NCBI): domain Eukaryota; kingdom Metazoa; phylum Chordata; class Mammalia; order Rodentia; family Cricetidae; genus Microtus; species Microtus pennsylvanicus. The sequence goes on from NC_134592.1 coordinate 22,272,838, forward strand.
AAATCAAACTATGTATTGAAAATTTGTTAGTGTGAAACTACTATTTGTTTAGTTATTTTCCTCGGAGATATTTTGACTATTCTTTCTTCAAAATTGAGCAGATGACCTTTATTTTTTAAAATGTATGTTATTTCCTCCCATAAGAACTGCATTGAAGACAAAAAGAGATACAGTATAATTTTCATGATTATATGACACCGTTTTCAAACTTGAAGACTTGTTTACTTCGTGAGCCAATCGTTTCTCCCCTTTTCCTCCTTGTTGCAAGGGCAATCATGGCAAGCCTCATTCATATGGAAATGTATTGGAAACAAATTAAAATGATATTAATGGAATTCAGTATGCAGAAAATTCTTACCAAGGCATCTATTTCTGATGCAATACTTCAAAAAAAAAAATTTACCATGTCCTTTCCTGAGCAAAGGTTACTGCTTTAGCAAGGCATGTCTTCACATGCTGTATTCTTACATTTGGGCACATTAAACCTTATCTTCTTGCCTAGACCATCATCAAAGACAAGATTCAACAATTGTTTCCATTCATTCTATGACGTGGGTTAGGGGATTAGTCTTCTTTTGACTTTGCAAAAATTATGCTGGGTAATTTATCTCCTAATGGCATTGCGACAATGAAGTAAAATATTGTTGGGGTCCAATCGGTACACAAGACACCAGGAAACTCATAGTTGTTTCACATAAACAACAGAAATGACCAGGCAGCATATAGATACAGAAATGCATCATCACTCATAGTCAATTGGTGCCATAAAGGGAAAATGGCTATAATAGAGAGGAATATTTGAGAGTTTCCTTTTGCACTGATTATGAGGTCTTGAATTTCCTGAGGGAATTTGAAGAAATAAGAAATCTGAGATCTGGGAAGATAGAAAGGGTTTCCTTTCAATATTTGAAAGTTCTATTGGAGATGAAATTATTTTTTTTAATTTTATGTGATTCAAAATTATGTGGGTTTGAATAAATAGTATTTTTTGTTTGTTTGTTTTTTCGAGACAGGGTTTCTCTGTGGCTTTGGAGCCTGTCCTGGAACTAGCTCTATAGACCAGGCTGGTCTCGAACTCACAGAGATCCGCCTACCTCTTCCTACCTAGTGCTGGGATTAAAGACGTGCGCCACCATCGCCCTACAATAAATAGTATTTTTATGGTATATATATTAATAGAATCAGAGGTAATTATTATTAGAAGTTTCATAGAACATACTATAATTTTCAGTATATTTCTACTTAGCAGACTTATAAATGATGTTTTATATTTACTGGAAAGTCAATTCAATTAGATATCAGAGAGGAAGTAGAATGCCACTACTTCAATGCATACCTATAGCCAAAATTGACTTGAATTCAAGACCTGGAATAAGAAGTTTGGTGATACATACATAATATAAGCACATATAGCAACTTGTGTAAGTATATACAATCACCTACACATATAGATCATTAATCTAGCCTATGTAGCTGTCCATTGTCAACTACCTCAGATTATCTAAACATCAGTTTACAAAGTTTCATTTTTATTCTGCTAAATTAATTCACTGAAACAAGAGCTAGCACTTCAGAATACAAAGTCCTTGTATTAAGTTTTACATATATGGGCCTATGGAAACCCTGAATACTCTCTAGGGCCATAGTTTTTCCTATTAATTTTTAGATATGTATACATATCATGTTTGTGTTTATGCATGCATGCACATACACACACACACACACACACACACACACACACACACACATGAAAATGTGGGCTTCAGAGAAGCTAGTGACTTGGCCAAATTAAAGGATCTTGAAGTATCTAGTGTAGAGAAGTGCTCCCCAGGAGTTGATTCATACAATATATTCTTCTGAAGAGTGAGTAGAACCAATTATTGTCTTTATCTATCAGAATAAGGCAATGATGAACAATATTATTTATCATATTTATTTTGAACAAGTTATGTTGAATAGGGAAAACCTAATGAAGGTGGAATTCTGAAACGTAGGACCAAAATTGTCTCCTAAAAAGTGGGTGAGCTGTTGACCTTTAGAAGTGACTGAACACAGCATCCACACAGGGTTGGTTGTTATCAACTATTGCAATTATTTCTGAAGAGTATATCAAGTTTCACATAAGAACACAGTCCATTCAGCTTCTGATTGTGGCATTGGAAGACCTTACATAGAGGATTTGGTTATTGATACCTGGATTGACACCTGGTCCAAGAAGACATAGACAATTGATGCTTCTGCCTACTAAGTTAGTGGCATATTTTATATAGCAATACAATATTGATGAAGTGATAAAGATAAGTTCTTATCTCAGAATGTCTCTTTTTTAGGGTTGCATCCCTAACCACTGTGTAACCTAACATTTCAGAGACATTCTATAGGGTCTTCTATCTTAGACATAAACAGATATCCTCCCACTTCATAGTGCTTTAATTTACAGTAGTTTTATTTTCAGATGTGGTTGACACAGGGTCTCATGAATTCAAGCAGTATTTCCAACCTAATATATAGCCTAGGCTAGCCCTCAATCTTGAGTCTCTTGCTTCTAGGTGCACATTCAAGAATTATGGGAAAACATAACCACATCCAGCTAACATAGCTTTTAAAATTTTTGACTTAACAGTTTTATAAAATTGATACTCCTCCCGAACACTCTGTAGTTCATATCTCAAATTTTGAACATTCCCTGGTGAGCATCACATACTTTGTTCTTTTCTTGACATCTTGGACAAAGGTAGTAAGATGTATTTCTATATCAGACATATAATCACAGGGACAAACAACTGTTATGCTATCAAAAGAAGGGTTCGTAAGCCTTATGTTCAGTTGAATAGATACACATGAAGTTTTATCTTAAAAAGATCCCAGATTCCATTGGATTTTCTAGAATATAATCCCATCATAATTTAAGCCACATCTACAGAGAAATTTGGGGATTTGTTTTCAATATGTTTGTCTTTGAAATTTTGAAAAGATACCACTGACATTTTTTGTGTTTTTTTTTTTTTTATCCTGATACTTTACTGAAAGCATTTATTAGTTCTAAGAGATTTCTGTTGGGGTTTTAAGGTCTATTTTGTGTAAAATCCTGTCATCTGTAGATCAAGATAGTTTGACTTCTTTCATTATTGTGTTCTTTTTTTTTAATTTCTTATACCTTATTTTTCTAGCTGTGGCTTCAAGTACTATTAAGAGAATGGATACCCTTGCCTTGTTCCTGCTCTTAGAATAGTTTGAGTTTTTCACCATTTAGCCTGATATCAGTTGTTGTTTTGACACATGCCACCTTTATTCTGTTGACCTATGCTCCCACTTTGTCTAGTGTTTCCATGAATTGTATCAATGTGATACTGGATTTTCTTAAAGGACTTTTCTATATCTATTGGGATGAGTATTTAATTTCAGTATTAGAGTCAATATATGTGATGAATTACATTTATTGATTCATATATGGTGAAACATCTCTGAATTTTTGGAATGAGACAATATTGTTCATGCTGAATGATCTCATTAAAATGAACTTGATCTTAAATTTGCAATATTTATATATCTAGGTTCATAAGATTAGTCTATAATTTTATTTATTTTCAGTGTCTTTGTCTAATTTTGGTATCAGGATAATACTGGCTTCATAGCAAGTGTGTGGAAACATTGGAAGAATGACTTCCTTTTATATTTTAGGTAATTATTTGAGTAATATTTGTGTTAGTCCTATGAAGTTGTGGTAGAATTCTTTTCTGTGGAAAGAGCGACACTTATATAATATTAATAGGAGTGTAAACTAGTATAGCCACCTTAAATATCAGTCCAAAAGTTCATCACAATACTAGAAATAGATTTACAAAAACTGGGCTGAGCCAGCTACCTTGGCTGGAGCAGGCCTGAGACAGCAAACTGTACAGTAGCAGGAATGCTTAAATGACTTAGGCTGGAGCAGGTCAGAGAAAGAAAACTCCACAGGAGCAGGAGCGGAACCAGACCAGGGACATTTAGGGAAACAGAAATGAGACAGTGACCTAGGCTGGAGCAGGACTAAGATAGCAAACTCCACACAGGGGAGCAACTATGAGTGAGTGGGCCAGAGCCAGAGACCTCTGGTTGTCCGGGTATGAGGCTAGGACCTCTGAGGGAGTATGCAGGAACCAGAGACCTCTGCGGGTCCAGGCATGAGTCTTGGACCTCCAAGGAAGTAGACCTGAGCCAGGACCTCTGTGGGTATGGGCATGAGTTTGGGACCTCCCAGAAATTCGGTCTGAGCCAGGACCTCTCTGTGTCTAGAAACACCTGAGTCTGGGACCTCTGAGGGAGTAGATCAAGGCCAGAGACCTTTGCAGGACCAACCCCAAACCAGGGACCTCTGCAAGAATTGATTCAAATTAGAGATATTTACAGAAACAAGACTGAGCCAGTGACCTAGGACAGAGCAGGCCTAAGAAAGTGACCACCACAGAAGAAGAGCAAACCCCAGGAGCACCAAGAGACCTTCAGGAACATGGAGTGTTCAGTGGCACTGACTTCACCATGAGGAGCAACCATCTGAGCCTTGAATTCACTGGCACCTCGAAGATTGGTCACCAGAGTCACAGTCAGTTCCAACTACACCAATCAGAGGAAAGAAGGGTAGACAAAGTAAGAACATATGCAACACCACAAAGAGTAATAAGACACCAGAAAAAATAGTAGTTACCCTACAATAGCAAGACTTGAACAACCAAATACAGAAGAAAAAAAGAAAATGATCTAAAAAGTAACTTTAAGAGAATGTTTGAGTCCCATAAGAAGAAATGAAAAATTCCCTCAAAGAAATAAAAGAAAAGGCGAACAAAAATTGGGAGACATCAACAAATCCATTAAAGAACACCAAGTAAAAGCAATCAAACATATGAAAGAAACTATTCAAGACTTGAAAACTGAAATAGAGACAATAAAGAAAACACAAGTCGAGGGAATTATAGAAACAGAATCATGAGAAAATAATCAGGAACCACAAATGCAAGTAAAAAAAGCAGAATATGAGAGATGGAAGACAGAATCTCAAGTGCTGAAGATACAATAGAGAAAATGGACTCATCATCAGTCAAAGAAATCATTAAATCTAACAAAAGCTTAACACAAAATATCCAGAAAATACGGGACACCATGGAAAGACCAAGACTATGAATAATAGATATAGAAGAAGTTCAACTCAAAAGCACAGAAAATATATTTAACAAAATCATAGAAGAAAATTTTCCCAACCTAAAGAAAGATGTGCCTATGAAGACACAAAAAGCTTATAGAACACCAAGTAGACTGGATCAAAAAAAAAAGTCCCCTCACCACATAATAATCAAAACACTAAATATACAGAATAAAAAACGAATATTAAGAGCTGCAAAGGAAAATGACCAAGTAACATATAAAGTAGACCTATAAAAATTAGATTTTACTTCTCAATGGAGACAATAAAAGTCAGAAGGTCCTGGTCAAGTGTTATGCAGACATTAAGAAACCAAGGGTATCAGCCAAGACTACTGTACTCAGCAAAACATTCAATCACTGTAGATGTACAAAACAAGATATTGCATGACAATACCAGATTTAACCAATACCTAACCACAAACCCAGCCCTTCACAAAGTATTAGAAAGAAAACTCTAACCCAAGGAGTTTGGCTACAGCAACAAAAACGCAGACAATTGATGATCTCACAGCAGCAAATCCCAAAGAAGGGAAAAACACACAAAATAACATCACTAACAACAAAAACTAAATTAACAGGGGATGACAATCACTGGCCATTAATATCCCTTAATATAAATGGACTCAACTCACCTATAAAAAGGCACAGGCTAATGGATTGGATATGAAAACAGAATCCATTCTTCTACTGCATATAAGAAATACACCTCAACCTCAAAGACAAACATTGCCACAGAGTAAAGGTTAAGAAAAAATTTTCCAATTAAATGGACGTAGGAAACAAGCTGGTGGAGCTATCCTAATATCGAACAAAATAGACTTCCAACTAAAATCAATCAAAAGAGATAAAGAAGGAATTCTCAAATTAATCACAGAAAAAAAAATCCATCAAGAGGAAATCTCAATACTGAACATCTATGCCCAAAATACAAAGGCACCCTCATATGTAAAAGAAAAACTTCTGAAGTTTAAATCATACATTAAACCACATACACTAATAATTGGAGACTTTAACACTCCACTCTCAAACACAGTATTAAAATTACTATTCAGGACTCTGCAGCACTTTACTTGAGACTGAATAATTCAGAAGAAGAGAAACTTATTTCGATATAGTCTGGTGATCAAATGCCTTCAAGTTCTTTTTTTCTAACAGGGCATGCCCCTTTCTGCCAAAATATCATTGCCTAAAGAGACATAGTGATGGATTCTTTTAGGATAGGAAGAATAGATAGTGGAAAAAAGGAAATTTTTCTCTCCCTGAGTGTCTTTTGTACAGCAGAATTCACTTATACAGGATGTTTCTCATAACTCAGTCACCAAATAGTCACAACTGTACAACTGTGGATGCTATTATGCTGAACATAAATGTCAGAGGACAAGAACATTCAAACCATCTTGGTGTCTTTTGTTCATCATTGTCGTTGTTTGTCGCTTTACTTTTCCTTGTGTTGCTACTTCCTGTGCTTCTTTTGAGATATTTAGGTAAACTGTTTACCAATGGCAAATACACAGTTCTTTGTACTGGCTCCTTCTTAACTTATTTGTGCAATCTTGAAGATCAATTGAGATTGCTTTGCGATACTAAAGATTTTTGTTGAGTTTAAATGAACTATCTTAGCTATGGTATGTACAAAAGCTTAAAATTATTATTTAACTAAGCGATAAACTTTTAAAATAAAATGTTACCTTACATGCTTAAAAATCCTCAATATTCATTCAGTGAGTACCTATTCAGTACTGTATAATATTCATCTTCATAAATTCCCTAAATACTGATTCTTTTCTCTTTTTATCAACCTAAGATAAGTTAGGGTTGATTATCCTATTATTTGACCATAAGAAAAATAATCAGGGAGTCTTTATTTATTGGGCTGTAGATAATTTTGTCTTCTATAAGATCCTTAAATCCATACTCATGTGGTGCGAATCTAGAATATCTAAGGAATAAAGAAAATGTCAGATGCTTTTAATCATACCTTTTTCTTAATTCTACCAGATGATCCATGTCAGTTGCAAGTATCAGAACAAGAAGGCAGTTCTCTGATTTTCGTCACGACTCTCATTTAGGACACTGTGTTTTACAAAGCAATATATTCTTAAATTCGTCTCTTCCATCTTCTTTCCCTTATAAACGCATCACTACCTCTCTCAGGAATTTAGAAACATTAATCCTCTTGTCAGCTTCCTCTCCAAACATACATTCCAGAGAGCTGCTAATTTAATTTTCATTCTGTTTAGTTTCATTTCTTCCTTCTTGGGATTCCTGTGTGAAAGAGCTTTTAACAGTCTCCTCCGGCATATGGTGCATATGCTTGTGGAATAGGGAACCAGCTTGAGTACAACAAGAATAAAAATAAACCACATGGAACTGAACTCCAAACTTTTTGGGAGGTCCTCAGTGCTGGTGCCGTTTTTGTTTTCTGTCTTTCATTCTTTTCCTTGCACATGTCACCAATGCCAGTTTGGAACCAGAGATAAAATCCCCTCAAATACACAAAGACATCAAGAAAGATGGCATTGTTCTTCACAGCAAAGGATCAAGCAAGACCTATGAACTGTGAAAATTTCTTCACCTCAAGAGATTTGCTAGATTTTTTTTCCTGATCAAAAACTCATAGGAAAGGGTGAGACTCACTAAATGTGAAATCAGCAACTTTTTTTTTGACATTATGTTATAAAAGAGACAAACAGGAAACAGCCGGCCACATAATAAAGAATAAAAGCCCCCAAAGCCAAATATTTAAGTCTCAGCTACTCAAGAAGCAATGGAAATAAAATGGAATTTTTCTACTGAAATCCCTTTGGCATAATATTCCTGCTGAGTGTTTTCAAAACACACTGAGCAGTCTTCATCCCTAGGGTTTGGCTTTCCCTATTGATTTATGTGTTTACGCCCATTCAACTACTCTTTGTATTGTCTATTATAAAACAAAAATCAGACAGTTCACATGGGTTGGGGTCCAGGTGATTCAGCAAGCGATTCAAGATGTGGTTGTGCAATGATGTGGTGCTGGATCAGTGTTTCAGCCTGTGTGGGAGCAGGGAAGTCAAACATATGAAGAATTGCAAGGGAGACAGAATCTATAGGGAGTGACTTTCTTGTGTGAAACTTGCTAGCCCAGCGTTGGGATCTGCCATGTCTGTACTTTGTTGTTTGAGTGATAATCAGAAATACAATTAACAAGTTTTGTCAGAAAAAAAAAACAGAGAGACAGCCAGAGAAATTGATTATTGTTTCCTAAGTTTGATGGGGTGATAGACAAGAATTTAAAACAACATGAAAGCCACTGATAAAAATAAAGTCACCATGCTTGCTGTTGCTTTCAAGCCACCATGACTGTGGTAGTGACTTCAAGGGGAACATGGGACATTACTCATCAGAAGACAAGTTTAAACATCAAGAAGATGAAGTCGGTGACAAGCTCATAAGGGAGAATTGGAGCATAATGGAAATCAGCACGCATCCTCTGCTATGGGTGAAAGGAAGAAAACTTTTATTGAATTATGGTTTCACTAGAATGGAGGAGGCACACAGAAATGTCTTTCAGAGAGAAAAGTTAATAGCAATAAGTATAATAAACTGCCCATATACTACACAATGGTGGTCACTTAGGACCACTTATTTTAAACAAAATAACCTTTTAGTCTACAAAGAAAAATGCTCCTTCCCTCCATAAAATGAATTAAAATTAAGATGGGTAGGAGATGGGGAGGTTCTGGTAGGAGATTGGAGGAGGTTAAACACAATCACAACATGTTATAGGAATTTTCAGTTAAAATTGACTTTTCCTGTGTAAAATATACAACCATACAAGCATGGATTCAAGGAAAACTGAGAAGTATAACTTCAAGAGACAAGGAGTCATGAGATATCAGATTGCCTGAACTTCTGATCTGTTGAGGAAACTGCTATTATTGCTTCAGTTTCTTTTAAAAACACCTTACAAAAGCAAATAGAAAAGCAAAGAACAACAAGAGAAAATACCAATGCACACAGACATGCATTAATGCCCTCACTAGCATCTAACCTATAACATCATGTTAGATGAAGAGGAAGGTGTTAGAGGTATTTGAATTTCATAACTTTTAGGAAGTTAACAAAGCTATTCTTCAGGATTCAATATGCTAGTTCCAAATTGAAACTACTATATGAAACACAGATTTTATTCATCTGGTAAGTGATAAATCTTTTCTATTTGCATAGTGTGTTCTCTTGAACATTTTCAATTGGAACTGATTTTATATTTGAGACTAGATAAAACATGTACTCAGGCCAGCTGATGGTAGTCTGTGAAGAGTGGCCTTATCCATGCTTTGACAAATGTTTATTTCAGCCCATCAGCATTTCTCTCTGGGCTGAATGGGTTTCAGTAACAAAGATCACCTATATTACAGAATACAATATGTTTGATAATAAACGCTTAAACTCTATTTATCTGGCTACACATTCAAAACCATTATTTTCTTGGATAACACCAGTACCTTAACTGTTGGGAAAGATAAAGAGTGATGTCAAAGATACTTTGAAGAAAATTTGATACTTAGAATAAAAGTGGAATTGGATCACCTAAATTCATTTTCTCTGGTGTGCTTAGCGGTATTATATTGATTGATACTATCTTTGGCTGATCTCATACATAGGCATAGTGTAACTTTATGTGTGTTGTGAGCTATAAATGATTGTTTCCTTGTCATCAAAGAAACGAAGTATACTGCTTGAGCCAAAAGACATCTGGTAATTACAGGTGATTTTTCCAATGACAGGAAAAAGAGAGAGGGGAAGTAATAACACTCTTCTGCTGCAAGATTTGAAGCTGTGTGATGATTACTAGATAATTTATGAGCAGCTGGCCTTCTTTAGATGTAAATGTGACTTAGGAGAGTATTTTGCAATTCTGGATTGGAGGTAAAATGCATACAATACTACATTATTTGTATTGTATTTTTGCGACAATTTATGTGCAAACGAGCTTTGTGAGCCAAGCTGGAAAAGTGAGATGTGTGTGATATGTGTATGTGCTTGTGTGTGAGATGTGTGTGAATCTGCACGTGTGTAGCATTTGGTGCATGTGTCTGTGTAACCGTGTGTTTGAGTGTATGCATGCAGTATGAGGTATGTGATGTCTATTCATATATTTATGTATGCTTGTGGGGGTGTGAAGAATGTGTTGTGTATATGGTTGGTGGTGTACATGAATGGGCATTTGTCATGAATGCGTGTGCAGACTGTGCTGTGTGTGTACAATCTATTTGTGGTAAATAGAAGCATGTGTAGGTAGATGTGTAGAGTATTTAGTATCTGTGTGTATAGTACTTGATTTTTTTTGCGTAGAATGTTGTGTGAGAGATGTGTTTGCTTGTGTGTTTTGGTGTGTAAGTATAGTGTGTGTTTGTATGGTATATTATTTGTGTGTGTAAGTGGTGCGCACACATATATACCATACATAAATACACACATATATGTAATGAGAATTATGATCAGTGTCTCAGGAATGTCATTTATTGAGTTAAAGGGATATTCCTGTTGTCCCTCAACAACTAAGTAGTATATTTCCTATTATTTGGGTGAAGTTCATACAATGTCATTATATTTTTTCAAATTAGAGAATTATTTTTAGCATTTCTTTTGACCTGTTGAAAAACATCTTCATTGCCTTAGTGTATAAAAAGATTCTTGATATATAAAAAATGATTAATTTTTGAGAAGAGGAAAATTTAAGTTTAAAATCTCATTTACACCTGGGCGGTGGTGGCGCATGCCTTTAATCCCAGCACTTGGGAGGCAGAGGCAGGCGGATCTCTGTGAGTTCGAGACCAGCCTGGTCTACAAGAGCTAGTTCCAGGACAGGCTCCAAAGCCACAGAGAAACCCTGTCTCGAAAAGCCAAAAAAATAAAAATAAATAAAAAAAATTAAAATCTCATATACACATGAGTCAAAAGCTAGACTTTGTGTCTTAAAATCTAATTGTGTCAACATTCTCTGACTTTTATATCTAATTAAATTATTTTTCTAAACAGTCACTTTTGTATATTTACCTATGGGAAATCTTGAAATGTCATTGATTATATTTTTATACTGTACATTCTGACCACTGAGTGAATTAGCTTTGATTATGAGATTTCTTGGGGGGGGGGGATCAAGTTAGAGCCCTTTATTTTATTTTCACTTGTCTGTTTGGACAAAACCAAACCAAACATGCACAAAGAAATAGCAATTGCATATTCTACTCAAATAATAAATATAAATTGAAATCCTAAAAAATACAGTCATTAAAATAAACTCCTGTGTTTCTACAAGCTCACATTTCCCATACCTTAATTTTTGCTTATTCCGCTTCATTTATTTAGTATGTGGTTCTATATATCAAACCCAAGGCATTATACATGCTAGAAAAATGCTCTACTTCTAGACACATGACCAGCACCACGATGAGGCATTTTTACTAGTGTATATTTATTGTACAAGTCAAAGATCACATTATGCCCTTTTTATATGAGAATAAAATGACTATTGATCATAGTGACCATCTTTATTATTCTCTCATGCACCTCTTCTTTTTTCATGCCTTATTCTTCCACATGTTGAGTACATTCTCTTTAGCATCATGACATTTTTCTCTATGGCTTCTATATCTGAGTGGAAATAACTGGTTATTATTTTTTTTGATACTGACTTACTTGACATATAATGTCGATCTTCACTTCGACATTTTTTTCAGTAAATTGGCATATTGTTATTCCCATGTATGGCTAAATGTTGTTTGTTTTGAAATATTACTTTAAATGTGTGTTGTTTTTGTTTATGTTGCATTTATTTAACACATGTGCGTTACATTTGTTTCATCTTGCCTGCCTAAGGCACCTGATAGCTCTAATAAAAAGCTGAACATCCAATAATTAGACTGTAGAGAGATATGTGGACTGAGAGGTAGAGAGAGTAAGTAAGACAAGAAATCTAGGCTTTCAATGAAGAGAAGAGAATGAGGGAGAAAAAAGAGGGAGACTCCCTGGGCCAGCAAGGCAGCAGCAGCCAACCAGACGTGGAAGTAGGAAACATAGGACACACAGAATGAAAGAAATTTAAAAAGGCTTCAATAAAAAAAAACAGATTTTCAAATAATTACAGCTAAATATATTAGATATTATTAATTTCAACATCAACGGGAAATACTTTAAAAATATGAGAGACACAAACTTAAAACCATTTATACAGAACACCTCAAAAGAAACAGGTAATTCTTAGAACAGAACTAAATTATGGAGGAAGTAAATGGCATTATTGCTGTTAAACTCCAAATAATATAAGGAAATAATTTTAAACTGACAATAGAAAAGCATAGTATATGCAAAATAGATATTTCTCATTAGTGAGCTCACACTAAAGAGAATTCTTAATGAAACATATTTAAGGCCATGATGAATAATCTTAAATACAAAATCAAAAAATTATAAAGGAATAAAAAGATGATAATAAATCTTCTGGCATATGCAAATATAAACAACAGCCAAAATGACAATAATAATAATGAGATTATGGGCAAGAAGCATTTTGAGCACAATAAGTACAATATAGGTTGGTGATAGGCACAAAAAACTTATTAAACCGTTGCAAAACTATATTATTCATATTATATAGGAAAAATCAAAATAATCCTAAAGTTAGGCATTAAACTTAAGCAGATTTAGTAAGATTTTAGATAGGGGAACATATTATAAACATGTATTTTCCATACTATGAACCAGAAACTATCAAACTACATTTTAAAATGTTGTTTTTACAATAGAATAGTGTGGGAATACAGACAAATGATTTCAATAAGAAATAAGCATATCTTTACCTGACTGAAATTAAATGTGACTGAAAGGAACTAAGAAGACATAAACCAGTTTTATTGTGTTCATATGTTGAAAAGAGGCATTGGAAATATATACATTCTTATTAATTGAGCTTTATATTCAAGACAAAACAAAAGAAAAATTAGCAGGGTTTTAAATCTCTCTCTCATCTCCTCTATTTATATGTAGGGACAAATAATCTCATCTTAAAATGTGCATGGAAATAAAAAGGGCCAAAATAACCAATATAATCCTAAAGGATAACAAAGTTGGAAGAAGTTTGTTATCAGATATCAAGGCTTACAATAACACAACAAAAATTAAGAACATGTGCTTCTATGCAATGATAGACACAGTTCTGAATGAAAAAAAGAATAGTCAAACAATAGATTCATATGTCTATAATTACCTGATTTATAGCAAAAGTTATATTCAAGTGCTGTAGGGAAAACTTTTTACTTTTTTAGTGGGTGGGGGGAGGGGTATGTATGTCTGTTTTGTTTTCTTTTAAGTAAATGAGAACCGACTCCACTACAAAATTAAAGTACATATGGAATAAAACTGAATTTGTCTGATAACTTATGGTGAGAGGATAAAACATCTTTATGAATTTGGTAGGAAGTGATGTCTCAGACAGCACTTTGAAGAGTTTCAACTGTGGCCTTGGAGCAATGGGTCTGTGGTTAAGAATACGTTTTGTTGTTGCACAGTATCCTGGATCAATGCCGAGCACTCACAACCACCTGCAACTCCAGTTCCATATGACGTGATGTCCTCTTCTGACCTATGCAGGAACAAGGCACTCAAGTGGAGAGCAAACATACATTCATACACGCAGGAAAATGCTCATATACATAAAATTAAATAAATAAATCCAAACAATTAATAAAATTAAAAGCACCAACCATGAGGTGAAATGATACCTGTTTATGAAAATAATCTTTTTGCTTTTTATTGTGTACCAAGAATCCATAAAAATCATAAAACATCAACCCTAAATTTTGTTTATAAATATTTAAGGGCTATCACGTAAATTGAATGATCCTGTTTTTCAAACCCTCCTACAAGGGTAATAAATATAAAGCTATTATAAAAGAGAATATACTTATTAATATATAACTAAAATATGTGCATATGTAAAAAATATGAGGTTTTTCCCATTACAACAACAAAAGTGTCAACTCAAGCAAAAATAATAAAGCACAAAGATTGTAACATTTTCCTCCAAGGGTTAAATAAATTCTGATAGATGTACAGAAAATATTTACTGACATTATTAAGGAACACAAAAGAAATATTACCAAGTGAATCAGTACCACACAATCCATATAAAAATTTGAATGCTGAAGTGCTAAGCATGCCAAATGCTTAGGGAATGGGTTTAACTGGACTTCACTAGTTTGTTTTTGAGTATCTTCTTTCTTTCTTTCTTCTTTCTTTCTTTCTTTCTTTCTTTCTTTCTTTCTTTCTTTCTTTTTTCCTTCTTCTTTCTTTTGTTCTTTCTTCCTTTCTTTCTTTCTTTTGTTTTTCTTCCTTTTTATTTTGTCATTTAGTAAAAGCATTTTGGAAAGCCATAAGGTTGAGAACCCCATGAAAGTTAAAGCTAGAATTATACAAATGAATTTACCATTATTGCTCCTTGTAGCAAACTAATAGATTTAACACATAAGACTAACTAGAATAATTTATAATCATGCTATTTATAACTTTAAACTGAAAATCACTCAAAGCAAATAATGATCATCAAATGGATAAATGCATCCTATATTTTCTTTTAATTTGATGTTTCATAGAGCAACAACATTGGTATCTGCAGAGGGTAGGCAGGTCTCAGTGTTAGAATACTAAGCAAGGGGAACATGAACATCATTTGCTTGGGATGAAGGTCAAAATGATGACACAAATTTATAACATGAGAAGAGAGCAGAATGGTTGTCTTTAGAACAGTCACTGTGTGGAGGAAGGAGACATGCTTCTAACTCACTGATCAAGGGGCCCAGAATAGAACTGTCAGATTATTCAGTTAGATTAATTAGGAGTTCATTACCTGGGGCAGCTCTTAATGCATGATTCATTAGGAAAACATTTTCATTCACATTCAGAATAATAATCTTTAATGGCATGTGTGTCTATGTCGTGTGTGTGGTCAATGAGTTTTTATATATTTGTCTGTACATGTGTGCACACATATGCTTGCACCTGTGTTTGAACATCTTTGGCACACGAAGTTGACATTGTGTGCCTTGCCTCCATTTTGCTTTTGCTGCAGAATCTCTAAGCGAGCTTGCTATTTACTTTTGTACCTGGACTGGCTGGCCTGTCATTTGTCTCCATCTGCCCAGTGCTAGAGAAACACGTGAGCACTGCCAAGCCTCTCTTCTTGCATGGGTTCAGGGATCAGAATTCAAGTTCTCAAACTTGCATGTCAAACGTTTTAAATACTCAGCCATTTCTTTGTCCCAGTTCTTGACCAAATTATATTAGGATGGTACCAGTAATTCATTACTGCAGTTGCAATATTATGTGCATTTCCTTTGTTATCTAAATTACATTCATTTTGTAATTGGATAATGAGCTCTGTGGAGGCAGAGAACATAAGTATGTTTTTCTTATATCTTTAGTTCTAACATGCATGCTATTTACCTCTTGTAGTATACAGGCAATATTTTGTTTCTTTGTTGAGTGCTTAACTTAGTAGTAGGATGAAAAAGGCAACTTAAGCAATTTTATCATTTGCAAATGGGTCAACTTGTTGTTTTCCATGTTATCCAGAGCAACATACATGCACACTGTAACCAGTATGAAAAGTCTATAGCATGGTAACTCTTCTAGATGATTGATATTATTAAATTACTGACAGAGACATAGACAAAAAAAAAGGTTCTAAAAAAAATAAAAAAAAGGTTCTGCCATTGTCTCAGTTACAGTTTCTATTTCTGTGAAGTGAAGAGACATCATGATCATGGCAACACTTATAAAGGAAAACATTAAACTATAGTGACTTGCATATAGTTCAGTGGTTCAGTATTTATCATCATGGCTGAACATGGTGGCATACAGGCAGACAGAATGTGGGAGAAGTAGCCAAGAGTCCTTCATTTTGACTCTGGATGAAGGAAATGGTCTAAGATTCTGTGTGGGAGTTGAGCATATAGGAGACCTCAAAGCCCACCTTCACAGTAACACACTTCTTCCAACAAGACCATACCCACTCTAACAAAGACACGCCTCCTAATAGTGCTACTCCCTTGGGTGCCAATTTCTTTCCAACCTGAACAGACATTATAGGGATCATATTTAGTTAACAGAAATTTACCTTTTGCTTTTATCTACAGTAATCATATATACAATAGTATAAAATAGGTATATGTGTTTATTTATTTAAGCATATATGAACTTGATTTAATGAATGGCTAGATTGACAAGTAGCATTTATTTGCTCCCATTTATAAAAACTGAGATAAAGTCTGTCTAAAATTAAAATCGTAGTTATTAGAGACTGAAAAAAGTGAGTCCAGGTAGAGAGAAAAGGAGGTAGTTGATTAGTTTAAACATGATCACATAATGAACTATTATCGTATCACCTTCATTATATTTTTCAAAAGAACTATCTTAGCCATCTGTGTATTTAAGCATGGATATGGTAAGTTTTATCACAGTGATGTGGTTTAGCATTTGGGTAATTTATATCTGTAACTTTTTGCTGTTTATAAGGGATTAAGAAAGAGAACATGATAAGAAAGTTGAATGTTTCCATATTCAAATAAGCTAATTGTATCTGATACCTGGAGATTTTCCTTGCAAACTTTGCTAAAATGTTTAGTCTCCAACTTTAGAATCAGATACCCTGAGGAACAGTCTCTCCTTTATCATTAATAATCAGCTGATCTCGGGCAGTTCTCTAACCTCTGAGATTTTAAGTTTTCTTATTAGTAAACCTGATTGGATAACAAAACTTCAAAGGATTTCTCTGAGCTATATCTTATGAAACTTTATAGGGAGAGGTATGCCATAAATGCTAGCTGCACAAAGAGTGGTGTATATTAATTATGAGCGCTAAAATCTGTTGGCAGTGTGAGAAAATGGAGAAGAAATAAGACACAGAAATTGGTTGTTAAAAATCTTAATTTTCACAAGAGCCCTTTGAGTAGTAGGTGGAACCAACAGAATTCAGGACTAAATGTATCCAGACATCCAGTGTTTCTAGTCTGCTTTCTGGGAATCTATTTGAATATCAAAGCCTGTGAAAAGTTTTGGGAACTGTTTCCAAATGTCTTCCATTCCTCCTAAGATTTTTCAAATATGGATTTGATGTGCTATCACTTTTTAATTGATAGAGCTCTCGTAAACATATTGTATGCATGTAGTCATTTAACTGGGCACAGGTTGTGGTAGTAAGAAAAACAACAATAATGAAGTAAGACTAGGTATAGGAGCCTTAGTAAATTCATTCCAGGAAGGCCATCCTGAGATGGTAAGCACCACAGCAATGCTATTTCTCTTTGAGTTAAACAGAAAGGGCAGTTTAAAAAATGAACAAAACAGACAATTTTATAAGCAATGGCATGTGTCCGATATGTTGGCAAATAATAGTGTCAGCAAATTCTGCATGGGTAATTGGTTGTCACTGTGCATATTCACAGCAAATTGGGCCTTTTGCTCCTCATTTAAATACCCATTTTTGCTTAATTATGTTGTGTATTTACATTTCACATTATCTTAGTTAACATGTGAAAATCCAGCTGGTGACCTAGCAGGAAGTCCCTTGAAGCTATAACTCTTAATTACCTTCCCTAGAGCACAAGTGGTTTGAATTGAGAGGTACTCCGAGTGGGTTTACAGGAAGGATGTTGCAACTTCAAGTTCGCACAGATGTGCCAGCCCAGGTGTTTTGGATGTGTCAGCCCTTGCTGACTATTTTATGGTATTTCAAAGCAGGGATTGTATGTTCAGATTGAGCCAGGTTCAATCACAAGCCCGAACTTGAACTGGTTTGTATGGCAGGGAGAAGCATCTTAATCTTTTGGTGTTCCAGAGTGTCCAGTAATAAAATGGATAAAGAGTGTTAGCCAAACTCTTAGGGCTTGAGAAAAGAGAATTTATAAGAATATGTAGAAAATGAAATATTGGGAATGCTTAATTAAGAACAGTCTCTTATTATAATTCTTATATATAGTTAGAAAAAGTTATATATCACTCAAACTTATTAGAATGTAGCTTAATGACCATTATTCATTAGTAATAACTGAAACACTAGTTCCCATTCTTAATCAAAAGGATTTATCAATTTGATGCTTTCTATTAGCATTAAATATGCCATTGTCCCAGTGTTCTGTTTAAAGAATTGAAGAGCTGGCTCAGTAGTTAAAAGCAAGGATAGCTTTTACAGACGACCAAAGGTTGATTTCTAGAGCAATTTTGGGACATCTCAGGAACTGTAACTTCAGCTCCAGGATATCTGAAACCTTTCTGGGCTACAAGGACACCTGCATTCACATGTGCGCCCATACGCACATAAAGACAGATGTATAATAAATAGATAATATATAATAATCTAAAATAATACTAGAATCGTAATTAAAAGACATTAGTATAATTTGGTGTGCTTGAAATATTCTTAAAATTCATTGCTCAGTGCCTAAATGATTTTAAACAGTTTTATGTAACCACTCTAATGAAAAGTACAGATGCCATTCAAAATAAGATCAATTATATAATATTGACTATTAAAATTCAACCAACAAAGATAAAAAAGCACATGAAAATGCTTAGTAACTCAAAAGAGTCATGACAGAGAAGTTTGTGTGCTTTACACAAAATTCAAATGTTGAAAGTATAGACAAAAGATGAAGTAAGACATTTTTCAACAAGATTGGACAGCACTCATCAGCTGTAAACTGATGTAAATGTTGCTCCTATAGAGCACAATAGCTTAGCCTAGCTCAGAACAATGGCCTTCCCCTACACTTATGCAAAACTACCTAAATCAGAGATAGTTTTATAATTAAACATTCACTGTCTCACTTGATTTATGAAATAATACTACTGAAGACAAAAAAGTAAATGGCAGTATGTGTGTGCTTTGTGCTACTATGACCTTGTCAAACAGCCTAGTCTTATTAGTTTTTGAGGTTATAGCATAACTACCTCATTTATTTCTTCCTTTTCTTTTTTCTATCTGCTCCCATGTACCTACAGCATTCTCTCATTTGACTTTATGGCTTCAACAAATACATATACTATATATATATATATATATATATATATATGTGTGTGTGTGTGTGTGTGTGTGTGTGTGTGTGTGTGTGTGTGTGTGTGTGGTGTGTGTGTGTGTGTGTGTGTTTGTGCGTGTGTGTACATATAAGTCTTTTTTGTTAATATATGCATGCATATTATGTACATATACATAAATAAATTGTTCTTCCCTATCTGAAATAATGAAGAGTAATTCATTTGGGTAACTTGTTTTAAATAAATATTAAAATGCATGTTTCAGTTTAGGCATTTTATCCCATTGTCCAAAATCATAATGTAACTGACTTTATAATATTATGCAACTGACATCCCACAGACAGTTTATAGAATAAAACTATTGTACCTAAATTGGAGTGAAAAAGCTTTGTGGAATATAAAAGTACAAGTTCACGTATTCCAATTTTTTCCCTACATTTAGTTTAGAGACATGGGGGAGCTTTGCAATTGAGATGTGACCAATCATAATCTCTCACTATGCCTAACTTTTTTACGTGGCCATTTGCCAATTGCTAGTTCAGATCAGAGATTTTCTCAAAGAATTGAGTTGCTGTGGGAAGGTTTTACCTAACATGTGGTTGAAGATTTCATGCTTGAGAATCTTCAGTGGTTCAGGGTGTATATGTTCTGCCTTTAGAAAACATATCTGAATTAAAAGGGACTGTACCCAGCACAAAAAAAAAAAAAGGGAAACAAATGGACACGCCATTCTGAAATCTTGTTCCCCTCTGCCTTTTTGTGCTCTTTTCATGTAACCCATTATTTTCCCCTTTAAGGGTAATTAATATTGGATTTCTGCAGACTGCAATTAAAAGTCTTTCCTATTTAAATTAATAGAGCTAAGTATATAGCCCACAATTAACATGGTTGTTCAGTTGTGTATGTAGGGATCAAACACAGGTCACTATAGAACAGTGATTATCAATCTTCCAAATGATGTGAGCCTTTAATACAGTTCTACATGTCATGATGACACCCAAAATAATTTCACTGCTACTTCATAACTGTAATTTTGCTACTGTTATGAATTATAATGTAATTATCCAATATGTGATTCCGGGAAGGGCTTGCAACCTACAGGTTGAGAACAGTTGCTGTAGAAACATAAGCGAGTTTTGTGATCATGGAAAATTCAAGTGATGTAATAGAATATATTTGCAATCAATTTTAATCTTGGTATTATTTTAATGCTGAACTATGGAAGGACTTACAGTTGGGAATATTTACCTCTTATCACATGTATGTTTTCAAGTACCTTTCCTAGACTAAAGATATTTTTTGTCATGATATTTTATTTTATTTTTATTTTTCCATTCAAAAATTCCTATTTTATTATTATTTATTTATTTATTTATTAAAGATTTCTGTCTTCTTCCCGCCACTGCCTCCCATTTCCCTCCCCCTCCCTCATCAGCCCGAAGAGCAGTCAGGATATTAACCTTCATCAGGCACTGAAAGGAGACAGAGACCCACATTGGAGCACCGGACTGAAACCCCAAGGTCCAAATCAGGAGCAGAAGGAGAAAGAGCACGAGCAAGGAACTCAGGACCACGAGGGGTGCACCCACACACTGAGACAATGGGGATGTTCTAACGGGAACTCACCAAGGCCAGCTGGACTGAGTCTGAAAAAGCATGGGATAAAACCAGACTCACTGAACATAGTGGACAATGAGGACTGCTGAGAAGTCAACAACAATGGCAATGGGTTTTTGATCCTACTGCACATACTGGCTTTGTGGGAGCCTAGGCTGTTTGGATGCTCACCTTACTAGACCTGGAAGGAGGTGGGTGGTCCTTGGACTCCATTCAAAAATTTCTATTTCCTTCCCTCCTCCCATTCATCGCCGGCTCCCTCCCTCACCCTCCTCCCTCCCCTTCCAATCTTAAGAGAAGGCAGGGTACCATGCCCTATAGGAAGTCCAAGGCCCTCTCCCCTCCATCCAGGCCTAGGAAGGAGTGCATCCAAATAGACTAGGATCCCAAAAAGCCAGTACTTGCAGTAGAAACAAGTCCCAGTGCCATTATCAATGGCTTCCCAGTCAGGCTCCATTGTCAGCCACATTCAGAGAGTCTGGTTTGATCACATGCTTATTCAATCTCAGTCCAGCAGGATTCGGTGAGTGATGGGGGAGTGTCATATCAATCTGTTGATTTCATTGGTTAAGCAATAAAGAAACTGCTTGGCCCTCATAGGTTAAAACATAGATGGGTGGAATAAGCAGAACAGAATGCTGGGAGAAAGAATCTGAGTCAAGGAGTTGCCATGATTCTCCCACTCCAGGCAGACGCAGGTTAAGACCATTCCTGTTAAGCCAGCTCGTGGGCTACACATATTATAAGAAATAGGCTAGTCCAGGTGTGAGAGTTAGCCGAGAAAAGGCTAGATATAATGGGCCAAGCAGTGTTTAAAAGAATACAGTTTCCGTGTAATTATTTCGGGGCATAAGCTAGAGCTAGCCATGTGGGCGGCCGGGTGCTGGGGATGCAGCCCTGCTGCTCATACTACTACAGGTGAACTCCCATTAGATCAGGCACACTGTCTCAGTGGGTATACCAACACCACGTGGTCCTGAATTTCTTGCTCATTTTCTTTTTCCTTCTGCTCTTCAACTGGAATTTGGAAGCTCAGTCCAGTGCTCTGATGTGGGTCTCTCTCTCTATCTCCATCCAGAGATAAATGAAGGTTCTATGGTGATATTCTAGATATTCATCAGTGTGTCTATGGGACAAGGCCAGTTCAGGCACTCTATCCTCTGCTGTTCAAGAACCTAGCTGGGGACATCTCTGTGGACATCTGGGATCTTCTCTAGAGCCAAGTCTATTGACAACCATAAAATGGTTCCCTTAATGAAGATATCTTCTTCCCTGCTCCCATATCCACCCTTCCTCCACCACAGCCCTCCCACTCCCCCAAGCTCTTCCCAATCCTTCCCTTCTCCCTTCTCTCTCCCCTTCTTTCCGTCCCCTACTCTATCCCCACCTTCATGCTCCCAACTTTTGCACAGCAATCTTGTATGCTTTCAATTTCTAGGAGGATCTATATATATTTTTCTTTGTGTTCACCTTATTATTTGGCTTTTCTACGCTTGTGAACTATAGGCTCAATGTCCTTTGTTCATGGCTAGAGTCCACAAATGAGTAAGTACATACCATATTCATATTTCTGGGTCTGGGTTATCTCACTTAGAATAGTGTTTTTTTATTTCTATCCATTTGCATGCAAAATTCAAGATGTCATTTTTTTTAACCACTGAGTAGTATTTGTATATGTTCCATACTTTCTTTATCCATTCTTTTTTTTATTGATAAAAGAAGAATAAAGAAAAAAAACAAATTTCCACCTCCTCCCAGCCTCCCCTTTCCCTCCCCTTATCCGTTCTTTCATTGAGAAGAATCTAGGTTGTTTCCAGATTCTGGATATTACAAATAATGCTGCTATGAACATAGTTGAACAAACGCTTTTATAGTATGATTGGGCATCTCTTGGGTATATTCCCAAGAGTGCTCTTGCTGGATCCTGAGGTAGGTTGACTCCCAGTTTCCTGAGAAATCACCACACTGATTTTCAAAGTAGTGGCACAAGTTTGCATTCCACCAGCAATAGATGAGGGTACCCCTTACTTCACATCCTCTCCAGCATAGGCTATCATTGGGGACACATTGGTGAGTGTTAGTGCTGCAGGGACTACAGATTTTTTTTTGATTGTTGATTTTATAATTCGCTATTCGGTAACTGCTAATTTGATATGATGCAATTCTGTTTATCTCTGCTTGCCTTTGTCAAATCTGTACTTGAGTCAAATGTTAAAATAATAACCTTGATATATTCCAATTTTGAATAGTTTTCCCCACATATTTTCTCCTGGTAGTTTTAGAATTTTGCAGTTTTACTTATTTTATATTGTATATGTGTATGGACCTGTCATGCTGTGCATATGGAGATGTGAGGACCACTATGAGAGTCGACTATCTCTTTAAGCTGTAGATTGGAACTTAGATCTTCTGGCACAACAGCAGATGCCTTAAGCTGCGGAACCATTATGCCAGGTCCGTTTTAGAAATTTGCTTTATTTTTATACTTTTATCTATTTTTGTTTTTCAGTTTTTAACAGTTGTGGCTATAATACACAAAGAGAAGCAGTCTTTATTTTTAATAAAGTGTTACTAAAAATTATGTGATCATACATCAAAACCACAGTGTATTATTAGCTCATTCCTCCGCTCTAGAGACACAAAGTAAGAAAGACTGAAGATGATCTACGAAAACGATTTCTGTGTGCACCATGGATGGGAATGTAAATGAATGATGCTGTAGTAATATGAGCGGCGGCGGGGCTATGTCCCCAAAACCCCAGCCGCCTGGCTCTGCCCGGCTAGCTTATGCTCCGAAATAATTACACGGAAACTGTATTCTTTTAAACACTGCTCTGGCCCATTTCTAATCATCTGTGTAGCGCCCCTAGGTGCGCTTACCGGGAAGATTCTAGCCTAAGTCCATCCTGGGTTGGAGCTTCATAGCGTGCGTCTTCCCTGGAGCAGGTAGCATGGCGTCTCTCCTGAGGCGTCTGCTCCGGAGAGCAGAGCTGTGGAGTCTGACCTCACTTCCTCTTCCTCCCGGCATTCTGTTCTGTTTACTCCACCCACCTAAGGGTGGGCCTATCCAATGGGCCTAGCAGTTTCTTTATTGCTTAGAGCCAATGAAATCAACAGATTGATATATGACACTCCCACATCACTTCCCCTTTTTCTGTTTAAACAAAAAAAGGAAGGCTTTAACCTTAACATAGCAAAATTACATATAACAAAACAGTTATCAAGTAAAAGTTACATCAGAAACATTTATACATATAACAAAATTGACCGTAAATCTCTATCAATAAAGCAAAATCTATACTAATGCAAATTATTCATATCTATATCATATCCCCCTTTAAATGTAAAAGAACATTTATAAACCATATTTGGGAACATGGGCGCAGTTTTTTCTCTCCAAACTGCTTCCTGCTGAATGGGGGCGTCGTTAATTAGGTCTTTCATGGTATAACCTGTGTGCTAGTTTCATCTCAGTTGGCAGTTGAACAAAGCGATTTTCTGAAGATGTTCACAGCAACCCTTCAGGAGGACGTGGTCCATCATACCAAATCGGAATAGAAGAAATCCATAGAGTCTCATCCTCTGTGAAAACAAAAGAAGAATCTCTTTTCCAAAGTATCATATCCTTAGATCCAAATTCTGAAATCATACCCTCATGATATCCGTACTGGTTCCACTGGGCAGCCCATATAATGAAATGTCCCCAAATCCCCAGCCGCCTGGCTCGCCCGGCTAGCTTATGCCCCGAAATAATTACACAGACACTGTATTCTTTTAAACACTGCTCTGGCCCATTTCTAATAATCTATGTAGCGCCCCTAGGTGCGCTTACCGGGAAGATTCTAGCCTAAGTCCATCCTGGGTCGGAGCTGGGGCATGGTGTGCGTCTTCCCTGGAGCAGGTAGCATGGCGTCTCTCCTGCGTCTGCTCCGGAGAGTAGAGCTGCGGAGTCTGACCTCACTTCCTCTTCCTCCCGGCATTCTGTTCTGTTTACTCCACCCACCTAAGGGTGGGCCTATCCAATGGGCCTAGCAGTTTCTTTATTGCTTAACCAAGGAAATCAACAGATTGATATATGACACTCCCACATCACTTCCCCTTTTTCTGTTTAAACAAAAAAAGGAAGGCTTTAACCTTAACATAGCAAAATTACATATAACAAAACAGTTATGAAGTAAAAGTTACATCAGAAACATTTATACATATAACAAAATTGACCGTAAATCTCTATCAATAAAGCAAAATCTATACTAATGCAAATTATTCATACCTATATCATATCCCCCTTTAAATGTAAAAGAACGTTTATAAACCATATTTGGGAACATGGGCGCAGTTTTTTCTCTCCAAACTGCTTCCTGCTGAATGGGGGCGTCGTTAATTAGGTCTTTCATGGTATAACCTGTGTGCTAGTTTCATCTCAGTTGGCAGTTGAGCAAAGCAATTTTCTGAAGATGTTCACAGCAACCCTTCAGGAGGACGTGGTCCATCATACCAAATCGGAATAGAAGAAATGAACAGGGTCTCATCCTCTGTGAAAACAAAAGAAGACTCTCTCCAAAGCATCATATCCTTAGACCCAAATTCTGAAATCGTAATACCCTTATATCCATTCTGGTTTAGCTTGGCAGCCCATGTAATGAAATGTCTGTCTGTACTTAGCTCCTTTACAGTCAAAAATTTTAAAGAAAACACAATGTACATAATCCAGACTCTCTGTGAATTTTTCATTTTTACGCGGCTTATATTTCTTTATTTCTTTTAATCTCTTAACTATCTGTACTCTGTCTCTTTAAAGACTTTACCTTTTTTTTTAAACCATTAACTTTATTCTCTATATTCTTTTTCTTCTCTGTCCCAAGCCTACGTACATTCATCGAACAGTGTGACTCATTCAGTGGTCTGAATCTGTCCTATTGTGAATCTGCAATTTTTTACTATCCAGGAGCACTTTTGATTTGCGCCTTTAAATCACTAGGCACTTAAGAATCTAAGCTGCGACATTCCTAGGTTAACTTTTTGCTTTTTGAGCATATATCTGTAGACCAGGCTGTCTTTGAACTCTCAGAGATCTGCCTGTCTCTGCCTCCCAGGCATTGGGATTAAAGGTGTTTGCAACTACACCTTGAACTCACAGAGATCCGTTCGTCTCTGCCTTCTAGGCACTGGGATTAAAGGCGTGTGCTACCACACCTTGAAGTTTACTTGAGGTTTATCTCCCTCTGCCTCCCAAGTGTTGGGATTAAAGGTGTGTACTAGGACACACAACAACTCTCTTCCTTTTTTTTTTTTTTTGCTTTAAGAACTTCAACTTTCAGCTTGCATATATTTTTAACACACTTTAAACCATTCAGAAATTTTCTCTGTCTTTGAATCTCTCTTTACTGTATATCTCTCTTTGTTTTTCTGACCACACGAGTCTTTAATTTACCAGGCAGTCTCAGTAGGACTAAAGCCGTGGCTTTGCTGGCTAGATGTAGCCCATTCCTTAGCTTTCCAGCCTCATGGCGGAAATACAGGCTGCAGCCATGTTTATAGCCACACCTCTATGGCGGTTCAAGGTCCCTGCCAGCCAGCAAGCTACAACAGACAACACTCAAATCCTCTCTCAGTAGCCGGCCCTCCTGCCTCAAACAGTCAGAGTTTGCCCTGGCAGGATGGCCCAGAAAGCCGGCATTTTTAAACACGCAGCTTTTTTCCTGCTACGGCTGAAAACCGAAAAGCTTGCGTTCAGCTTTTCGTCACCACCGTTTAAGTGTTTCGTGGCAGGACCTCTTAATGAGCTGCAGGGTTTGCAGCTAAAGCTGAGTCAGGAAAATTTCAAAATGGAGGACGTACCATTTTGTGCTAGCTCCATCACCAGGTAGGAGCGGCACTCAGCACTTTAATTCTGAGACTGAGCACGCAGCACAGAAATTCTTTTCATCCAAGTTACATCCAAATCTGACATGCAGCGCACTGTGCAGTCTGAAAACACGTCTCTGTATGGCGGCAGGAATCTGCCATGCTCTTCCGCCTGCCTAAGCCTGATTCTGTCTTCTGCCCAGGAGCAGGCGGGAAGCTCTGAGTCATTGCCACGGTCCCAGAGCACTCTCCTTCTGATCCCAAGCGGGAACACAAACATAAAGCCAGAGTTTGCACTGGCGGCACAGCCCCAGGAAGCCACACTTTAAAATAACGCAGCTTTTTTTCTGCTGCTGTTGCTGAATCAGGAAATCTCTCTACAGCACGCCACCAACAAACAGCAAAAATCTGTGTTAAATGCTCTCTCCCTTATTTTTAAGCCTTCTCAGGTTTTTTAAGTGGGTTTAGTTAGCCACACGTCTGGGCGTCATTTGTAGTAATATGGGCGGCGGCAGGGCTGCGTCCCCAAATCCCCAGCCGCCTGGCTCGCCCGGCTAGCTTATGCCCCGAAATAATTACACAGACACTGTATTCTTTTAAACACTGCTCTGGCCCATTTCTAATAATCTATGTAGCGCCCCTAGGTGCGCTTACCGGGAAGATTCTAGCCTAAGTCCATCCTGGGTCGGAGCTGGGGCATGGTGTGCGTCTTCCCTGGAGCAGGTAGCATGGCGTCTCTCCTGCGTCTGCTCCGGAGAGTAGAGCTGCGGAGTCTGACCTCACTTCCTCTTCCTCCCGGCATTCTGTTCTGTTTACTCCACCCACCTAAGGGTGGGCCTATCCAATGGGCCTAGCAGTTTCTTTATTGCTTAACCAAGGAAATCAACAGATTGATATATGACACTCCCACATCAGTACTTAGCTCCTTCACAGTCAAAAATTTTAAAGAAAACACAATGTACATAATCCAGACTCTCTGTGAATTTTCCATCTTTACGCGGCTTATTTTTATTTATATCTATAACTATCTGTACCCTGTCTCTTTAAAGACTTTACTTTTACTTTTTCCTTTTTAACCATTAACTTTATTCTCTATATTGTTTTTCTTCTCTCTCCCAAGCCAACGTATATTCATCCAACAGTGTGACTCATTTAGTGGTCTGAATCTGTCCTATTGTGAATCTGCAATTTTTTACTATCCAGGAGCACTTTTGATTTGCGCCTTTAAATCACTAGGCACTTAAGAATCTAAGCTGCGACATTCCTAGGTTAACTTTTTGCTTTTTGAGCGCATATCTTTGACCAGGAATAACCCTGTAGACCAGGCTGTCTTTGAACTCTCAGAGATCCGCCTGTCTCTGCCTCCCAGGCATTGGGATTAAAGGTGTTTGCTACTACACCTTGAACTCACAGAGATCTGTTCGTCTCTGCCTTCTAGGCACTGGGATTAAAGGCGTGTGCTGCCACACCTTGAAGTCACAGAGGTTTACTTTAAGAATTTTAACTTTTAGTCTGCATATATTTTTAACACACTTTAAACCATTTAGAAATTTTCTCTGTCTTTGAATCTCTCTTTACTGTATATCTCTTTTTTTTTCTGACCACAAGAGCCTTTAAATTACTGAGCAATATCAGCAGAACTAAAGGCGTGGCTTTGCCGGCTGGATCCTTAGCTTTCCAGCCTCACGGCTGAGGTACTGGCTGTAGCCATGTTTATAGCCACAACTGGCATTTCAAGGTCCCTGCCAGCCAGCAAGCTACAACAGACAACACTCAAGTCCTCTCTCGGTAGCCGGCCCTCCTGCCTCAAACAGTCAGAGTTTGCCCTGGCAGGATGGCCCAGAAAGCCGGCATTTTAAAACAACACAGGTTTGTTCCTGCTGCTGAGTCAGGAAAATTTCAAAATGGAGGACATACCATTTTGTGCTAGCTCTGGGGTCTCCAGGTAGGAGCGGCGCTCAGCACTTTAATTCTGAGACTGAGCATGCAGCACAGAAATTCTTTTCATCCAAGTTACATCCAAATCTGACACGCAGAGCACTGCGCAGTCTGAAAACACGTCCCTGTATGGCGGCAGGAATCCGCCATGCTCTTCCGCCTGCCTAAGCCTGATTCTGCCTTCTGCCCAGGAGCAGGCAGGGAGCTCTGAGTCATCGTCAAGGTCTCAGAGCACTCTCCTTCCGATCCCAAGCGGGAACACAAACATAAAGCCAGAGTTTGCACTGGCGGCACAGCCCCAGGAAGCCACACTTTAAAATAACGCAGCTTTTTTTCTGCTGCTCTTGCTGAATCAGGAAATCTCTCTACAGCACGCCACCAACAAACAGCAAAAATCTGTGTTAAACGATCTCTTCCTTTTTTTTTTTTTAAGCCTTCTCAGGTTTTTTAAGTGGGTTTAGTTAGCCCCACGTCTGGGCGTCATTTGTAGTAATATGAGCGGCGGCGGGGCTATGTCCCCAAAACCCCAGCCGCCTGGCTCTGCCCGGCTAGCTTATGCTCCGAAATAATTACACGGAAACTGTATTCTTTTAAACACTGCTCTGGCCCATTTCTAATCATCTGTGTAGCGCCCCTAGGTGCGCTTACCGGGAAGATTCTAGCCTAAGTCCATCCTGGGTTGGAGCTTCATAGCGTGCGTCTTCCCTGGAGCAGGTAGCATGGCGTCTCTCCTGAGGCGTCTGCTCCGGAGAGCAGAGCTGTGGAGTCTGACCTCACTTCCTCTTCCTCCTGGCATTCTGTTCTGTTTACTCCACCCACCTAAGGGTGGGCCTATCCAATGGGCCTAGCAGTTTCTTTATTGCTTAGAGCCAATGAAATCAACAGATTGATATATGACACTCCCACATCATGATGCCACTGTGAAAAACTGAATAGAGTGTTTGTAAAACCTCTGCAACATAACTGACAAACGATCCAGTATGCACATGCTACCTTTTAGTCCATACTCAAAGATTTCCAGTAAGCATAAGTAGAGTGTTTATTAGACTCCCTTGCTCATTGCAGCTTTATGTATAGCAGTCAAGATGTAAATGCAAGCTAAATGTCTACCAGCATATGGATATAGTACATACTTGCAATAACATAATTTTGGTGTTTGAAAAGGAAGAAGATTCTGTAATTTGTGATAATTGTTAAGACGATTAAGAATATATGAAAAGAGAAAAAATATAAAGAATATTTATTATCATAATATAAAAATCTAATTAATCAAACTTACAGTAAAAAAATTGAATAGTTATTGGAGGTTGGAGAATGACATGGGATCAAATTATCTTGCTCCATGTTATAAAGTTTCAGATTTAAGGTGATTATTTTCTTACCAATTATATACCTTGTGACCATAATTAATAATAATGTATATTATTATTACATTGATACAATGGTAAATTTTAATGTTCCCCAACTAAAGAAGATGAGATGATGATGTGATGGACAACTGTTTAACTTGGGTGAAAAGTTGCATAATGTCAACACTTATTAAAACACAAGAATGTATTCCTTACCTGAATACACGTTTAAAGTATTCCAAATCAAGGTGAGTAAGACAAATCCCTTCTAAGGATTAGCAAACATGGCATCTTAACATATCAAAAAGTGGGTAAAATATAGCTCTGAGCACTCACCATAAAAAACCATTTTACAATAAGATTTTTACAATGATCAATTAGTCTTTCATAACAGATTTCAGAATAATCATGCTGACATAATAGCATTTCCAATAGACCATCATTTGTGCTAAAACAAAACAAAACAACACAACAAAACAGAAATGCCTTCTAACAGATGTTTGAACTGTGCTTTTAGACATGAGAGCTCATGAGAGCTCAGAACTAGTGACATCCAGAAACAGCAATAACAACAAATAGACAGTAGAGCTGTAGTTGGTAAGTTGTAATAAGTAAGTCATTGGTATGTGCAATACAACTAAGGCCAGCGATTGGGACATATGAATGGAATTGTATAATTTACTCTTTGGACATGGGAGTGAAGAACTTCTCTAAATTAATAACAATGATAAACTTTGACTATTGACATATTAATATAAAAATATGCTTGCTATTATGAATATTATGAGTATCATTAAGTTAGCTCAAGAACCCAGGCCCCTGTTTTTAAGAAGCAAGATGTCAGGTTGTTTGTTGCCATTGGCATAGCAGACTACAGAGTCTGGGGTAAAAGTTTTCCCCAGGGAAGATGTTAGGATTCCATATTCTGTCTCTGAAAGTCTTAAGGGGACTGGGATATTTCATGGTGTGCTCTTAAACGTCATCCCACAGTGAGACAATATTTCATTGTAACTGTAGGCCTGGAAAACAGAAATGAAGATGTTGGATTGGAAATATAAAATGTGCACTGGATGGGGGAGGAGAGCTTTTGAATGCAGAGGACCTCAAAAAAATATGTTCTCCCTGAAACTCTTTCCTTATGTTTTCTGATCCTTAGTCTTGGCTACAGGAGACACAGTGTTATCTTGATTAATGCCCCATCGTAAAGAGATGATGAATGAGAACTCATGGCCATTTTGGCTCTTACTCATCTTAAGATGATCAAAGTGAATATATTTTATTCTGCTTTGAATGTGTGGCTTATGTTGTGTAGTGTGCATGGTTATGCTTTGGAGAGCTGTGCACTTTTATAAATATCTAGAAATAATGAAGAATTATCTTCTAAGGTCAAGGTATTTTTTCTTCTATATGAGAAATTTTTCTACTATGTGAAGTAGTGACCAAAACAATAAAATGCATTTCCTTTCTGTTATTTATTCATGGAGTATTTTGGAAAATAAAAGAAAGATGATAGCACTCTTTATGACAACAAAACCAAGCACCTGCTTCTATATTCCTGTTATTTTAAGTTGTTGTTTTAAACTTTCCCTAATTATGATAAAATATTTTCCTATTTTTTTCTTTTTTTTACTGAACACAGTCTTATAGTAAACACATGTTGTTCCTATTTACTTTTGAAAATTTAAAAAAAGTAGTGAGGATTTTCTTATGAACCCAAGGAAAAACATAGTTATCCTCCTGGCTATGGGAAGTAGACAAAATTGCCGGGCAAAAAATTGGAATCTTGGGGGTGGGTTGGGATGGGGGTAAAGTGAGAAGGGGAGGATGGGGGAACTTGGGGAAAAAGGAGGATTGGGATAAAGGAATGTTGGATAGGGGAGCAGGGAAGCACAATTCTTAGTTAAGGGAGCCACCTTAGGGTTGGCAAGAGACTTGAACATAGAGGGGCTTCCAGGTGCCCAAGGCGATGTCCCCAGTTAGTTCCTGGGGCAGCTGAGGGTAGGGAACCTGAAACGACCCTATCTTATAGCAATACTGACGAATATCTTGCATATCATCATAGAACCTTCATCTGGTGATGGATGGAGATAGAGACAGAGACCCACACTGGAGCACTGGACTGAGCTCCCAAGGTCCCAATGAGGATCAGAAGGAGGGAGAAGATGAGCAAGGAAGTCAGGACCAAGAGGGGTGCACCCACCCATGGAGACAGTGGGGCTGATCTATTGGGAGCTCACCAAGGCCAGCTGGACTGGGACTGAAAAAGCATGGGATAAAACTGGACTCTCTGAACATGGCGAACAATGAGGGCTGATGAGAAGCCAAGGACAATGGCACTGGGTTTTGATCCTACTTCATGTTCGGGCTTTGTGGGAGCCTAGCCAGTTTGGATGTTCACCTTCCTGACATGGACGGAGGGGGGAGGACCTTGGACTTTCCACAGGGCAGGGAACCCTGACTGCTCGTTGGACTGGAGAGGGAGGGGGAGAGGAGTGGGAGGAGAGGGAGAGGTGTGGGAGGGGGGGAATGGGAGGCTGGGAGGAGGCGGAAACTTTTTTTTTTCTCAATAAAAAATTTAAAAAAAATGCTTTAGTTCATATATACACACATTTACCTTGAATTAAAGTTAAAAAATTGTTTCTTTGTCTGGCAGTTAATCTT
The DNA here is from genome assembly GCF_037038515.1 of Microtus pennsylvanicus. Taxonomy (NCBI): domain Eukaryota; kingdom Metazoa; phylum Chordata; class Mammalia; order Rodentia; family Cricetidae; genus Microtus; species Microtus pennsylvanicus. The sequence goes on from NC_134592.1 coordinate 22,305,498, forward strand.
GATTGTTAATTTGACAGCACCTACAATTGCCCATGATAAGAGTGTCATGGTATGCCTGAGAGACATAGTCTATATTAGGCTAGTAGTCTAGGAAGACTCACTTTAAATGTGGATGACACCATTTTATGGGCTGATATCCCAGCATACCTACAACAGAGAAGGCAAAGATTAATAATTCTCCCTTTCCTGACTGTGGATACAATGTGACTAGTTGCTTCCAGTTCCTGCTACCATGATTACCACCATAATGAACTGTACACAGCCTTGAATCTCTTGACAATAAAATCTTTCATCCCTTAAGACACATGTGTCGGTATACAATAAGATAGGTAAAGGCTGCTTATTGTAAGCTTTCAAAAATATAGCTGTAGACAGTACATGTTACATGTTGTAACAACAAGAAGTTATTTCTTTATTCTAACTGAACTTTGAGAAAATTGTGTTTCCTCAATTTTTCTCTTCATTTATTTTTGTTACCTTTGTCTTTTCTATTTGTTCTCAGGTTTCTCTCTTCATACCTACTTAAAGTAACATTTCTAGTAATGAAATTATGCTTCCAAGCTTCCAAAGAACCCAAAACATTAGAATTAATTAACACAGTTATTATTTCAATGGACTTTGGTGCTTTATTTTAAAGGAAAATCTAGGTAGTCATACACATTATATATCTATATAGTTTACAAATGTGCATAGCTTAAAGCAATTTAAATTTGGTTTTGCTTGGAAAAAGTCATCCTAATAGAGTGCAATTAAAGGAAACATATTTTATAAATAACTCATTTTACATGTGCACTTTTAATTAATAGAAAATTAATTTTTCCCTAAATAAAGCTAATTAAAAACAAGTGTAATTATTGTCTTTTACTCCTCACCTTTTTTTCTCATTCTTTATATGTAAATTTGTACAAAATAGAGACCTAGTTGTTAATAATTTTTTTAGGCTCTTAGCTGTTTATACTGAAAATTCTACACTAAATGATCAGCTATCTGAAATAAATATTCAAAATATGTACCTATTCTTTCAAAATGCCCAGACTTTTCTCTTATGAGCACAAATTACATTCTTGAGGTACAAATTTCATTTTGAAAAAATTCACTCCAAAATTTCCATTTTTGTCTAGAATAAATTATATATCTTGGTACACTTATTGACCCAGAATTGATAGATATTGTCATGAGAATATGACCAAAATGTTATTGACATAAACTGTGTTTGTATGTGTGTTTGTGTTTTGAGAATGTATTTTTTTATGTGGTAAAAGACAACAGTATTATTAAGATCCACTTCTTGTGACCCATACCAGCAAATGAAAACCAGCATAAAAGTGATGGTTACCTGTGGCATTTTAGCTAATTAAATTTATATGATAAAGCTTAGAAATTCCATTTCCTTTAGTAAAAATGAACAATAAACAAGTAATGTTGATGAACATTATTCATTGTGATATCCAATCTCTTGGGATTTGGTATTCCATTTCAATTTTATTAGAACTATACTTCAGTTGTGAATATTCAGCTAGCAGTCATCCTAAATTTTAACTATGTTTCTATGTCAGTGTACTATGGTTCAAAATCTTGAAATTCAGCAGACTTAATAACACATCTAATCCCTATACATATCTAGCTTCATCTACAAAATGAAAGTATTTGCAATGTCTTAATGGAATCAAAGAAGGAAATGACAGAATAAACAGGCAGGTTGCCCATGGGGACCTAAGTTGTACTTAATGGCATAGTGGCCTCATAAAATATGATGTACATAGCAAGGAAGGATACAGAGTTTATTTCCAAAGGGGAATATAGAATGGTAACATTTTCACCACTGTTTGCTAGATAGTGTAAAAATCCACTTTTGTATTGTTATTGTTTTAATGATTTTTATTGAGCCCTACAATTTTCTCTGCTCCTCTCCCTGCTTCTCCACTCCCCTTCAACCCTCCCCCCAAATCCCCATGTTCCGAATTTACTCAGGAGATTTTGTCTTTTTTACCTCCCATGTAGATTAGATCTATGTATATCTCTCTTAGTGTCCTCATTTTTGTCTAAATTCTCTGGGATTGTGATTTGTAGGCTGGTTTTCTTTTTTTATGTTTAATACCCACCTATGAGTGAGTACATGTAAAAATTGACCTCCTCTGTCTGGGTTATCTCACTCAAAATGATGTTTTCTAAGCTCCATCCATTTTCCTGCAAAATTCAAAATGTGTTATTTTTTTCTGCTGTGTAGTACTCCATTGTGTAAATGTACCACATTCTCCTTATCCATTCTTCGGTTGAGGGGCATTTAGGTTGTTTCCAGGTCCTGGCTATGAGAAAAAATGCTGATATGAAATCCACTTTTAAATGGAACATTTCGGATGGCTTTTGATAAATTAAATAACATTCAATCGCTGGTTCATATATATATTTGTGTATGTGTGTGTATATATATGTATGTATATATATATATATATATATATATATATTTACAAAGTGATGTACATTATAAACTAATCACCCTTAAATTTCTCAAAGAAAACAATTCTTCAGTTGAATAAACTACCCACGATATAGAAAGTTCAGGAAAGTTGTTTTTATCTAACAACATGAAACTGATTTGGGTCCACTTTGCTTTTGTAGTGGTTTGCTAGTCTCAGTTATAGGTTGGTTATCTACTACCCCAGTGTGACAGCCTGTAGCAAATTCTAGGAAGGAATAATGTTATACGGAATAGTGTCCTGTTTGGCCTAGTGTGACAAAATTTTTGACAAAGAAGCAATCTTTGTCTTTCTTTGTCTCTCTCTTGCCCCTTCTGTCATATAATATTCAATTACAATGTAGTATGAATAAAGAATGGTGTTGAATCAGCTTTCAGATTTGTCAGTGCCTTGACTTTGAACTTTTAGCCTTTGGAACATTAAGAAAATATACTTCTGTTGCATATAAAATATTTAGACTCTAATATCTACTATAGCAGTTCAAATGGTTCAAAACAGGGTGCTATGGATCAAACTTGATCTCTTCAAGATTTGTATGTTGAAATCCTCAAACCCGAGTACCATCAGACTCATGCAATAATGAACGTTACCTCTAAATATTGTCTTCCATCAAATTCAATGTTGGGAAGAGATCATCTTACAAAGATAGTCTTTTCTACAGATTATCTTAATAATACAGTTTTATATTTTTATCATATCAACATCTTGTTAATAACCGTACATAGCATTTGCTATATATCAATCTTCTTCTAACTTTTCTGGGTCTGTGTTATTGATTCCAGGTGAGATAAATTGTCGTTTAAGTCAGCTTAAGGATTTTGCATGCATACATGGTCTGTGAGTCACAAAACTAGTGACTGAAATCACTCCATATGAAATACTTTGTTTTGAAGATGTTTTATTTGCATATGTCTTTCTTTTTAGAAAAAGATTCTTAGTGAGGGGTCAAACTGCCAAAATCTTGAACAAAAACAAGATGAAATTGCCAGCTGAATGAATTACTCAAAGGTTTTCCTGTCACGTTTAAACCGAAATAAATTGATGATGCGTTACAGAAAAAGTCAAGTTCATTGTTTTCTAAAGAAAGGGTGCCTTGTTAGTAAATTCATGACAGTGTCCAACGTGAATCTTTCTTTCTCACTGTGTGATTTCCATTTTAGACACAGGATCTTACTCTGTACCCGAGCCTGAGAGATTGGGCTTCTCTTGTTAGAAAGCAACATCTCTGGAACCCTAAATTTCAATTCTCGTGATAAATTTCTCAATGTTCCAAGTTCCCAATCAACATGGGAGCCTAAGTGTTGCTTTCAGTTAAGAATTTGTGAAAATCTTTACTTGAAGACTAAAGAGAACCTTTATTGATTAAGGAAATGAAAACAGGTGCTATGGTTTTACTGTCACAGTTCTGCAGTTTGCTGCAAATGGGACAAGGTCTTTGCTGACTTTGGACAGGTAAGGTCAAAGAAGTTGAGTATAGGGACATATATCAGTTACTCAGTTCTTCTTGGAACAAGCTAGATTAGTTTAAGTGATGCATAAGCACAAAAAGATTTTTTCAATCCTCTATTGGGGTTAATTTTATTAGAATCCTACTGTCTAAAGAAGTCATGAATCCAAATGCCAGATCAGAGCATAATTAATATAAGTGCATGTCTGAGAGAGGCACAGAGCGGTTGGGCTAGCTAAATTTCTGGAACATTCTAAGTTTCATGTCATACTTTTCTATTAGCTATTATCTATTTTGGTAATGCCTCTTTATAGTTCACTCTCTCTTGTAACTAACCCCACAGCTATGTTTAAGTTCCTCTCACCTATTTTTCATATCCATTTAGAATTTTCTATAAACACTTTTCATTTTCAGAAATATTTAATTTACTTTTGTTATCAACTATAAACATAGCACACTGACTGTATAGAAATAAATCTAGAAGCTGTGTTCTATTTTTTTTTCATGTGTCTTTACACTTGTATCTACTCACTCACTGCCATGAGAACATCAATTTTCAATAGATATGTTTAGGCAACTGAAGCCTTATTTCTTTAAAACATCCTTTTAATTTATTTTGTCTCACAATCTTAATATAGAAAATAAGCTAATCTTTGCTCCTGATTCATCTCCCCCTCATAACTTAGCTCAGATGATGTTTTTACGTCAATGTATCTTTCTCAATGTTTTAATCACAACATAACTTTTACTGTAGTCTCTCTGGCTCTACTTCATGTTGACCCCACTCTGTCTTTATGAATTATTTATTACTATTTGTATATAAGGAGTAGCTTATCATTCTGTCTCTTCTTTTGAAAGTGTGTAGCACATAATTTGGTCATTACAGATGAAGAATTGGATCTATATTTTGAACAAAATGAGTATGACACTCTGCTTAGTTTTTAATTAAAATAATATATACTTCATTACTTTTATCATTGGTTTTGGCATCTCTTGACTAGAATGCCATATCATTTCAATTTAAAGCGCTCTTCAATCAAATGATAATGGAAAACAAATTCTAAAGTTTCTTTTTTCTCAATGATGTCACTGTATGTGTGAGGATAGGGAAAGAAAAGAAGGGGGGGGGGCTAAGACAAAATGTAGCAATCACCAGGACAGAAATGTTTACTATAAACTGAAATGCACAAGGAACAGATTGTTCATCTGGGAGCAATAGTGCCTTTCTGATGAAAGAGGGGAATGGGAATCTTCAAGGACAAATGGAGAGAGAAGATGGTAGTGCAGAAGAATTAAAGCACAAAGGAACAAAAAAGTCAATATTTTCTGGAGCAATCCATGTCTTTTATTGTCTGGATACAAATTAAGGGGTCCTATATAAGCATGAGTTGTATTTTAAGATTCTTTAGACCTACCTAAGAACTTTTAAGCATGAGAATAACAAGTCCAAGTTTACCCCTCGTAATTAGAGTAAAATATAGGACTTGAGTTCTTGGAATATAAGGTACTGCATCTTGGAAACCTTAATCTATTTTTATTTCTTCCTTTTGATCTCAAGAATTGTACTGTTAGATATCAGTGTTCGTTGGGGACCTCTAAAGGTGTAGTAATATGGGCGGCGGCGGGATTGCGTCCCCCAAACCCAAGCCACCTGCCCGGCTAGCTTATGCCCCAAATAATTACACGGACACTGTATTCTTTTAAACACTGCTCTGGCCCATTTCTAATAATCTATGTAGCGCCCCTAGGTGCACTTACCGGGAAGATTCTAGCCTAAGTCCATCCTGGGTCGGAGCTGGGGCATGGTGTGCTGGGGCATGGTGTGCGTCTTCCCTGGAGCAGGTAGCATGGCGTCTCTCCTGCGTCTGCTCCGGAGAGCAGAGCTGCGGAGTCTGACCTCACTTCCTCTTCCTCCCGGCATTCTGTTCTGTTTACTCCACCCACCTAAGGGTGGGCCTATCCAATGGGCCTAGCATTTTCTTTATTGCTTAAACAATGAAATCAACAGATTGATATATGACACTCCCACATCACTTCCCCTTTTTCTGTTTAAACAAAAAAAGGAAGGCTTTAACCTTAATATAGCAAAATTACATATAACAAAACAGTTATCAAGTAAAAGTTACATCGGAAACATTTATACATATAACAAAATTGACCTTAAATCTCTATAAATAAAGCAAAATCTATACTAATGCAAATTATTCATACCTATATCATTTCCCCCTTTAAATGTAAAAGAACATTTATAAACAATATTTTGGGAACATGGGCGCAGTTTTTTCTCTCCAAACTGCTTCCTGCTGAATGGGGGCGCTGTTAATCAGATCATTTAGGGTGTAACCTGTGTGCCAGGTTTATCTCAGTTGGCAGTTGAGTGACGTAATTTTTTGAGGGCGTTCACAGGAACATTTCAGGAGGTCGTGGTCTATCATACCAAATCGGGATAGAAGAAATCCAAAGGGTCTGGTCCTCTGTGAAAACAAAAGAAGACTCTCTCCAAAGCATCATATCCTTAGACCCAAATTCTGATATCATACCCTCATGATATCCGTTCTGGTTCCACTGGGCAGCCCATATAATGAAATGTCTCTCTGTACTTAGCTCCTTCACAGTCAAAAATTTTAAAGAAAACACAATAATACAAAGAATCCAGACTCTCTGTGAATTTTTCATCTTTACGCGGCTTATTTTTACTCTATCACTTTACTTTATTCTGTCTCTTTAAAGACTTTACCTTTTTTTTTTAAAACCATTAACTTTATTCTCTATATTCTTTTTCTTCTCTCTCCCAAGCCTACGTACATTCATCCAACAGTGTGACTCGTTTAGTGGTCTGAATCTGTCCTATTGTGAATCTGCAATTTTTTACTATCCAGGAGCACTTTTGATTTGCGCCTTTAAATCACTAGGCGCTTAAGAATCTAAGCTGTGACATTCCTAGGTTAACTTTTTGCTTTTTGAGCATATATCTTTGACCTGGAATAACCCTGTAGACCAGGCTGTCTTTGAACTCTCAGAGATCCGCCTGTCTCTGCCTCCCAGGCATTGGGATTAAAGGCGTGTGCTGCCACACCTTGAACTCACAGAGATCTGTTCGTCTCTGCCTTCTAGGCACTGGGATTAAAGGCGTGTGCTACCACACCTTGAAGTCAGAGAAGTTTACTTTAAGAATTTTAACTTTTAGTCTGTATATATTTTTAACACTGTAAATCATTTAAAATTTTTCTTTGTCTTTGAATCTCTCTTTACTGTGTATCTCTCTTTTTCTGACCACAAGAGCCTTTAATTTACCAAGCAATCTCAGTAGGACTAAAGCCATGGCTTTGCCAGCTAGATCCAGTCCATTCCTTAGCTTTCCAGCCTCATGGCGGATATACAGGCTGCAGCCATGATTATAGCATTTCAAGGTCCCTGCCAGCCAGCAAGCTACAACAGACGACACTCAAGTCCTCTCTCGGTAGCCGGCCCTCCTACCTCAAACAGTCAGAGTTTGCCCTGGCAGGATGGCCCAGAAAGCCGGCATTTTTAAATGGCGCAGCTTTTTCCTGCTACGGCTGAAAACCGAAAAGCATGCATTCAGCTTTTCGTCAACACCATTTAAGTGTTTCGTGGCAGGACCTCTTAATGAGCTTCAGGGATTTGCAGCTGAAGCTGAGTCAGGAAAATTTCAAAATGGAGGACGTACCATTTTGTGCTAGCTCTGGGGCTACCAGGTAGGAGCGGCACTCAGCACTTTAATTCTGAAACTGAGCGTGCAGCACAGAAATTCTTTTCATCCAAGTAACATCCAAATCTGACACGCAGAGCACTGCGCAGTCTGAAAACACGTCCCTATATGGCGGCAGGAATCCGCCATGCTCTTCCGCCTGCCTAAGCCTGATTCGGCCGTCTGCCCAGGTGCAGGCGGGGAGCGCTGAGAGCCATCAGCACGGTCTCAGAGCACTCTCCTTCCGATCCCAAGTGGGAACACAACATAAAGCCAGAGTTTGCACTGGCAGCACAGCCCCAAGGAGCTATGCTTTAAAATGATACAGCGTTTTTTCTGCTGCTGTTGCCGAATCAGGAACTCTCTCTACAGCACGCCACCAACAAACAGCAAAAATCTGTGTTAAACTCTCTCTCCCTTATTTTTAAGCCTTCTCAGGTTTTTTGTGGACTCAGTTAGCCACACGTCTGGGCGTCATTCTGTTGTATTTTTGATCTTAAATAAGGTGTGATTGTGTAGTTCATTTTTAAAATGTAATGTATAATTAAGAAATATAGGTTAATGGATAATCATCAGTAATAGTCAAGCTTGTAGTCATGTTAGTTAGATTTTCTAGATATATAGAAATATATTTCAGATAGGCATTCTTCATTTCTTTCAAAGACTGCAGAATATGGCATTTAAAATATTTTAATAACTTAGGACTTTTCATGACAATGAGACACTCTGCTCCTGGTAGCACCAATGTACTTCAAGAAGAAGATGGGCATCGAAGAGGATCCTTATGGAGTTTGATAGCCATTTGGGCAAGAAACTGCTCTTGCCTGGACTGTTGCATAAAATGGACACAGAGAACCCGCAGAGAGAGGACTGCTGAACTTGCCTAAAGGTGACACAGTCTTTTGGGGTTCATGATTCATGAAAGAGTCTGCGAGACATTCTGCAGGACACAGCAGATAGTGACTGAACTGTCTTTGAAATTGCCTGCTTCATGGAAATGTCTGCTGGATACTATGGGCCTGAAGGCTGAAGATGGATGCCCCAATGGTACAGAGGAACTTTGGGTGACTGTACAGGCAGCGAGATGTCTCTGTCATTTTCTTGTTTACTTAGGTAATATTATATCCTTCTGGAGTCTTTGATGGAGTTGAAGAATGGATAGGTAGTTATAGTTTTCCATTGTTATGATAAAAGATAACATAGAAATAAATATTGTAACTGTGATTCTTGCTTAATAACTGTTTTGCTATATGTAATTTTATTATGTTAAAGTTAAAGCCTTTCTTTTTTGTTTAAACAGAAAAAGGGGAAATGATGTGGGAGTGATTTCTTATTAATAAAGAAACTGCCTAGACCCATTTGATAGGCCAACCCTTAGGTAGGCGGAGTAAACAGAATGGAATGCTGGGAGAAAGAAGCTGAGTCAAGGAGTCTCCATGGTTCTCCCACTCCAGTCAGACGCAGGTTAAGATCATTCCTGGTAAGCCAGCTTGTGGGCTACACAGATTAGTAGAAATGGGTTAGATCAATATGTAAAAGCTAGCCAATAAGAAACTGAAACTAATGGGCCAGGAAGTGTTTAAAAGAATACAGTTTCCGTGTAATTATTCTGGGCATAAGCTAGCTGGGTGGTGGGACACAGCCCAGCCCCGCCGCTCCTTAACACAACATAAAGGGGTTACAGCATCATGTGTCCTGAAACAAGAATTTGGAAAGACACATGAGCTATTGGAAGAAAAGGGAAACTGCTTATTATAAAGGAATATTCTTTCTGAGGGAAGAATGGAGCAGGAGCAGAGAAATAGCTTTCTATCCCAGTGGTAATGATATATAATGATGTAGGGCTTTTATGTCCAACTGTATGAAACAAAAAGCCATGCATTTCATGTATGTCCCATCTGTTACTGTAGTTCTACATGCAACTTTTCACTAGTATCTTAAATCTCCACTCAGGTATATGTGTTATAGTAGTATAGTGAATCTCTAGTCACCTTCAGATACCCTGAATAGTCACTGTTCCTGACACAGTTGCTCTCGTAAGCTCTGATCAGTCATGCCTTGGAGTTTCCAGAATTCAATTTTGCCAGTAGGTTTTCCTCATGCTAGTTGTGCAACCCCTGTGTGCAACCTTCATGATCTTACTCTTCGGCTGGCTGGATCATTTGGCACAATAACTGAGAATTTGCCCTATTCGTGTGCTTCATGTTTATCTCAGTTGGCCTTCTTCTTTCTGATATATGACATGTTAATCTTCCATAAACATTGGTAAAGTAAAAGCAAAGTTCCCAATTAAGTTGGAAAATGTTATAAATTCTAACTATGAAATAATTCACTTCCTAGGTCTGGTGGTGGCGGCACATAACTATAATCCCAGCACTCGGGGGGGGGGGGGCAGATGCAGGCAGATTTCTGTGAGTTCAAAGTCAACCTGATGTACAAGAGCTAGTTCCAGGACAGGCTCCAAAGCCACCGAGAAACCTTCTCTCAAAAAAACCAAAAAATAAAATAAAATAATTCACATCCTGGCGAAGCAGAAATCATGGGCTTTGTGATTACTAACACAAAACTTTTTGTTAGTGGTTACTAACCAAGACAAAAGGGTGTTTGGGATATGTAGAAAATGAAATCACCTGCTGATTAAATTATTTTAAAGACCATTGATTAATAAGTGTGAATAAATAAATGTTTTTTTTCTATGACTATCACAGTAAATTGGATTTTTTATTTTGAAAGAAATAGGGCAATTTTTACTTTTATTTTGGTCTGTAAAAATATGCAGATAAGGCTAACAAATGGCTCTGCACAGGTAAAGTCGCTTGTTATAAACATTGCCCATCTGAGTTTTATTCCCAGGCCTCTCACATGGTAGAATGAGAGAACCAACCCCTGAAACAGACCTCCAGAGAGGTGACATGGCATGATGGTGTACCTCTCCACCGCCAGCAAACAAATACTCAGGCACGAGAATCAGAAAATGGAATCAGTTTATATAGAAAGCACAGTTTTGTTTGAAAACCCGGATTAACTCCCAGTTTTTGTAGGACATATTACTGCCTGTCTAGCTATTATATTATGTGTTCATAATAAAATAACCCATATGTGCAAAATGGATGTGTCACACCAAGAGAAAAATGTTTAAAATGCCAAGTAAATACCACAACAAATGCTTGAAAAATGCTTAGCTGAAGGTTTCACTTTGCAAATTCTTTTGATGTCCTTCTTCGCCCACATTGCTGGTACAGCCAAAGCAAGGGACCTGGTTTTGATAAAGGAGTACTGCTTGTATGTATTTTTACATCCATTCAGTTTGTATTTAGTCGTATGCTTAGCAGTTATGGTCGAGAACTTTTATAAGTTCGTATTCCAGAGCAAGATCATTGTCAAGTCTCTTTCTTCATTCCTGCCTGTCTCTAGTTTTCGTTGTTTAGGATAAAGTTTTAGATGACCAAACTTCACTTTCCTCATTTAATCTAAGGGTTCTCTTCTTTGTAAATATCCATTTATTAAATTTCACCCATTTGAGTCACACAGGGCTTCAATTTGAATTAATTCAATAATCTATCTGATAGTAATGTGTATTGCCCCTAGCTTTAATCATTCATTGTGACATTTCTGCCCTGCTTGTCCAAAGTCAGGAGGGACCTTTCGCTTCATAAAAGACTTTTGTTACCTGACAGCTCATAGCCTCCCCCACTTATAGTATTAGCTAGTTTGTTTTTAATTATTGATTTATTTATTGTGATGTGTGTCTGCATTTGCACACTTAGGTATATTATGTGTTGGGTCATATATGTGTCAGAGCATATATGTGGAGGTTTCAATAAAATATAGGAATCTGGTATCATCTTCTGCTGTGTAGTTTTTAGGAACTGAACTCAGGCTGCTAGCTTTGGCAACAAGCATCTATCTGAGATGTCATCTTGCTGGCCCAGTGTTTTATTATTTTTCCTTTTCTAAAAGAATAGTATTTATTTTATGTGTATGAGTATTTTGATTACACATATGTCTATATACTATGTGAGTGCCTGGAGCCTCTAAAAGTCATAAATGGGTTTTAAATCTCTTGAAACTGGAATTACATAGTTGTGAGGCACTATGTGGGTACTAGGAATCAAACCTGAGTCCACAGTAAGAGTAGCCTGTGCTCTTAATGACTGAGTCACCTCTCCAATCCACTTTTTAAATTTCTACCTTTAAAAAATGACGATTTGAATTTCTTCTTAGCATTATCCATTGGCCTTTCGCTTTAATTTTCTATTTGATGTTTAGGATCTTATTTTAGTTTTCCTGATTCAGTGTCTAACTGAATGGTAAAGCAATTTAAACCACCTTTATTGGGTCTTTAGCTGACAAGCTTTTATGTTATAATCTTCAGGTTTACCACAGTCATGGGATTAAAGTTTATGTAAGGTTAAGATTCTTTCAAAACTGCTTTATTTGTAGTAAACTCTGTATTTGATGTTTTAAGGAAGCATGGGAAAAGACAGCTTAGATAGACTAGAGACTTTATTACACCTGTTAGCATTTTTTTTCAGACTCTTTACCTTCTTCCCTATACAGTTCAGTCCATATGTGAAGGACACAGACGATGGTATACAGTAAACCTTGGTACTGATTTTTTTCTCTGCTACTTATTTGTTAGATTATTCTACTGTATAATCATTCCAAGTTAAATCCAGTAGTCGGTGCTTCTGTTTTGCCAGTTCTGAACTAGATTATTCCCCCCAAACACAATTTTCTGTCTTAGTTATTACTGCAATATATTACAATATTTTAAATAATAAAATAAACTGCCTCAGGACATTAAAGAAAAGCAAGGGAGCTGTGACTCATTACATCAACAGAAAGATGAACATGGAGGGAAGCCCAGGATCACAAGATTTCTAGGTGCCATTTGCTGATTCCCCTCAAATGCATCTGAAGATATAAAATTAAAAATAGTGTTCTTTCATTGAAATAGTTCCTGGATGAATCAGACAGAAAGCTGCTTCTCAAGTTACCATTTAAAATGAAAGATTATGATAAAGTGTGTGCCCTTTTAGTTGAGATCATGAAATACTACATTAAAGAAAAATGGGTTGGTGTGGACCACAGGGCAACCACTGTTGCTTGACCAAGTCCCCGCATTTTGATTTGAGGATCACAATTCTCCAGCACCCTTTTACTTTTATTTGTAATGATTCTTATTATATGTTATGGGAGTTCCCTTCTACCTTCTCCATTTAGAAATTTTGTTCAGGCTTTAAATGATGAAAATATATAAAATGGTAGCTTCCTTAAACAAAAAAGATTCTTAGAAAAAAATCCCTGCTACCACGGAACCATACAGCATGAGGACTCTGCACACAGGAATCCCATTGTGCCCCCTGATTATTCCAAGAACAGAAAAGTTAAAGATTTACTAGCTGGGCACACCTGACCCGAAGGATGAAAAGCATACAATCCAGACTTGTATGGTATAATGGACAAAGACTAAGGCGTAAGGACTTTCCCTTTTGAAAGCATATGAGGTGAACAGGCCCATATAGTAGGGAAAAGGAATGCAATTAAGATTTATTAGGCTACATAGCACAAACAGTGCATCATGCATCTTGAGGAATGAAAATTGCTCTAAAATTGTAGTGAGTGTCTGGTCCCCAGAGTTAAGTCTTTTTTCCAAAGTCAGGCATTTGGATAAGGGCCTTCATTCCCTCAGGGGGTTGAGAAAAGTTCCTGCTTGCTTAAGTAAGCTATTCTCCTTACCTCTTGTGGGAAGAACTTGTGGTCCTTCCATTGTAAGATGATACCTTGTGGAGTTATTGTACCACAGAGAACAGTAGACATTTAGGTACTTTCAGAACTTATTGCTTTCGCCTCAGGAGAAACGTTGCTGTAGTTGAGTCTGCTTTCAACCTTGTCTGTGGCTAAGTTATTGTACAATTATAGAGTATTAAAGGCATGGTCTTTTTTCAACAATCAGGCAACCATCTAGATTTCCTCTCATTGTCAGTCTACTCCTACCCCCTGCTGCCTTCACATCTACTCTTTGGGACCTGTATCCCATTGAGAGATTGAAGTTCAGCTAGCCAAACCCCTCTTCTCAAGCAAAATTTGATCTTCTACAGGGATTGTAACGGTACACATAGCTTCAGATTACTTCTATATTCTCAAACCATGTTTAGTACTTAGTCATAACACTAATAATGACATCTCTTACTGGCATCATTGATAATTCCTTTGAGGAACAGGATTTTGTTCTTTGTCTGGGGAAAGCTCGTCATTCAAATAATATTATGAGCAATAGGGACACATGAAAATAGGTACAAGAATGAAAGGTAAACACGTGGCAACTTTTAAAACTGAAATAAGGACTCTTTTCAGGAAGAGTAGCTGCAGGATAACAGGAGGGAATCATAATACCTGCATGATGCTCTATGGGAACCTTATTATCCAAAGGCAGATCTGACTGTGGTCTGTGACCTTCAGTCTCTCATTTTGCCTACAGCAGAGATGAGTTATTGAGTGGTCAGCAGCCACTGTTTGGGTATTTCCAAATAAGGATACATTACTGTTGATCTAAGCCTACAAAAACTTTACATCCTATCAGAATGCTTCCCTGGCATTCAAGGTCTTGAAAATTTGCTCAGAAGAAAGCTTTCTGTTTTTGCTATCAGGTCTTCTTGATTTGAGGTGCAGAAGTAGCAGCTTGAAAGTGTGCTATAGAAGGAACCTCATGAGGAGGTGAGAAAAAGAAATATGTAAATACTTTTAAGCTTCAAATTACTTAAGTTGCATATTTGATAAAGTTAAATGTGTACCATATCCCTAGAATGTAAATGAAAAAGACATCATAAAAGAATTCAAAATAAAGGAATCAGAAATGCTGGGAATTAATCTATTTCATTTCAAAAATAAAGTGGGTTGCTTGTAGGTATTTTAGTTTAATTTTCTTCTTTTAACATTTTAAAATGAAAATTTTGAGCTGATATAATTTTAATTTGTTACATACATATTTTAATCAATTTGTTGTAGTAATGTTTACTTTTATTTTAAATAACATTATATGACAAAAGTCAAAGTTTTAATGGTTACTTTATGGTTATAAAATTTGAAAATAATGAAAAAAAGTCAAGGCATACATGGTAGATCAATTAGAATAAAAATGGGAAAAATTATATTAGTGGAAATCAAATTTAAATAAAACATTGACATTTACCTGAAAATTACAGAAGTCTTGAAATTGGGTATGTTTAATACCCCATTTACTGCAAATAAATAAAAAATAAGTAATAATACTAGAAAAAAAATGCTATAATAGAGAGTGCGAATTAGGAAAATAGAAGTGTGCAAAAATATTGGAGAACTGATAAGTAAGTCTAACATGTGCCAAAGATGACCAGAGCTGAAGAGGAGTGAGAGATCAGGACATTATGGAGAGTGGTGATGATAATTAACGAGAAATAGGAAAGATTAGTCATCAGATTGGGGGAGGACTATGACTCCCCTGAGGCAACATAAAAAGAAAACTACATGAGGTACAACGCGTAAAAGTACCGAAAGCCAAACCCACCTGGAAGCCCACAATAAGCATCCTGAGAATATAGAATGATGTGCTATAAGGATAAGTTAGACTGTCAGCTTAAGTCCACATTGAATTCATGCAAACTTGAAAGACACACCACATTAATAATCTGGTGTGGGAGTGTCATATATCAATCTGTTGATTTCATTGGTTAAGCAATAAAGAAACCGCTAGGCCCATTTGATAGGTTAAAACTTAGGTGGGAGGAGTAAACAGAACAGAAGGCTGGGAAAAAGAAGCTGAGTCAGAGAGTCGCCATGATTTTCCCATTCCAGGCAGAGGCAGGTTAAGATCATTCCTGGTAAGCCAGCTCGTGGGCTACAGCAGATTATTAGAAATGGGCTAGTCCAGGTGCGAGAGCTAGCCTAGAAGAGGCTAGATAGAAATGGGCCAAGCGGTGTTTAAAAGAATACAGTTTCCATGTAATTATTTCAGGGCATAACCTAGAGCTAGCCATGTGGGCGGCCGGGTGCCGGGGACGCAGTCCCGCTGCTCCAACTACAACAATAATCGATTCATTTCATGATTAAATCTAAAAATAAATATGAAAGAATTTCCTCACTGTCAGACCAAATGACAATTACAAACTACATTAAAGTAGTAGCTGTGGAGGTTCTTGACAAGAAAGGCTGATACATTTAAAAGGAGGGTAGAGACAGAAAGAAAAAAGAAACAGATCTGCTTCTCTTGCTGTTCTCTTGCAACTTACTCTGTAGATCAGACTGGCCAAAAACTTACAGAGATCTGCTTGCCTCTGCCTCTGCCTCCTAGTGCTGAGATTTAAAGGCCTGCACCACTGACACCCACATACATGCAATAAATTTTTAAATAAATAATGTTATACTGCAGTGCATAGCAAGTAAAAAAATTAAACAAACATTGCTTGGTGTTGCCTCTAGAAAATTTCCAATGTTCACAAAATAGTAGAAATAGATCTTTTCGTTAAGAATCGTTTTCTCCTAACAATAGATATAAAACTACAGAGATAGTACGTGTGGCGAACTCAATCATCACCAACTTCGTGATGCTAAATATTCAGGGGATCTACATTTAATGAAAAAAAAAAGACAAGAAAGAGCATGAAGAGGGCAGAAACAAAATGAATCAATACCAATAGAAATAATCAAGTATATCAGTTGAATCAGTTATTTACTTAAGATGTTGAAAAGGTTGCCATGGGAGGAAAAAAAACCCAGTTGTTAACAAACAAAAATGCTGCCATCAATATACTGTTTATAAGACATGCACTTTACACAGATTACAGAAATATTTAGAGTAAATGGGAAAGCCCATAATACACTAAAAATGTTACTGTGGCTATGTTAATATCAACAAATAAAGTATATTATATCATAAAAGCATTAGTAGCTTGTAAAGAACATTTAATGATCCTTTTAAAAGGTGATTTTCTAAGAGTGCCTATGATTTAAATTTATTTAGATATGAAAATGGCCTCAAAAATGATTACAGAAAAATATTTATAAGGCTGACAAAACAAAATAACAGAACGAAGATAAGATGGTAATCACTGTTTCCAGCTGTGGTTTTCTGGATGGTCTCCATTTGCTTGACAGGGATGCCCCTGAAAAGAGGCGTGGTAGCTGCACTTAAAACAGATTTGGCCTGGAAACACAAAGGAGTGAGAACATAGGATGTTCATCCTTCTGGACCTAAGTAACCCCACTTAATATAATTTTTAAAAGTTCCATCCATTCACTTTTCATGAGTTCATTTTTTTATTTAAAGCTAACTATATATATATATATAGTCCATATTTAGTTATCTGTTGAAAGATATTTCAGTTTTAGCTATTTGCATTTTCTGATGCTGTGACTAGGGTGCCTATTAACATGGATGTGCAAATGTCTGTATAATATGAGATCCTATTGGATATATGCCAAAGAGCAATATTGCTGGGTCATAGGACAGATTTATTTTTGCTTATTTAAGTATTCTCCAAACTGATTTTCAGAATGGCTGTACCAATTTGCCTTCCAAACAATGGTTAATGAAGATTCCTTTTCTTTGCATTCTAGCCAGTAATTTTTTTTTGTCAATTAATTTGCTGTGTAAGCCACTGTGGCTAGAAAGAAATGAAATCCCAGATGTTTTAATTTGGATTTACCTAAGGATAAAAAACACATTTTTATTTTAGGTATTTCAGCCATTTGTATTTCTTCCACTGAGAACTGTCTATTTTTGTTCTTAGCCAATTTTTTTTAGTTGGGTTATTTGTTTCCTTTTTTTCTTTCTTGTATTTTATAAATTCTGGATATTAATCCTCTGTGCATTGTATAACTCTCAAGTATTCTCTCATATTCTCCAAATTTATCACTTTTTTCATTGACTATTTAGTTTTCCAAAAACTTTTTAATTTTATGAAGTTCTAATTATCAATTGTTGGCCTTAATTCTTTTGTAAAAGGATTTCTGTCCAGAAAGTTCTTTCCTAAATCTGTATCTTCCAGGGTTTTCTTCTATTGCTTTCAGTGCTTCCAGATGATGTCTCTGTCTTACTTGGTCTAATTTTATCAGTGGTGATAGATGTGGGTCTAATGTCATTCTTCTGCATGTTAACATCTGATTTGCCCTGAATCATTTGTCAGTTTCTTGTTAATGCATTTTTTGACGTTTTCTCAAAACTTAGATGAGTGTAGCTATGAGCACGAACATTTAAATACTCTATTTCTTGTCACTAGTTTCTCTATCTATTTTCATGGTCATACTTCTTTTTAAAATTTTGTACCTCTATAATATAATTTAAAGGCTGGAATAGTAATCCTTCCAGTCTTCTTTATCCTCAAGTTTGCTTTAGATATCCAGGGACACAATGCAGAAATCAACTGGTCATGGAGATACCCACCAAAATGGATGCATTTACATCACAGTTCCTATGTCTATGACTCAGGGAACATAACAGAAGAGGGAGCAAAAATATTTTAAGTGTCTGAATACCAGGAAGTCTGCTGTTATACTTTCCCTCCTAGAAATAAGACAAAACAATGACACTTTCAATGGGCCTGATAACATAGAAAAGTTGTATTGTATCCTACACCTTGACAAAAACATAAGTAACTAATGACTTGGAAAAGGAGAACTTAGCTTCTTTTGGGAGTAAGTGTTCTCCTTTGTAGATAAGACCAATTAAAATGCACTCATCTGATCATGCTTTTGTAAGATTGTCCTTATATGCTATTATATATCTACATATATAGAAATAATAATCACTGCTAAATAGACTATCAACTTTAGAGTAGAGGGCATGAGATGGGCTCAAGGGAGGGAAACAGGGAGAGGCCAGAGAAAAAAAAATAAGAGGCAAAGTAATGTAATTCTGCTTCAACTGAGGACATGCTTTTTTGATGGGGGAGAGTCTTCTGTTTTGTGTTGATTTCATTGGTTAAATAAAGAAAGTGCCTTGGTCCTGATAGGACAGAAAATTGGTAGGTGGAGTAGACTGAAAAGAATTCTGGGAGAAAGAAGCTGAGTCAAGCAGTTGCCATGACTCTCCGCTCCGAGATGGATGCCCGTTAGACTTGTCCTGGTAAGTCACACTCAAGTGCCAATTCGAATATTAGAAATGGGTTAGACCAATATGTAAGAGCTAGCCAATAAGAGGTTATAACTAATGGGCCAGGCAGTATTTAAAAGAATACAGTTTCCATGTAATTATTTGGGGGCATAAGCTAGCTGGTGGCCAGGAGCCGGGCGGCAGGAACTCAGCCCACAGCTCCCTCAACACTTTTTAAGAAGATGTAATCATTGTCAGAGATCATTAAACACAGGAAGGAAAAAAATCTTAAAGAAGAAGAAAAAGCACAATAAATAATTAGTATATTTGATTTGATAGGTATTTACAGAGGCCTTTCCTATATAAACTTCAACAAAATTAGAATAAGCATTTTTTTTTCCAATGCAAATGGTACATGCATAAGTGTTGATTATCTGTTTGACTGTGAGGCTTGTGGATGTAAGTTTATCACAGCAGGCTAGTCTATATGAACTTCAGAGACTACCTGACCCTACTGGTGTCTTATTTTTAGTACTGGGAGTTGCTGTTATGCAGTTACTTCCTTTAAGTTTAAACAAACCCCTTCTAAGAGGAAAACGGAAGACACAAATTTCCCAATAAAGTTACAAGAGTCATGAACATACCAATATCATGTTATATAAGCAGTGATTGTTTACTGGAATAGAAGAAACTCCTCTTTACATCTGTCTATTTATTGTACATGGAAGTCCGATGGTAAGATTCGTGAGCTGTGATTCTTACTTTTGTGATATTGGTTTATTTGATGACACAGCTGTGATCCTGTAAGTAACCACAATAAACTCATTATTTCTCTATTGTAGACTGTGTGCGCTTGTTTCTTTGGCCAATGGATATTCTGTAACTTGAGTGAAAGACATTTATTGACATTTTCTCTTGACATGTAATCTCTGCAACAGTGAAATAAAGCACCAAGTAAATATCTCCAAATTACAGAATCTGTGTAGAAAGGAATGAGGGTGATCTAAAGTTATTAATTTTATTGTAGTTTTTTTTTTACAGAACATAAAATGTTAACACAGTCCCTATTGCTGTAAAATCTATCATGTAGGAAATCTTAAACTAGTTTTAGGTGTGAGCAAGAGAATATATTATCTAAACTTTATGGCATTCTTCCAAAGACCTCCAAAGTGGAGGAGAGTTTCAGTTGAATGGAAGAGAATGATTGAACCTCTTGTAGTATTGCATTGTTCATGCCTCTGCACTCTTAAAGTCCCTCCTAGAGTTCAGAGGAGAAAAGGGGAGACATTGTGCCTTCTGTCTGAACTAAAACCTGGGTGGCCATTCTTCTTTCAGAAATGACTCAACACTTTAGAATTTTAAGTAAGTTAAATATCTTCTTGTTACTTATAGCTAACATTGTACCAAATCCACTGGGAAACAGATAATGTGTACTTACTCAAATACAATTTCCTGTAAACAATCAAATCTCCTGTGTTTGCATATTCAGTTTCCATCAGCATACACTTCAAACTAATAAATCATAAAAAAAAGCATGATTGGTGCAGGGACAGGAGTAGGGGGGCAAACAAACAAATATAATTTTTTGTTGTTTGGTTTTTTGTTTGTTTGTTTGCTTGCTTGAATCTTTGAATCTAAAAATCTTCTTTAAGCTTTGGTTACCTAGCGCACCCAGTTTTATGCTGGGCTTCTTAGTATTTCTCAACATTGTCCTGGGCACGATCCTTAGAACAATGAGTGAGTTGATCAAGATGTTCTTTTCTCAGCATAGTCAATGTATAGAACAAATTTGAGTATTGAGCATTGAAAGAGAAAACCAAACTCTGGAGAGATTTAAAAACAATTAAACTTTAAATTTTATCTGATTTACCTAATACATGTGTCAGATACAATTTTCAGCACTAAGAGCTTTCAAATTTCTGTACTAGAAATGTGTAAAAGGAAACCTAAAGCTTCCATTCAGTATCATTTAGCTTGTGATACATAGCCACACTTCAACTGAGCAGTTTATAGATTATTCTTAGTTGAGATTACGGCTTTGTAGGTCTTTCTCTGGCTCTTGAACCCATCTAGGAATGGCTCAAGTCAGATAACTTTATTTCCAGGTAGCAGATCTGGAGTAGAGTACCAGTTTGGACCAGGGGAGAACTTTTGCTATGTACTTCTGATCACTTAATAGCTAAGTCTAGCTTATGCATGTGAAGGTACTGACCTGAATTTCATCTCTCTGAGTACAAATTCATAATACATTTTGTTCCTCTTTCTGAGTATCTGGTCAAAAAGGCCAGAGCAATTAAATGGCTTTTGTGATTAGGGACCACAAAGGTCATAGATAGATGCATATGAAGAGAAAAACTAAGTGTCATTAATCTATCAATAATATGCCATATCATAAAAGTATTGAATCAATTTTAACACAATATGAAGAAAGGCATTACTTGAAGCATCAGGCACTGATTTGAGTAGTTGATGGATTTAAATGGTAGAGATAACACTTATAGTGTATCTATCTCTGATTTGAGCAGCTTTGCCTCATATTTTTCTATGTTGTTAAAGGTTCTATCGTGTTCATTCTGAGTAGTTTCTTTGCAGGCAGAAGGATAATAGCTATGGTAACATTGCAGGCTTCTCCACAGTCCTCCTCACTATTCTTAAGACAGCAGAAATGCCTTTTTGATAAATGCACAAATATGTTGGGTACTTCATTACTCTTACAATAAATTTGTCGGGGCACCAGATATGTTTTTTTTTCTCTCATAGGTGAAAGTAGATCCCTGAAAGATGAAGCTGAAAAATTTGCTCAGTTCTATAGATTAAAATTCTGACGACCAATGGTCCATTGGCAGAAACATCTTCCAAAATCATTTTGTATGTAATAAAGGTATGTTTTTATCACTCATCTGCCATTTTGTCTTATTTTCTTTCTTATTTGGATCATAACTTGGGTACTTTCAAACTAGCATTGGCTGTATACCATATAAAATTAATCCTAGCTATCCCTAAACAGGAAATAATGTTTGGACCCCATATTGCACTCTTACTTGCTATCTTTGGGTTTCTTTACTTCAGTGTTGGATGTGCATATAACAACAAAACGATCTGGAATGTTAGTCAAAAGTAGAGATTTCTGTACTTACTCACCGTGATTGAGTCTTTTAGAGTTAGGTTAAAAGAACTGACAGTCTTTAATGAATACCTAAGGTGTTCATATATTTTGAATTACTTTTTAAAAAAAATTTACATTTTTTAAGTAATAGAATATATTCAAAGTAACAATATAATCAGCAAATGTAAAAATGTATCACTTTATCATTTCATGGGCTGTCAAAGATAATCATCATTTTTACATAAATTGTGGTCTTTTCCTCAACATTTTGTGTAGTATATCTGTTGAAGAGCGATAATTATTTTGCCTATGATTTTTGCACTACTTGAGTCAATCAAACTTTTCATTCAAGACTAATCTCTATGAATATATTCACTACACACTGTGTTAATATATCATAAAATAGATCACAAAGTAACCATTACATGCCCATGTTTGATTTATGTACAAAACCCTTTTGCAAATAAATCTATCTAATATTTTTCATGGAAACATAATATTCCATATCATGAATGCACATTATTAGTCATCTCCCTTTTTACATGTTGGTTTCAGTTGTTTTGTATCTTTATAAAAATGCATTTATTTACTTATTTATTTGCTTGTTTTACATTCCAGCCACAGTTTTTCTTCCTATATCTCTTCCCAATTTCTCCCTCCATCCCCCCTCTGTTCTTACGCTCCAATCCACTCCTCCTCAGTTTTTTTTTATTAGAAAAGGACAAGTTTCTCATGAGTATCAACAAAACATGACATACAAAACTGCAGGAAGAGAACTAAGCACTTACCTGTAGCAGGAGGGGGCTTCTTGTTTGTCTCAGCTGCCCAGCTAGTTTAGATCTAAAATAATCACACAGAAACTGTATTAATTAAACACTGCTTGGCCCATTCGCTCTAGCTTCTTATTGGCCAACTCTTACATCTTAATTTAAGCCATTTCTATTAATCTGAGTATAACCATGAGTTCTTGCCCTACCAGCAAAGTTTTAGGACATCTATCTCCGGTGGAGGATCCATGGGGTCTCCCTGACTTTTTCCTTCTCCCAACATTCGGTTTTTAGTTCTGAACGAGGTAACTCAGACTGAAAAAGACAAACATGGTAGGTGTTCACTCTTAAGTGGATATGAGTTATAAAATAAAGAATAAATATTCTACAAGCAACAGACCTAAAGAAACTAGGTAACAAGGAGGATTTATTGTGACAGGGGCTAACAGATCTCCCTGGGAAAAAGAAATAGAAGAGATTTCATGAGTGGACTGAGGGCAAGTGGGGATGGGAACATGAACAAGCAAGTTGGGGGTTGGTGAAGTAAGGAAGAGTACTGAAAAAGAGTACTGGAAAGGTGGCATGTTTCAGGGTCAGGCAAAAACCGGGTACAAAGGAATCTCCTAGCAAAAGAGGTTATATATAGATTGAACTGGTCACCACCCGTGACCAGATTGGTGCCTAGCCTAGTTTGTAAATCTATAAAGAAAGCAGTCAATTTATTACTTATCTATTTTTTTGTCTTTAGGAAGTCTAAAAATGGAACTTCCCAAAAATGGCTAGATTGCCTGGCTAAAGGACTCCAGGACTCCCCTGTCTCTGTCTACATAACTGTAGAAATATAACAATAGTCAATCATGCTCTTTTTAATGTGTACTCTGGGGAATGGCGTCAGTTCATCTTGTCTGTGCAATAAGCATATTGCTGACCAACCCATCCTTATTTGGCTTGGTTATAAAAACTACATTATCTGACAATCTTTTTCTTCAACATTCACACTTATTTCAACTTTCTTTACAAATACCTCATAGAGAAATAAATCAGGGAGAACCTCTCTACACCAACATTTTAATTGTTAGGTTAAAAGGAGGTTTTCTTCATTCTGGGACCAAGCACTGGCAAACCACAACAGGTTAATATATACATATATATTATGTGAATGTACTTTTCTTAAGCAATCCTGCCATTCTCTCCTTTGTCGTAAGTTTCTAACATCTAAATGCTGGTAGAAGAGAGGTAGAAAATAAGTTAACTTTCTTGATTGAGTTCTAAATAATTTTTTCATTGTATTTGAAATAGGGAGTATTGTGCTCATGTTTAAACATAGTGAATATAAATATGATTCATTGGCATCAGTTTAGACAGGGACTTTAGCTACTCACTAATAAGGGAGTTAGGCAATAAACAGAAAAATAGGATGAATCATGGATTGTCATTTTAAGGGATTTTGTGATATTATAAAGTGAGCTATCTTGGCTTTTGAGAGGATGGAGAAATAATTTTGCTACTAATTGATTCTCAGATCCTCCCCTCAGTTACAAGAGCTATATGAACTTACTTTATGTGCTCAGCATGTCCATTCCCAAGGCTGTAAAATTTTATAAAAAAAATCTTATGAACACTAGAAGCAAAAGAAAGTATCTGAAAATAATCAAACTCTTGGAAATGTATAAAACATCCCAGGAGTGATGAGATGAATCTACCTTCAAATCGCCTTCCTGGAAATTTATTTGTATATTCTAATAATGAATAGCTGAATCCTTGATCCAATATCCCCATTGTGGGAAAGTTTCCTCTGGGTAAGTTATCTTTCCTGCATTCCCATCTGTTTCCCTTCCCTTGGGACCTGAGTCTGATTTTCACAGGTTATTCTGTCATGCTAGTTAGAAATATCTGTGTCTTGGGGTTTCATGAATATATCACTTTGAAAGGAAAATCAGATTAATATAAATTGATAATGAGCTAACACCCAAGAATTTGCAAACATGTTTTACTTATCTTTTATTTATATTTATTAATGCCTATGTTATTGTTTTGTGGTCTAGGAGATCCTTCTGTATTTGTGTTTCTTTCATTGGTTATTAAAGAAACTGCTTTGGCCTAGTTGGTAGGGTGGAACTCAGGTAGGCCAGAAAGACATAATAGAATTCTGGGAAAAAGAAGGCAGTGTGCCAGATGCTATGAAACTCCTGTCTGAGTCTGACGCTGGTTAGAATATTTCCCAGTAAGTTACAACCTCATGGTGTTATACAAATTGGTAAAAATGGGTTAGATCAGGATGTGAGAGATGGCCAAGAAGAGGATGTATATAATGGGCCAGGCAGTAATTTAATTAATACAATTTCTGTGTGATTATTTCAGGGGTTCAAATAGCCTGGCAGCAGGACGTGGCCCATTCCTGCTTCTACAGTTATGAGTAATAATTCACTATATTTTGTATATGCAATCTTCATTCCTAAGGATAATATTAAAAGATAAATAGAATATTTTTCATTTGTTGATAATTCTGAAACGTATATTTTTTTTAATCTTGAATGAGACATATGGCCAACCAGAAGAATGTCCTTTTCAAGCCATATAGGATTTGGGGGGCTGGAAACCTTCCCAAGTTAGTTATTTGTGTGAACTGTGTATGCAAACATGTCTGTATGGCAGAAAGATACAGAGACATGAACCCCTATTCTTTCATTTGGCTTATCTGCCTTATTTGTATGTGACTTTGGCAGAATATTGCCAGATTCCTGATGCGGTTTACATACCTGAAAAGTGTGTGTGATAACAACATATTCCTCATGGGGTTCTTGTGAAGACCAGTTCATAAAACACATATTCTGCCTGGCTTTGGGTGAGAGAGATTGTATCATCCTTTCCACCCAAACTTTACATCAAAAAATCTCTCTTGCTAGTTGCTTTATGCACCTACCCCTCATACTGGTACTCTCTTTACTATCTTGATTGAAACAAAAGATGTCATATTTCACACTCTCCGACAAGTAGAAAACAGAACAGACATGAGCAATACTTATGCTACTGTTGCCCGTGAAGCTCGTTACTGACAAGGAAACCCACTATCTCTACAATCTCTCTCTCTCTCTCTCTCTCTCTCTCTCTCTCTCTCTCTCTCTCTCTCTCTTTCTCTCTCTCTCTCTCTCTCCTTCTCTCTGAGAGAGAGCCACATTTTTCTGATTTTTTTCTTGAAACACCTTATTAATGAAGCCTACATGTC
The DNA here is from genome assembly GCF_037038515.1 of Microtus pennsylvanicus. Lineage (NCBI taxonomy): Eukaryota > Metazoa > Chordata > Mammalia > Rodentia > Cricetidae > Microtus > Microtus pennsylvanicus. The sequence continues at coordinate 22,331,301 of NC_134592.1, forward strand.
CTTGTAGTGTATATAATAAGTAAGACATTGGACTAAAATCAAACAACAACAAGGGGCAAATATTAGGAAGTCAACATGACTTAGTCAGACAACTGTTGTCTCAGAGTCCACATCCTATGGACACTTCTGAGACATTCTATTTAATTCAAGGAACTAGAGACTATAGATTTTCTCCATAAATTGCAACATCTACTTAGATTTCCTTAAGAAAAACTTGGATGATTCTTCTAAGAATTGCCCTAAGCTTTCAATAACACATATTATCTTATTAAATCATCATACCAGTTGCCTGCAATAGCTCTTATTTTTATTTTTATCTAACAAATGTCAGTACTAAAAAGCAGAGTGCCATGTCATTCATTTAGGACGTTGTGGTCCAGGTTTCTAGCACAAGACCCACAAATCACTAGCAGCCATGCTGAAAACTGCAGCAAATATGATAGTGTACACACACCTGGGCCCGAAGGGATCATTTCAAACAGAAAAATAATCAGCCTGCTTGGAGACTATCCGTTAGGTTCAGCAGAGGACTGCATGACTGCATTTTCTCCATTTCTCTAAGTAGAAAACCGAAGGCCCATAGGTTCAGGATTCTGCACAGGGTCTTACAGCAATTTTACAAGGAAAGGCCTAACCAGTCCTTTACTAGTTTGAAGGCCCTCTTTTGCTCTGTTAAAATTTGTATGTCTTTCTTTAGCATCATGAGCTGATGAAAAGGTCTCATTATGAAAATCAGTAAAGTGTTTCATTTTGGTGTTAAAAATGAATAAATAAAGTTAATCTAATATCAAGACTAGTTAACTTTCAATTTCAACATGAATTTTTTAATGCTGTCCTCATTCCCTAAAAAGAGCTCATTACCGGAAAACTAACACGTTTCACATTTAGTGACCGTTTACCAGGAAGGGATTTCTCTAGAGACAACCATGTATTTTCCTGGGAATCTTAGTCTTAGGCTACACAATGCTTCTTGCAGATACTAGGAAGAAACTAGCAAACAGAAATACAAGAAGCATAATACGTCTTTAAAAGCTGTGTCTGCAATATTTTATTTGTAGACTTAGAGGCCATAGCTCTTCTTGGGTCTTATTTTCGGCTCCTGACATATGAGGCTGACTCACTGTGGCAGTCAGACAACTTAGGGCAATCTGAGGCTCAGCAATACTTCACACATCTCCCATTGGATTCCCGCAAGAAGCTTTGCCAATTAATATGTCTGGCAGAGTTCTGACTTAAGCACTCAGAGAGGCTGTAAAAGACACTCACCCCGGGTGACAAGCATGGGAAGTGACTACGTGTGAAGGCAACTGACTTGGGTTGCTGTGGAGCACAGCAGCTCTAGGGAGTGATAAAAGTAGTTTCTTTGTATCAAAGTTGGATACTCTTCAGGAATTTACATTTTTTATAACAAACTTTCCAAAAAGACTATAATAACTTTATGTGCCATTTCTTCCTTAAAGTCTCATCTAATATTATATAAAGATTAGCAGTGGTGTGATATCTTGTCCCTATTTTAGTCCAGATTGTCTTTTTTGGCATTTTCTTAGAAGTAAACTGGTCTCAATTTCATCTAGCAAAAAAATAAAAAAATAAAAATAAATAAATAAATAAAAAGAGAGAGAAACAAAGTGAATAGAAATTAATGAAAAATAAGGCAATGTATATGAAAGAGAATAAGAAAGGTTATATAGAAGGGTTTTGAGGGAATAATAAACAAGAAATAATTTAATTATTTGTTCTAAAAGAGAGAATGAGAGGAGACAAAGGGGGGCACGGTTATTTTCAATGATTGTAGCCAAGTTTGTACTCAGAGAAGCAAAATTTGAATCTTGACTCTGTTATGTGACATTGCTCAATTAATATTTGCAACTATCACTTGCTCTTGACAGTTCCTAAATAGAGGTGGTATTTTTATGGAAGTAGTCACACATTAAAACAAAAACAAAAACAAAAAAAACAATACAGTGTAGAAAACACTTAGGAAATTACCAGGCCCATGAAACCATCAAGTCAATGCTTACTGCCAGTTATTAAATTACTACCATCAAGTTCTCATTCATGCTCCTTGAAAAGCAGGATTTTCCCAGGAAAACCCTTCCAAGAATGAGATTATTTTATTAAGTAGTCGCACAATACTCGGGACTTTCTTGTCCTAAACGAAACAATTTTAACTCCCGAAACACAAAGGAAAAGCAAAGTCATCGGGAAAGGAGAGAGCTAAGAATGGGAGGAAAGTACAATGACTGGATGTACAAAGCTAGAGCAGTCAGGAATGCAGAGAGAGAGTTAGCAAGGTGACTGAAGGAGCAACAGTAAACCATAATTCCCAGACTGGGAAGTTGATATTAAATTCAGGTTTTAGCCAGGAGCTCTGCAACCATTTACCACTGCGTTCATTTGTTTTAGAGAAAGGACCTCTAAGGCATTGTCTTAATTTCTCAAGGCTTAAATTGTTGCAATTGGCGTAGTGATTAATATCAAGAGAAAAAGAAGAACATTAAAAATGCCAGAAATATAGATCTATGTGAAGACAATAGATGTCCTCGTCTGAAGGGCAACAGGTGAAGTTATACGATAATATGATGAGAAATTGCAGAGGAAAGGGTATTAGAAAACTTGAGTTCTGTCCCCTGAGAGTAAAAGACCTTGGTGGTAGTGGTGTAAGGGGCGGCAACTGCTTGAAGTCAATGTATATCAGAACTTGGGATTGCCTTATCTGCTATTCCTTTTGCCTCTCATTTCAGAAACACAGGTTGAAAATGTTATGTTAACACAGAGAGAAAGGTGAAATTGATGGGCTGTAAAGAGAACTGTGGGATGGTCACACAGCCATAATTTTCTCTTGCTGTCAATTTTTCCCCCATGAATTAAGTGATTTGACCTTGGACAAATTGCTTAAGGTTTTTGAATATAAATGTCTTTTGCCATAAAACCAGGGTTGTCACACTTATCCATAAAAGGCATTTGTGGCATATTTAGCACACTTCAACAAGAATCTATGGGCATGCTATAAATTCATTTAACTAATATTTTTCATTCTGAAAAATAAGCTTGCTGCAGCAGAATTGGGGGTTCATACTGAGGGCTATGTCTCTTGGTATGTGATCTACCTGTGTCTGGGCATTTTGTGTCCACTTGTCCTGTCAGGCCCCCAGATTCAGAATAGTGCAGACTAGCACAATAATCTGTAAATATGACCAAACTGAAAGAGTCAATTGATAGGTCATGTGTACTAACCGCAGAACCTACAATAGGAGTTTCCCCACAAAGACAAAGCAAGTAAATCCTTGCACTTGAGTGCAGAAAACTCAGTGACTGAATGATGACTACACACACACACACACACACACACACACACACACACACACACACACACACATAGACACACACACACAGAGATAACTTTCATTTTACTAGAATTTTAAAATTAGATACACATTTTATTTATGTATGATTATTAAGTCTTGAGAGTTTTCCCACGATTGGAAAGATATCCATTTCCCAATTGAAAGAAGGGATGGATATTTCTTAACTGTTTGAATGTTATACACATTTTATGTCCCCATTAAGTATTAGATTCTGAATATCATCAAGAGCACCCACTAAAAGCATAATGTCCTTAGTTGTCATTTTAAGGAATGAAAAATTTCTGCTTAAGCACATAATTTTATTATAATTAAAACATTAAAAATTCAGAATATGATTGAAATAATTTTGTTACATAACAGCTACTGCATATAAAGGATGTATCACCAGTGGAGTTTGAAGTTATTCATCCATGTATCTTAAAATTATATAGCTATAGTTAATTAGTTACAGTATATTTAAAACATTTCCCCAGAACCCTAGTTGAGTCTGGTTTTTGTAACATGAATTACAAGTCATTGTGACTTCCAATAACACTAAAATCTGAATGAATCAAAGGAAAATTGTCTCCCCAAACACCATCTTTGGCTTTACCAATAAACAGAAGGTGTAACCATTGTCACTCTTTTTTGTAGATCAATTTCACTTCTCCAAAATAAATTACCAAATAGGTAAAGTTTTTGAGGAATAATCTAAGGTCAGAATCTTTGGGACTTAATGTCACCTCTCTTCCACTGTCCATGTGTTAAAGGAGAGCTAGTAAGATTTTAGGAAATGTCCCCTTATGGACTCTACTAGAACACAGCAATTATGCTCTTGGAACTGATCTCTTGTGTTGCAGCCTTCTTCTTCCTCTGTCTTTGTGGCCTTGCTTCCCTGCAGTTGAAAAAGTTCCTTTACCCACCCATGATGACCTCCATCAACACAGGCCAAAAAGAAATTGTGTGGACCAAACATGAAGAAAAGCTCTAAAACTGTGGGCTAAAAAGAATTCTGTTCACTTTGTGTATCATTATATGAGTGACATTCCTTTCAGCAACACACATCTAACCAATGCAGAAGTCCTTAGGACACTTTAAAAGCTGAGATGTTCCAAAGATTCTATAATACAAGAAACATCAGGAGAATTTTAATCTAACAGAATACTAGTGTTTGACTGTGTAAAATTGGAGCGATTAAATGCAAATATTACTGACTTTTGCTCTTGATTGTTATGTAATCATGGGGATTCTAATATGTTGCTCAAGCTCTATATGTGCTATCATTAAAAAGAAGCAGTGATAACTGTCAGAGTTTTGATGGTGGGCCACCATAAACAAATCTATAAAGGGAATATTATGAATAAATTTCAGATACTCCTCCATATCTACTTTAAAATCTGGTCTCTGTTGTGATTTTCATCAAAGTCTTATAGGAGATAGCATCTTGTTTATGCTGACTCGTTCTTTTTCTTGGCTTTATCACATGTGGAATTTTATGACAATTACCTGTATACAGAGTGAACATACCAAGACTGTAATATAGGTAACTCAGGTTTGAAATGACTAAACACACACACACACACACACACACACACACACACACACACACACACACACACGTATATCCAATAAGACTTTCCAAACCTCTATCTATCTATCTATCTCTATCTATCTATCTATCTATCTATCTATCTATCTATCTATCTATCTATCACTTTACAAACCTCTGAAATTTCTTAATATGCATATAATGGCGAGGCTATCCAGTGGTACTATACATGTGACTTGGCTTTTCATATGAATATGGCAAAGCGATGGAGACTAGCAGATGGCCCTTCTTTTTTTTAATTTCTTTTTTTTTATTTATTAAACATTTCTGCCTCCTCCCCGCTACCACCTCCCATTTCCCTCCCCCTCCCCCGATCAAGTCCTCCTCCCTTGTCAGCACGAAGAGCAATCAGGATTCCCTGTCCTGTGGGAAGTCCAAGGATCGCCCACCTCCATCCAGGTCTAGTAGGGTGAGCATCCAAACTGCCTAGGATCCCCCAAAGCCAGTACATGCAGTAGGATCAAAAACCCATTGCAGATGGCCCTTCTTAAGGCTTCACTCCTCACTCCTCATTAACTGTCTTTCTTGGCCCCCCCAGCATTAATTTTCATTAAGTTTTTTGCAATTTTATCCAAATAACTCTCAATAAGTCTTTAGAGTTCTGAGAAATTTTATTTTGTTCTGTTCTTATTTTATTTTCTTATTTACTTTTCTAACAAAGAAGTTGAGAATGACCAAATTAACCCTTTCTATTACCAGGGCTAGGATTTTGCCTCTAAGATTGATAAAAGATTTCATAATTTTATACATTGAATCATCTATGTGCTGCAAAGTTTTATATTGCATATTCTTACCTATAACCAGAAAAATTATGTATATTTACTGGCCCTTGTATAAACATCTTCTGCTTTCCTACATGAGAAAAATTCAAATAAATCATAATCCATATATCATAATCTGCTCTCAATTGATATAACCTGTTGTCGATGTAACCAGTCCTAAGATATCTGCATTGGAACATAAGTGTCCCAGTTCTAAGTATCTGGAAGCGTCTGTAAGTACTAGAGCAGTGTATCCCCTGCTTCTCATACCTGGCTAGGCAGGAAGAACAATGATAACACATTTGGAAAAAGTCCCACTCCCAGAACCTTTACTCATAAAACAAAATGATCACATGCTATGCATGGTTAAAACTAAAGATAATTTCTTGTTGGAGACATATTCCTATCCTGTAGATTTATACCTCAGGCTGGCCCATTGCTGTCTTTGTAGCCCAAGCTGTACTTTGGTTATCAACAAACAGTCCTACTGCTTGAGCTTCCCAAATGTTGAACTTATAGATGTGAGCAATTGAGTCCATTCCAAAGATTAGATCTAAGTCCCAAAACTGTAGGGAATAAGAAGAGGTTACTGTAGTGGGTATAGTTTTTTAAAGTTGAAAAGAATGCAAATTAGTTTGCATGAAGACCTATTAGTTTGGAATTTACAGGAAAATTTCTTTTATTTGTATTTCTATTTATTTAGTACAAGTGTGTATGTTGGGGAGAAGGAGACGTTTGTGCCACACTTGTCTGGAGGTTGGAAAACAACTTGCCAGAATCAATTCTCTCCTTCTACCATTTGGACCCTGATTTTGAACACAGATTAGGCTTGTTAGCAAAAGCTTTTATCCACATAGGCTTCTTGTCAGTCCAGAGACACATTCTTGTATCATATGTAGTCAATTAACTTCTTAGCCTCACAGCTTTCAGTTCTCAAAGGGACAATGCCATTGTTCATGTGTGTTCTTCATGGTTGTGAGCAAAGGTTACACTAGGAAAGATGCAGATGAGGACACTAGGGAAGGCCTCATTGGGTACTCTGACAGAACTGGGAATAAAGCCAGGTGTTCACCAGAAACTACCCGACAAAGGAGAGAGATAGAATATCTCTCTCACACACACAAATTTACAGAGCAAGATGTTTGGTGTTGTTCCTGAAATGTGAGATGTCAGGGAAGTTTCAGGCAAGATCCAAATGCTGAGATCTGCCCTGAAGCATGCAAAGAAGTGGCATAAGGCAAAAGAAAAAAGCAAGCAAACATATGTATGGAGGAATAAAACAGAAGTGAACGGGAGATTTAGCGGCATTGAATAAATCAGTATTCACTGCAGTTAAAATAAAGGAGGAAAATACGGAGAGTTCTAACACAATGAAATAGAATCTCAGTAAAGAACATAGTATAGACCAAATTTTAATCTGTATTTTTTATGTAGAAAGAAGCAGCAATGGGTAGAGCAAAAATATGCTTTGTGACCTAATGTGTAACTTTCTTATCAGTGTAGAGGAATCATGATGTCATCATCAGAAAGATCACACATGAGTTGGCAGTAAATTAAGGGCAACAATGAATGTTTAGTATAGTATCTTCTCAACAGGGGAAAACTCCCTAGCCATCCATCCACACGGAACATGTGTCAATGTATGGAGACATTCTCTTCTGTTAACAAATGGGAAGTAGATACAACATCCAGAGGATGACCGAGAGCCTTGGATGTGCTTCTTGGGTTACACCCGTGTGGTCTGCACTTTAGTTATCTCATTCATCACGTACTCTGCGTTGCACCTTAAAAGCTGCTGAGGGTGTGACATGTAATGGAATCCTTAGCTAGGAAAACTAATGCCATCCACATTTACTCTATTTTAAATAACCTCATGTCTAAAATCATCCATGTAATTATGCTAAAAACTCCTTAAAGACTTTTTCCACTTATCCTTTACCCATTTTTAAACACCATATCAAAGATGAAATTTCATTGAAATTCCTCCATAAATTCATCAGTCTTGATTCTGATTGACTGTCCTGGCATGGAAGTCATCAAAATCTATATTGTGAGAAAGAAGAGAATTATTTTTTTCCACTAAAGTAGTGACAAAAGAAGGGACAAGGAAAGGAAACGGAGGAGAGGGATCAAAGAAATGAGAGGGTGAGAGATTTGGAAATTGTTGAACCAGAGTGCTGTGTTCAGGGACAAAGTTTAATGTTCTTTATACATTTGGTCGTGATTAAAACTTTTTATAACTATGTACTTTTAATTCATTACTGACACAGTGTTAGAGTGAAAGTAATAAATTTCAACATCCTTAAACTACGATGGGATATATAAAGAGCTTGCTATAGCAAGATTTGCATCTGTAGCTGACAAAAAAAAAAAGAAAAGAAAAGAAAAGGCTTATGGACTTGTTTGTAATCCCTAGACACACTTGTGAACTTTTGGAAAGAAAGACCTGCATATCTGTTCTGCCTCTCTGTTCTGGGGATATGGGGTGTACACTGTCTAGCTTTCTATGTGGGTTTTGGAAATTTAGAAGCACATCCACTTTGCCATCTACCCAATCCTAGAATTCAGGATCTTTGAAAGACTTATAGAACATTGATTTAATCAGACTGTAAGCCTCTGTTTCCTATGATTCTTACTGGAGTTTCCAGCATGACTTCATATAATATTATTAGACATTATTATGAAGGTTATCTTTAAGGAAAAAAGAATTACCAGAACAGACTGACAAGACACTGCATAAGGGGAGACTGTAGACTGCGTTGTCAGGAATTTTAGCAATGAAGTTGTGCAAATAAGCCTGTCTTCATTTAACATAAGAAGTAATACTTAGTCCTAAATATTTTCAACGACTTATGTCCCTTTCTATCAAAATCACCTCTCTCCAGCCCTAGTTATTTAATGTCTTGGTTATCTAAAGTCAAATATTGACAACTGCAAACACTTGGTGGTTAGAAGTGTATCCACATTGCCCAGGCAATATAATTCAGTTGCTAAAGAGTTTGCCTAGCATGCACAATGTTGATACAAGCTTGCAACCCCAGGTTTAGGAGGTGAAGCGGGAAGATCAGAAGTCTGAAGATGTGTTAAGATAGTCATTTCAAGGCCAGCCATGGCTACATGAGACACTGCCTGAAAAAAAAAATCTTTACATACCATTTGCACAATTGTTCCCATAAACAGTATTAATTTTTTCTGCTAGATCCTCAAAATGACAGAAAAGGGAAAAGAGCTGATTATGTGCAGATATTTGTACTTAGGAAATCACATGCGTTTTAGCAATGATACCCGGCCAATGATACCTGTTATCTGGTTAATAAATATCACTCAGTAGAAAGTCTCTTGTCCTGACCTGGATCACTCTTACAGTCTCTCTGCCATATCTATTTTCAAAGGAAAGCATACGGATCAATATATGTGATGGAACAGTTCAAGGAGAGAAACCTAAGTGTAAAGTCTAAGCTGGTGAGAGAACTTGTCACTCTATGCTCATCTTTCCTTCTTAAGATATTTTCTAACCTCTAGGATAGGTTATAGATGTCAGGCTAAGTGTGCAGAAAGTCAGTTTGATGCCTGAGCCTCGGTTTTCATATATCTCAAACAGAGTATCATTGTCGGCCTGAAATGATTATGATACATTTTAGAAATTGTTTGAAATAGCTCTGCATTTAGCAATGCAGTAGCCAAACTATAAAACTGACATGAAAGGCTAATGTTAATAGTGGATTTGGATTTCTTATTTTTCATCTTCCTAGTGAAAGATTCCTGAAAGCTATTGCATAGTAAATATTTGTAGCGTTGGGCTGCATTTTATGCATTACCCTGAGAATGGGCCCCAATTTAACATTTCTGAATCATTAAGTATATTCAGTGCATCCTAAACAAATGACAACCTGTACTTTGCATATGTTTATGCCTCCCAGGACCCTACAGCCTATTTAAGCACACACTGAATGCGAGATGGCTCAACACAAATTACTCCAGAATAATTGACCCATTCACAGTACTAGATTGCCTTACATGGCATTGAAGCCTATGGTGTAGCAATCACCTTGTGTGATGGGACATCATGTGCTCCGGGACAAATGGTTTACAATACCCTCAAAGGTTAAGGCTTGTCAGTGCCTGAATATGCCTATTGTGTTTCAGTAATTGCCACTTAGTATTTGATTTAATGAGTGCTTAGGACTAAAGAATGTTTCTATATAGACATGGCTATTATGCTAATTTTTACTATACCCTTCTCTCTCTTTCCAAATCGCATTTATAAACCCCCATTTTCTATTATAGAATGACTCTCACTCCCCTTCTATGCTTTATGCATACATTCCCCAGTCTCAGTGGCCTCATTGAAACCAGCTAGAGTAAATTATAGGGTTCCTAGTTAACTAGCTTGTCCTGTTGCGATCTAAAGATGCAAATTCTATTGTAAAGACAGGATAAAATAGATGCCTGTCTTCCCTACCTTTTAGGTTGCCCAATTTTCTTTACAAAGTACTGTTTCTGTGGAATTTGTTAAGTTTTTCTAATTGTCTGGCTCTTAGAGGGAACCTTGGTATACACATTAATAAACACCTTGGCCTATTCTCTGAAGTTCTAACTAGAAAAACTATTCGGGGTTTGTTTAAAATGTGCACTGATGTTAGAAAAGTTGGAGAGTCTGTAAGGGGCTACTTTCATCCTCAAAATTCCTTCAAATTCTAGAAGCTTCTACAGGGAATACCAGTCAAAATATTCACTACTGCTTTCTTACAGGAACTGAAATTTAAAACTCTGAACAAATGAGCCATCATTATATTATTGTCTATTCTTTTATTTCAAGTTGGTCTTGTATAGTTCATTTAAATGGAAGGCCTAGGATGCCAAATCAATTTTCTTATTAATGTTTACAGTGATTTTTATGTACAGACAACATTTAGATATTAACTACACCTTATTAATTGTAAAAGGACATTGATCACCTTACCATACACTGTGTGTCCGAATGTGCATGAAGAAATTGAATGAAGGCAAAGAACATAAAAGTCAAAATGCCGAAAAAGAGTTTTGACCCGTTTTTGCGATGCCAATCACCTTTTAACTTTCTTAATGTCATATTAAACCTATTCTCTATTTTTTTATCTAATTGAAACCAGGAGTTAAAAATAGAATCTATGTATAAATTATTCTGCTTTCTAAAGAAATTGTGCATGCTACAAAAACTACAATAGCAGAAAGCTCTGTCTCTTAGAATAAACATCAAACTCTTCTAGACCCTGACCAAAGCCCTGTATTGAAATTCTTTCCCCTTCTCCTTCACTGCCATTTCCAACTCAGTTACCCTCTATCACCTGCATTTTCATAGCCACGATAAGGCAGCTTCTGTAGACAATATGACTGTCTGGACACACAGCTCCAGAAGGAAGAAACCAGAGACTGGTACATGACTCCCTGAGGCTGTTTTATCTTCCTGTTTTTAAAAAGTCCCTTTAAACTCTAAGTATCTCCTCCCTATTTGGCAGACACACCTTTCCCACAGGAGAGTGTCTGTCCTTTGCTGTTTGAAATAAATCGTCCTGTTTGTTGAGGTCAAACTGCAGTCTCTTGTATCTCCTGTCCCATTAAGCTGCCTCAGAAATCCAACAGTATGGGCCACAGTTTTGAGGAACATCAAAGCACCAGGGGCTTCTCAGGAAAAGGGATAAAGAATATTTCTGAATTACTATTTGGAATCAGATCAAATCACTTCAAAACCTTATAGAGGCAATTTTGAACAGTGTTCATAATTAACAACATAGTGACTACAATTGGAGCAATTTATTTATTTTTAATAAACCAACCCACAGCCACAGATAGCTCATTAATATTATAAAATATGTAAATTGAAAAAATTATATCATGTATCTAATTTTTAATTTTTCTTACAATGTGAAGTGACTTTCTGAATGACTTAAACAGGCAATCTGTCCTGAGCATCATCAAATGAGTACTTGAATACCAAGAAGGTTCCAAATAGTTCTAGTATAGACTCACAGCTCCTGCCAGACTTTAGAATCTGAGGCCAGAAAGGACTGTGTATAATTGTCACCAAAAGTATGATATGACCTTCCTTCGAGAAGGAACTGAACCTTATCAAAAGTTGCGTGCAAGTATAAGAGCAAATATTAAGGATACATAATCAGGCCCTAGAAATTAGAGAGATCAAGAAGATGAAATTGGCAAGAAGAGAAAATAATAACCTGATCAAGTATTTTTAAGTAAAGAACAACAAGACATCAATTTCATATCAGTTCATGTCAGAAAATCACACTGTTGGATGGATTTATAAAATTACGAAACCCCATTGAAAATTCATTGGTCCTATAATATAGTATTTTTTTCAACATGTTCTGCCGACCTAACACTTTTTGCATTTCATGCTGGGGAAAATTTTGTAAGATCAATGGGGTAAAAGGGGCTTAATCACAAGACCTGGGTATTTCTTGCTTTTCAATGGGCAATTGCCTATTAAAATAGAAAACACACCTGTCTATCCTTGGTGACAGCAGACATCAAGCTCATAGTGCCACTACGTGAAAACAACAACAAACTCTCCAAACACACTCCCTGTACCTGAATGGGGAATCAGAGAGATCTCCTGCCTCTGGATGAGTCTGAATGAAGCCTTCACAGACAGTGACAGGAAAGAGATAAGAAATCAAAACTAATGAAAGAGTGCACAGCATGGTAATCCATAGGTCATGCACAAGTATTTCCAAGGCAATGAGGCAAGAATTCTCTGGGCAACAAATCCTTTCAGAGAAAAACTGCCCTCTACAGAAGCCTGGCTCTCAATAAACTCAGCAGAGGACTCTTCTGTGTCTATCTTAGTGCTTACAGTGACCCAGTGGTTTAGAACTTTCTCTTCTTTAACATAGCCCTTGTTTCAGACTTTTATGTTTCCAGTTGTAAATCACATTCACAAGAGCACTTTCAGTAACTCTGATCCTTTATTCTCTCATTTCTTTTTGATTTTCATTCCTGTGATGCCCTTTGAAGAAGCACAGGGCTTCTCCAGACCACAAACATTTCACAGTACTTTCAAGTGCATACTAAGTAGTCACTATGGGCTATTTGACAATAGAAGAGAACACATCTGTAGGCCCACAAATTCCTCAGGAGATACTTACTTTCTTTTAACATCATGGTCTATTGAATTAGGACTAACATCAATCAGAAATGACCTCTTCTTAATGTTATTAATTTATTAGATTTCCTATTGGCACATACTCATATTTACTTACCATGGTAAATTTGCTGTTTTGCTGGTCAGGATCTGGGCCAAATTTCCTGGTTACTGGTCTCTTATGCAAGGCACTAAAATTAAAATATCACAAGATTTCCTAAAGAAGCAAGATAATTTTCCCTGAGTGAAGCAATAGTGGATCTTAAGGAGCAATGCACAGTCAAGATTGGCAGTGGGGTCAGGCGATGGTGGCGCATGCCTTTAATCCCAGCACTCGGGAGGCAGAGGCAGGCGGATCTCTGTGAATTCGAGACCAGCCTGGTCTACAGAGCTAGTTCCAGGACAGGCTCCAAAGCCATAGAGAAACCCTGTCTCGAAAAACCAAAATAAATAAATTAATTAAATAAATAAATAAATAAATAAATAAAAAGATTGGCAGTGGGCCACATGAAGAAGAGTTCTTAAGCACCCCCATTATTTTTTAAGGTTTCCTTTTATGGGGTTCAAGAAGAAGAACATGGCTTCTAAGAGACATCATTTTGGTATATCTGTATTTCTATTTATGGTTTAGGTTATGTATTTATTTTTCTTGCTGAGCATACACCTTCTCTAATGTATCTGATTTTAATCATCTCCATGATCTACTACCAATAAACTTAAGATGGAGAAAGGGGGATTATCCTAAAAGTTCACTTGAAAGACATGTTTTTCTTTACTTTCTTTTCTAATCTAAAACTATTCATACTGGATTGCTTCTCCTAGTCTTAGTCACAGATAGGTTGGGAATAAACTCGAACTGAAACTGTCTATATTTGACTGTTACTGGGATTCAGAAACCTGTAATATTGTTCAGAGCTGAGAGTTGGAGCCATGATGTGCATGATATGCATAAATGGGTGCTCTGAGACTGCTAGGTCTATTGCATAAAAAGGGTTCTGTTTGCCTAGAATGTGCTGGTGAAGAAGCTATGCTTCTAAGTGAATTATTAAAAGATAGGTGATATGGATAACCAAAATCAAATGGGGTTCCTGGCTCCATCATCTCCTGTACTGTTTCAGTCCTATTGTTATGCCTCGTTCAGCTATCCTGTTCTTTTTCCTATTTTTAAACTTCCTTTGCATCTTCATTGCCTTTTTTATTATTACTTCTAAAACAAAGCTTTGAATTTCTTATAAATAAACACACAAGACAGAAAACATCACACATATTTTATCTTGGAGTCTTAAACTGGATTATAAAAGAAGACTCGCATTAAGAATATCAAAGAGTTTAAATTTACTTTGGTTAGTTAAAGGGGGGACTTACAGAGAATTCATGGCTTTCTTTGTGATAGGGAAATAGAATAAATTTCGCTGGTGGACTGTGGGTAGGTAGGATCAGAAGAGGGGCAGGTGGGTTGAAAAGAGCGAGTGTGGAGAAAGACTACTGGAATTGGGGGGCATTCGGAAATCTAGCACAGTGGAAAATTTTTGGATCTCTGAATGAGATCCCAGTGAGGATACCTAGTAAAGGGTCATACTTAATCTCATCTGGGCATCTCTGTAGCTAGCTGAAGTTTACAGTGGCAGAAGTGTGTTGCATTCTGTTGAGCTGGTGGTCAAGGGAGTCTCTCTACAGCCAGTTGTTTTGTGCAAGCTGACATCTGGGCCCCCATTGCCAAGGACAACATCCCCACAGCTCTTTGAATATGGAGACCTTCAATTGGTGATTGCAAGGACCCTTCGCTCCTACATTCTAGTCTCTTTGGTGTGAAAAGGTACTCTACATGTGGCACAAAGAGAAACGTGGACACCCACCCAGCCACAAAACTTTTACCAGCAACCTATCCTGCCTGCCAGATATGCTGCAGCTATGGTGGCACAGAACTTGTAGGAGTGGCCACTCAATGTCGGATTTAACATGAGGGCCATGTCATGAGAGGAAGCCCATAGTCTACACTGTTTGGACATCCAGGAACCTGAGTCTGGATAGATAGCAACAGATAGCTTTGAGACATCAGGTAGACCAAAATGACTGATACATATACATATACTATACATATACATATATATATATGTGTGTGTGTGTGTGTGTGTGTGTGTGTGTGTGCATATATATATGTGTGTGTGTGTGTGTGTGTGTGTGTGTGTGTGTGTGTTTCCTAATGATTTTCTGCTATTCTCATATATCAGTGCCTTGTTCAGTTCAATTGTCATCAGAGAGGCTTCCTTTAGCAGCAGAGGAGAGCAGATGCAGAGACACACCTCCAGACACTATGTGGACAGAGTCTGAATTGTAGGTTTCCTTTGGATCCCTTGCCTTGGAGCTCGGGAATTCCCCAGAAAAAAAGGGCCTAACAATTGTAGGAGTAAGAGAAATTTGTGAACACCAGAAGAACATGGCCCACTGACAACTAAGCAGAGCACATATGGGCTCACAGAGACTGAAATGGCTAACACCGAGTCTGCAGAAATATATGAATATATATTATATTCTGAATATATGTTGTGGCTGTCAGCTTGGTGTTTTTATCGAACTCATAACTATGAGAACAGATGTGTCTCTGATTCTGTTGCCTGCTTTTTAGTTCCTTTTGTTTTGTTGCCTTGTCTAGCTTTAGTCTGAGGGTTTTTGCCCTGTCTTAGCACAGTTTGTTGGGTTTAGTTGTTGTTTCTTAGAGATCCACTCTTTTCTGATAGAAGACAGATGGGGAAGAAAGAACTGTGGGAGGAGGAGCTGGGAAGAATGGAAGATGGGAAAGCTGGTCAGGATGTATTGTTTGAGAGAAGAATATATTTTCAATTAAAAAGTGAAAGAAACATGATAATATACCATTATATAAAAATAAATATATATTTATATATATACAAAATAGAGAAAGAAAGAAAGAAAGAAAGAAAGAAAGGAAGGAAGGAAGGGAAGAAAGAAAAAGAGAATCCATTAGTACTGCAGGTATGCAATGCAAAGTCTAATGAATGCTGAGAAGCTAACCAAACCACAACTTTTGATAATTAGCCCAATGAAAGCTAGAGGGTACTTCTTAGTCACATTAATATGATTTAATAATGTTGCATGGGTAATGGCATAACTTTGGACAATGAAGCTGATTCAAGTCACAAAGAAATATATCTATTTTTTCAGTAAAATGCTTGTAACATTCACTATAATCCTAATCAATGCAGGAGAATGCCTCAGCTTCCTTTTTAGTCAACATTTTCTTACTTTCTTTTTATGTAGATATCAAAAATTTTTATTTCTGCGGTGAATTCAATGTAAACGAGATCCCAAGGCTATACAGACAGTTAAATACCCCAAATTTTCTCAGAGAGTGCTGACATGGTGAGATATAAGTATTTAAACTGAGTGTGTGAATGGATTCTAAATCTGTTGAGTGGAGTGTTTCTATTCTTACTCATCAAGAATTTGGGAATTTTGGTATCTATGTATGAGCTGAGACTGTATCTGTCTTAATGATACTAGAATCACAAATTTTGTTGGTACATCGGAGCTCTCCTGTAATGAAAAAAAAAGCTCTATCTTTTATCTCTGGAGCTTTGAGCAATGGGTATTATGTTTTCTTCATTTTTTGAAAAAAATTCTTATAACAAATTAATGGTATTTATAGTGAGAGGTAGGTGGAACCAGACAAACATTACTATGTTTTAGAAGATTTATCTCTCACAAGACAATTTTCATAAATATCAGTGCAGTATAAATAGATAATAAAGAATATTTCATGTGCACAATGTTAAGAGATATGACTTTAGAGCATGTTCAAAGCATTTTTATTTCCTTGTACAACTTTAAGCCCTAATTCTATGCAAACCAAACTTCCAAGTGTTCTTAGCATTTAAATGCTCTTTAGGGAACCCTTAGGTGCTTCAACTCTGTGTGTCAGGGATAAGGGGTGACAATGAAAAGATACTAGTGTGGGATTCCCTTCTGCATGCTGTGAATACGTTTATTACCATTAGTTAATAAAGAAGCTCTTTCTGCCAATGGCTTAGCAGGGCAAAGCTAAATGGAAAATCTGAACAGAGATATATACAGATCGTAGGCAGAGTCAAGGAGATGCCATGTAGCTGCTGAAGGAGGCAGATGCTATGTAGCAGTTCTAAAAGCAAGAGGTAACAAACCACAAACCTCTTGGTAAAATATAAAATAATAGAAATTGGTTAATTTAAGATGTAAGAGTTAGTTAATAAGAAGCATGATCTAATAGGCCAAACAGCATTGTAATGAATACAAATTTTGTGTGATTATTCAGGCCTGAGCAGCCAGGGAATGAAAGAACAGTCTCTGCATACAAGATACTAATGGCAATCTCCACTCTTCTGAAAGTTTATACTGGCCTCATTCTAACAAAATCAAAATCTATTTTCTATGTATAACACTTTTTTAAAAAATGCAGTGCTAAAGACTTATAATTTATCATTACCATCTATTGAAAAAAATCTTGTATGAAGGTTAAGCAACACACTGATGTTACTCAGGAAAACCGCTCCTGGCTCCTTTCATTTCACTGAAAATTCATATTTTTTAACAGTTGATTGACATATATTATGTGCATATACCACATTTTCTTTCTTTATTCTTCAGGCAAGGAACATCGCAGCTACTTCCAATTTCTGGCTATTGTAAATAAAGAAACAATGAACATGGATGAGCAAGAAGTATGTGACAAATACCTTCCCCTTTGTCCACATCCTTGATGGCATGTGCTCTCATTTATTATTCTGATCTTGGTTATTCCATCTAAATTTATATGAAATATCAAAGTTTTCTAAGCATTCCTCTCTGAAAAAAATGTTTTATTTGAGAAGGCAGAAAGATTCTAATCATCAGAAGTCATGGATGACACCAAAGAAACAGCGTCTTCTAGATATAACAGGACTGATATAAATGAAATCACAGAGACCGTAATAGCATGCAAAAGGCCTACACATGTTAAAAACCAGATAACATCTCAAAGAAAATGGACACAAAGTCCCATCTCTAATCAGGAAAATGTTTGCTATTGCTATGTATTGGGAAAAGGAAAACTTAGTTTTCTCAAAGAAGTGTTTTTGTGTATATTAACCATACTATGGGGCAGGCCCCATGCCCAGGAATACTTGGACAACACAAAATGGAATACTTGTTGGATTTATTTTCTTTTAAAGAGAAAGATACAAAGCAAGAGAGAGGTGGAAGATTTACAAAGAACTTGAAGTTTGTTGATAGGGTGGGGAGGATCTGAAAGAAGTTGAGAAGATGAGGGGAAAGAGTATGACAAAAAATATATTTTATGAAAATACATTTTTAAACTTTTAAATATATTTATGAGGTGACATTTAACCTTAATTTTTGTTAAATTGTAGGTAGAATATTAATTAAGTAGATAAAGACACGTGATTGTGATATTGTGGATGGAATGGTTGAAGTCTTCGAGAAGCAATTGCTTCAAGTAATATGAGAAGATGTCAGAAATAGGGATTCATGATAACAAGAAAAGTATCAGGAGAATAGCCAAGAAAAGAGACCAGAAAGTTTCTTGAAGGATTTTGGGCTTTCCCTTAAATTCAAGCATGTACATGTTTATTCAGATTTGTTTGGGAATCAAACAAATACTTTAAAGCACTTGTCACAGTAGTAAGAAATCAAGAAATACTTGAAGCAAAGCTAGAGCAGAGACAGGTTACTGCCATGACACTGTCAAAGGATGCTCAGGCAGAGGTTTGAAGAGTGGGAACTTGACACATCTCACACATCTTAAGAAGAATTCTCATGAGAGTTGCCTAAACCCAAGGTATGGGGCGCTTCCATGCATCCAAAACAGACTGCTCCTAAAAAGCCTGATTGGAGTGACGAGGGAATAAAGAAAGGACCAACACAAAGATACATGTGCTACATGCAGAGAAAATCTGATTTTAACTGGATCGTGCTCATTCTGATGGAGTGCCACTAACTATGCAAGCACACAGGATCCTCAGCAAGCTTGTAAGAAAACTTGATTTGTACCACATTATGTACCACAGAGAGGAGGAGGTAGTTGGTTTAGGTAGAAGGTCTCTGTAGGGGATCAGTCTCAAGCAATAAACAGCTCAGTTGAAATTGCAGTCTATTTTTGTACATTCTATCAGCCTTAATTATGGACCAGAGGGAGAGTTTGACAATTTCTTGCCTGACCTAAGAAAGGCTTAAACAATTTCGATGTTTCTGAGGCATTGGTCCATGGCAAAGTAAAACATTCACTTAGGACTTCATCTGCTTCATACACATTCACTCAGTTATTCCTCCCAATCAAGAGTGGCATGTCACTCAGAGGGGCTAATGTCACTTTACATCCCAGAAAGCAAGTTTAAGTTTCCTTGGGTTATCAAATTCTAGTTGTTCTGTAACAGCTGCATCATCATTTAAGATGAGGAGATGTGGAAAATGGACGAGTATCCAAGTCCCTCCTCTAACTCTTCATTTGTACCGCATCTTGTCTATCTGGACCTCAGTCTCCTCATTTGAAATATGAAAACATCAAGCATTTTATGCTGCAGAGGAATAGTGATTTAATCCTACAAGTCAATGCAAAAGTACTTGACAACTGACAAAATAAAATAAGATGTAAGTTATTAATATTGTACATAATCTTGAACCTGTCTATTCACAAACTAGAAGGGAAAACACAAAGCTATTATAGTGCACATAGAAATATTACATTATTGTCTCCTTTTCCACTATGTGACTTTGGAGGTTTTAATTCTAAGCCTTTTGTATGATGCTTTGAACCCTGTGGATACTAAATAATTACTTCCAAATGACCGCTTATTAGGTGTTACTTTTAATCACCTTGCAGGATGAATTGAAAGTAGAATTTAGTAGGACAAGCTTGATAAAGAATGGGTTTTTTAAATGCCTCCTAGTCAGCTAGATTACACTTGAATTTGTGAGCTATAAAAGCTTCATTTCTTTAGAGCAATGCTAGGGCTCAATGAGCTTTTCTCTTTATAGTAAAAGTTTTGAAAAAAAAAACTTCTCAGAGAACAATAATTTTGTTCATGGGTTGACCTTTCTTTCAAACACCTCTGGCTGGTAAATCTTTTGAGTTTTAAGAGGGAAAAATGAAGTCTGTTGAACAGCCCCTGCATTACCCTTTCAAACAAAAGAAAGGACAGAGATAATATGAAAAAGTGTTACATGAAACACCCCATATCCAAGGGCAGATCATTAAGAATCTGTCTGCACATAAGCATTTACTCCCACAGCCCATGAAAAGCTTCCTTTCTATTAGAGAGTTTTTCTGAGTACTAGAGGCTATAGATTCTGAATGACGTTGCCTTGCCTAAAACTTGTGGATGAGCTCAAGTTAGATATGTATCATGGTTTTCTTCCTGGAAAATCTCATCTTGTTACTCAATTAAAGAACGGTAGTCTAATTCTTTGACTAATAGC
Source organism: Microtus pennsylvanicus (assembly GCF_037038515.1). NCBI lineage: Eukaryota > Metazoa > Chordata > Mammalia > Rodentia > Cricetidae > Microtus > Microtus pennsylvanicus. The sequence continues at coordinate 22,351,623 of NC_134592.1, forward strand.
ATATTTTGTTTCAATATTCATGGAAATGTGGAGTATTTTATTAATTGTTCAGATGCTTGGTTTTCTTAAGTACAAGTTCTAGATAACGTGTAAATATCTAGGGATCACATTTTCTAAGTTCCAGTAGATTTTGGATATCAGGCCTAGGGACCAACAGTGTTAAAAACTTTTGTCATTAACATTATGGCTTTGAAATTAGAAATGGATAACCCACAATCAATTAAATGTTAAATCTCAATGACTCTATCTATTCTGTTATGTGAAAGGTAGATACATGTATGTGTTGTTCCAAAACACTTGTACTTGACAGGATTAACAGCTGGGCTATTTAACAGTTAATCTCCTTTAATCCCAGCACTCGGGAGGTAAAGGCAGGCAGATCTCTGTGAGTTCGAGGCCAACCTGGGCTACAAGAGCTAGTTCCAGGACAGACACCAAAGCTACAGAGAAACCCTGTCTCAAAAAATAAAAACAAAAACAAGCAAAGCACTTAGAGCATCAACTAGACAAGGAAATACTCTACACCTGCCAGTTGTTTTTATCAACTTTATCAAAGAGTAAAATAAATGTTTTTAGAGTAGCTTGCACTAATACTGACCCTAAAATTGTTAATCCTTTTATTATTCATTACCTTGAGTTAATGAAAACTACATAAACTATTCCTTGATCCAATAAAGTTGCAAAATTGCTATAATTTAGTTAATGAAATTATCTCTGTACAGTTATATAATAACTTTATTGGTTGGAGAGATGTAAAAAGCTCCCAACAAAATATGATTGATTGCCATTTATAAATATACAAATTCTACTAAACATATTTTTTATGTTTTTATAGTAAATTTGGAGCACTCTAATGACTCAGGCTTTGCATTAAAAATACTATACAAATTCGTGTATTCTTATAAAAATATATAATAGGATGGTTTGAAGATTGTTCACTAATGTAATTATTCCTATCTATTGTTGAATAAGAAATTGCCACAGGCTCAGTAGCCTACAATACTACCATTCAAATATCTCACTATTTCTGTATTCAATGCTTAATTAGGATTTTTATTGAAAGTTCATATGAGTTTTCTTGGTTAGCCATAAGAAATAACAGAGAAGATATTTGAAAATACAGAAAACTATGTACGCAGTACTGAATCTTAAAATGGGAGACCAATATGTTATAAATCCCAATTTCATATGAGCCGTTCTCTTCTCTTGTCAATGGATTTCTTTTCTTTGCATTTTTACAAAGTCAATTCCCTGTATAAATTCATATCAAGTGACTTTCCTGTACAGTTTTCTCTTCTTATAAAGACATCATTCAGACTTACTTGAGCACAATACTAATAATCTCATTTCAATTTAATAATTTATTTTAAGGGCATATTCCCAAATACAGTCACAACATTAGCGTGAACATTGTGGAGACTCAATTTAGGCAATAAGAAACTCTCATATAACCAAAATAAAGGAGTAATACACATATCACATGGGACTTACTTTGGCACGATTTCTAATTGGTCTTAATAATAAAAACCCAGAGTCATATATCCAATGTTGAAAGCTGAAAGTTAAGAGAAACAGAAGAGCCAGCCACAAAATCCTCAGACCTAATAGGTTATCCTATATCTGTGAGTCCTCAAACTGAAAGCATTCTTTATAAAACCTCAGAATAAAAGAGGTGAGATCCTGTCTCCATGATTCCACAGATTTAATGGGGCTGAGCTCCTGTCTCCTCCAGCCTTATATTCCTCTCTCCACCCAATCAGATGGCTTCCTATCTCCACCTCCCTGGTGCTGGGATTTAAGGCATGTGACTCCCAAGTACTATGATTAAAGGTGTGATCCACCACCATCTGGCTCTGTTTTTCTTTGAGAGTGGATCACTAGTATAGCCAAGGTGGTCTTGAATGCACAGAGATCCATCTGCCTCTGCCTCCTGGGCTGCACCACTGTCTGGTTTTTATGGCTAATTAGAGAATTGTTCCCCATTCTAATCTTCAGACAAGCTTTATTTGCTAGAGCACAAATAAAATATCAATACATTTATTCTTCAAATTTGTTAGTTTTAGATAAGGTCAGTTTCAGCTGGGCAGAGATGTTAAGAAAGGTAATAATTAACCATTTTGTTGGTTAGTCCTTTTAGCTTTTATACCTGTTCAATGACAATCAAGCATTTGCAGATTGCTATTTATGGAATTCTTTGCATGATACTCCCTTATGTGATTGCAGCATACTTTGAGACACAAATATTCAAGAGCGCAGCATGATTAGAATTTCCCTACCTCCCACCTTCACCTTTTTCAACCCCCTGCTTTCCGTTTGGTTCTGCTGCTGCCATGCGTCTGCTATATTCCCAGAAATGATCTTTGCTGTATTCAGTTCCCTATGGGCTGAGGCAAAGAGAAAAATCATTTCCTATTTCCCATCCAAATTGTAAGTAGAACCCCCTTTGTACAAAAGAGGCAAACTACTCCACTTTTAGTATATTTAATTTAGCTAGTTAGTGCCAACCTTTTCCTTGTTCTGGTGTGCCACACGCTCCACTTAAAGTTAAGTTTTTACAGAAGTCCTTACGAGAATGGAGGATGTGGTACAGGAGCAGAGGTAAGGATTGACAAGGCCTAGGAAAGAGAGCTAGGGTAGAAGCAGCAGGCTGGTTCTGCTATCTCAACAAACTAATGTGGGTTAAGAGTACTGAATATTGGGGACAAATATCTGGTGGCAAACACTTAGTCATCCTTTTTGAAAAGTTGTTTAATGGCTCTTCTGTTCCTTTTCTTCATCCATAAGTGATAATCATATATGCATATATGAAATATGTCCATATTATATAAAATAGATTTAATATGTAGATTTATGAGTAATTCTTATACCTTTGTGTGATGATAATGCTACCAAATAACAAAGAACAAGCAAGGTAAGAGGCAAATGATTTGTGAGAATATTTGGGAAGCTATAGTTTTTACACAGAGGTCTGTGAGCTCTGACACACTATTGAAGTGGAAAAGTATTTGATTTCTCTTTCTTTCTCAGCTGAAGGCTGCTTGGGAAACCACCTTGAGGTTCAAATGCAACTTTTCATTATTAACTTCATTTCATTGTTGCAAGTTTTGACACCTGAATGGCAAAACTTTTGTTTTACATATTCTCAAACACTTCAAAGGGCTAATTTATTCTGTACCAGTTGTTATCTTGGTAGCAAATTGCAAAGTACCACACCCATTTTCTCTGTAACTACAACAAATGATTATTTCTTAACTTCCTGACCTGTGCTTTCCATATCCATATTACAGGATACACGTGTTTTCCCAGCATATCTCACTGTGTTGTTCCAGTGTCAGCTGAGATGAAATATATATGAACTCAGAAAAATTACTCGAAGCATAGAAACAAATGGTTGATAACCCACTAATTTGGCTGGCCCTTTGAAGTCTTAAAGTGTGATAATCCCATTTCCATATCACCATTTTTAGTTAATAAAGCTCCTAAGAACAGAAAAGATCTATTATTCCACAGATACGAAGCTAAATTCGTACTGAGTCCGTTATCGAAAGGCCAAGTGTATTCTGAAGTGCTGAGGAGCACCGTTGTTCTTTTCATAAGGGCCTTAGGGGTGTGTGTTATGCTTCATTTCCTCCACCTGTTCTGTCTCCTTCAGTCTGACTCTGTTCTTTCCAAAACTAAAGTTTGCTGAAGTACTCATTTCTTCTTATTCACTGACTGTCATTCTTCTTCATTTCACTTTTTAGGGACAATCAGGATGATTTTCTATTTGCTTAAAAATGCATCTAGCCACCACACGTACTTTCACAATGGTGGTTATGCCAAGTTATATAATTTCATTTTCTCTCACTTTACAATGTAATCTCAGAGTTAGACGTTTAATTTTGAATCCTGAAATTTTTGTCTTAGCGCTGGGCAAGAAATATCTAGAAAATTGCAGAGCTGAACTTATCGAAAACAAAAATATCACTTTTGAAATGCTTTTATATTTACCAAAGTCTACAATGGCAGATTAATCCTTATAGGACCATCTGAACGTAAGTCATGCTCACTTACACAGGTTGTTTTGTGAGTACAGATTTGATTACCAACAGAGACATGCATGTTAAGTGCTTGTCAATACCACAATTCTATGAAGACATATCCTGACATCTCCAGATTAAAGATAAAGAATAAGAACCACAAGTAAACTATGATAATGTTCAGTTTTGGAAGGCAAAAAAAGTGATTAAATGCTTTAATTAAGTAGTTCATGCTTTTTATTTTTTATCTTTTTGTTTGATTTTATTGCAGTTGATGTTGTTTGTAGCCTGGAAAACACACATCAAAAACGGGTTTAAATTTTCACAAAAATTTGGCAAATCTGGTATCTATTTTATCCACTTTCTAGTGTCTAACATTCTACACTTATCATATTTGTTTATTTCTTTTATTATAAAATAACTTATTTATTTATTTGTCTCTCATTAAGAGATTTACTTGTTATAAGGAGCAAGTGTCTGGGAATTTTCAGCTGGGTACATTATTCTTAGACAATAGCAAGGAAAGGGGATGATTGATATTGACTTATGACAGGTCATATTGTTGATTTTTTAAAATTTATTTATTTGTTTTATGTTACAGCTACAGTTTCTCACCCTTCCTTTCCTTATAGTCCCCCCTCCCAATTCCCCTCTGTTCCTACCCCCAATCAACTCTTTGAGATGGGATGTCCATCTGTATACTGTGAATATATCTTGTTTCCATTGGTTATTAATTTAAGCTGCTCTGGACCATGGCAAGACAGAATATAGATGGGCAGGATATCCAAACAGATCTACAGGAGAAGAAGGGCTGTGTCAAGAGGAATGTGAACCAGCTATCCAAGAAAGGAGATGCCAGCAGCAGTCTAAGGAGAAAGATGCCAAAACAAAGGTAATGCCACGGCCACATGTCAATACAAACTCAGTAGAATTGGTTAATTTATAAGAGAGAACTAGCCAGTAATAGACCAGGCCATTGGCCAAACAATTATATTTAATATATACATGATTGATTATTTCTTAAGTGGCTGCAGGGACCAATGGGCAGGAGAGATATGGGTTCAGCTGGATCAGACAAAACAGAGCAAATTTCATGTTACAGCTCCTTCTACCATGAGTATCAACAAAACTTGCCATATCATGTTGCAGAAGACTAAGTAAGCACCCCTCCCCCAATATATGAAGATTGGGCAAGAAGACCCAGTATGAGGAGTAGGGTCTCAAAATCTGGTAAAAGTGTCTGAGACAGCTCCTGCTCCCATTGTCAGAGTTGCATAAGAAGATCAAAGTGCACAATTAGAACATATATGCCATGTCTAGGTCAGTCCCATGAAGTCTTCCTGGTAGTTGGTTCAGTAAATGCTTCTTGAACATTTTCCCTGACTTCATTTAATATTCTTTTCTTATTCTGTATGTTTAGTGTTTGGATTATTATGTGACATGGGAATTTTCTTAACTCATTTACTCTACTTAGTTTCTGTAAGCTCCTTGTACCTTTATAGGCATTTCCTACTTTAGGCTGGAAAAATTTTATTCCAAAGTTTTGTTAGATATATTCTATGCATTTCTGAGCTGAGTTTCTTCTCCTTCTTCTACTCCTAATATTCTTATGTTTGTTATTTTCATAGTGCTCCAGATTTCCTGGATGTTTTCTGCTAAGGATTTTTTTTAGAAATAAGTTTCTTTAACTGATGAATCTATTTCCTCTATTGTATTTTTAACACCTAAGTTCCTCTACTATATCTATATCTATTGTATTCTGTTGGGAATGCTCTCATCTGTAGTTTCTGTTCAATTGTTCTGATTTTCCATTTTCAGAATTTCTTCTGTTTGTATTTTCTTTACTGCTTCTAATTCCAGTTTCAGGTCCTTCACCTATTTTTTTTTAGCATTCTTTTAGGTATGTGTTGATTTGCTCTAATTTTCTGGTTATCTTTTCCTGAATTTTTTAAATGATTTTTTCCCCTTAAAATACTTCTATCATCTTCATAAATTAAATTTTAAGGTCATTTTCTTGTGCTTCAACTGAATTGAATCGATCAGGTCATCTGTCATAGGAAAGTTGGGCTTTAGTGGTGCCATATTTTCCTTTATGTTATTTGGAATTTTTGTTTAACTCATTACCAATAAATTTAAAAAATGAGCATGTAAGAACTAGACTAAACTTCTCCTTCTGAGGTTATATTTAGTCTCACATGAAAGCACTGCTTAAAGCTAATTATGTTCCTAATTTTTACTCTAGTTTTGTTGATGATGACGGCAAGCATTTTTCTTGGCAAAGACTATGTAGTTTATAACTAGGTAGAAGGAAGTCATTTACAGTGTCACTAATATGCATATGAGTTTCAGTGAGACACATTTGATTTTGGAACCTTTTTAAAAAAGATCTGTTCTATAGAGTAAAAGAATCCAAACTGCCATCTTTTCAGGTTGTTATCAACTCATTTTCTCAAGTGTCTATGTACACCTTAGCATTCGGCATTGGAAAATTTCTGTGCTTGCCATGATTTACATGGCATGATTAATTTCTGAAACGTATTCAAAGGAGTTGTCACTGGGAGTTTTGTTGCATAAGACAGTTTACATCAGCAGGGAAGTAAAGTAATTTCAAAGCCTTAGCTTTTACTACAAAGTAGATGTCAACATTGCATAAAATACATCCATTAATGGAAAATGCTGTTTCAAAATCAGCCTGCTCATGAATGTGTATTCATCTGCATATGTGAATATATTTGTGTTCGCTGCCATGTATGCTTTGAGTCAGTGAACACAGATGCTTTAACGTGGGCTGAAAATATTGCTTTAAAAAACAGAAAGTGACATCCTGAAATGTGTCTGCACCCTGCTGTACCTAATTCTCAATTGAAATGTTCGCATGAAAGGAAATATAATTGTGTGATTCATTTATTAGCTTTAGCTAGAGAATGTGTAACTTCGCATAGCAGTTGAATACCTTTATTGGTATATGAGTTTCTCTGAGTGAACTTACACATTTCAAGCAGGAGACGGTCACCAGGGTCTTATAGCAAGTGTTGCAAAAAGAATAGTTAGAAAAACAGGGTTGCTCATTTCCCGATTTGGTTCTTTCAGTCCTGTTACTGAAAATGGGTCACACAAAGGCCCTTGAAACTGGACAAATATTTGGAAATGGGTGAGCAGAACCTCTATTTCCCTTAGCCATGAACTCTTTTCACAAAACAAACTATTTCACGTAAGAACAATAAAAAACATTAAAAAAAACTGAATAAAAACATTTATCCTTCTAAACTCAGGTACTTCCTTGGGCAAGATCTCATGCTTAGTTCTGAATCCACATGGATAGAATTCATTTCCTGAAAAGGAAACGTAATAGCAATTTCTTTCAAAGAGATGAGAATAAGACTTTTGAAGCAAACTCATTATCAGCCCCAATTGTTGGAGGGAGCGGGCTGCTTGTTTGTCCCGGCCACCTGGCTAGCTTACACCCGAAATAACAACACAGAAACTGTATTAATTAAGACACTGCTTGGCCATAAGCTCTAACTTCTTATTGGCTAACTCTTACATATTAGTTTAATCCATCTCCATTAATCTGTATATCACCACATGGCAGTGGCTTACTGGAGATTTTAACCAGCATCCATCTCAGGCAGAGGATCCATGACTTCTCTCACTCTTCCCTTCTTCCCAGCATTGAGTTCTGTCTTCTCTGCCTACCTACATTCTGCCCTATTAGGCCCAAAGCAGTTTATTTATTAACCAATGAAAGCAACACATGAACATGAAGAACCTCCTACATTACCCGATAATATGTTTTGAGGGCTGTTTCTATTATTTAATGCTAAGGAACAAATTGATCCTCAGCTAAGTGTCTCCAAACACCAGTTTTGTTATTTGTTCATAATCATAGAAGCCAGCAGTGCTCAGAGCCAAATCATGTGAGGTATCTTTTTGATGTCATGTTGCCTAAGGCATAGGTACTGTTGGAAGTTCTGCTGTGACCTCATTGATAACATCTTAGAGATGCGACTGAAGACTGAAAGTATGAGTAGTGTAAGTAAGTGTTTCTCTCTCACAAATTCTTATTTTTGTGGCTACATTTATTCCTTCATGGTATGGTAACTTGATTTCAGGAAGAAATATTTCATTAAGAAAGACAGAAGGCTATTGAGTATGCATGAAAATATGAAAAATCTTGGCACAATATTGCAAAGATGCTAAGTTTTGGAGCTCAAAGTAATATACAATATTTGTCTTATTGTTTAAAAAATAGTGATAGTAATATATTATTTTAACATATCCTTGAAATATCCTAACACATGCATTATCTTTCTGAGGCAGATTTTAAGGATGAAATTTAACATTTGACCATGGCTTTGTAATCTTGAGACAGTAAAGATCACAGCTTAAAAAATGTGTGGTGGGGTGAGAAACTTCCAGACAATGTTTATGGCACGATGCCTAAAAATAAGGAAAGCAATGTCTTTGATCATGCATGGTGATTTGGTCCTGTTCCACGGAGACTAGGTGCAATGACATAAGTATTTTTCTTTAGTACAGGTTTGACAAGTCCAGGATGCTGGTAAAGCTTCTCATGCCGATTCTACTACTCAAACAACAGCTGCATCAGAAGCATACTTAAAAATCCCAGCCCTCTATCATCACCAAAAATGCACTTATTCCATCTCTCCTATTTTTAAATACCAAAGACCTCTTCAGACCATTATGAAATCTCTTATTATTTCTGTCTCACCTGTGGGAAAATTCACTGGCATTAAATGATTTACTTACATATGACGCATAGAGACAGAATGTAGTTGAAGTTCTGATTTCCTCGTCTTTGTGAAGAGTTGCCCCCACCCACCACTGCTATATACTGCCAGACCTATTATGTTTAATTAAATAAATTCCCAAGTGAACAAAACCTTACTGTTAATTAATTGATGATGTCAAGTTCAAGACATGTTAATGATCTTAATTACTAACCATGAAGTAACATCTTTTAAGTTAAAGGTAAGGGTTCATCTTGATAATTAAAATAAGGTTCACCAAGTCAAGAAACACTGAGTTAAAAACAGAAAAAAAAGTAAGTATCTACTAACCCATCTTATGTGCTCTCTCCCTACAAAGCCCGAAGAAAGGACTATTAGGAGACACATACAAGGGCAGATCAACTGAAAGCTCCAGTCCTATTTAAAGGACTACTATTGTCACTGAGTTGTCAGGTAGCCCTATGTGTCTAGTGCAGCCAATTCCTTTGGATTTCAAAATGCCAGGAATCCAAACTTTTCCATGCACTCCCATATTTTTAAATGTTAGCAGTAATTCAGAATTAAAGCAGTGTGTGGGCAAATTCTCTACAGATAAAACAAACATTTTAAGGCAAATAAAAATGACCATAGATTTGCAAGGACAAATCAAGTACTATACATTAGGCTTAAGTATGCAATTCTCACACACATTCTGTTAAGAGAAATAGTAGAAAAATATAAATGAAAATGAGACTTTCTCAAGCTTTATGTGGAAATTCTTGCCAAATGTTTGGATGCCATTTGTAGATGAAAGTTTCTGTCCTTCTGTCCTGCATGTTCCCAGAGTTGTTCAGCCTCAAAGAAACATACTGAGGCTTATATAATTAGAAAGTGTTCAGCCTATTAGTTCTGTCTTATTATTAACTAGCTCTTACAACTTATATTCTTACAATGGAAATTAATCCATAATTCTTGTCTATGGTTCACCACAAGGCTTGGTAATATTCTCAGTTAGACATTCTCATCTTATTTCCACTACATCTGGTGGATAAATGCATCAATGTCTTTTTCCCAGAATTTTCCTCATCTGGTTCCCCCAACTATACTCCTGCTGACTACTAGCCAATCAGCATTTTATTAAATCAATATGAGTGGCAAACCTTTACATTGTAGAAAATCATTATTCCTCATAATCCTTGCTTATAATAGATAGGGTAATTTAAATAAACTGAGACATTCTGAAACCCAAACACTTAGATTTATTAAATGGAAGCCAATTTAATGATTTTGGATCCTTCAGAACATGAACATGGTTGTCTTACAGTCCTTACAGAATCTTAGTTTCCCCTATTCCTCAAAGATACACAATGTCATAACATTTTGTGAAAGTTTATCTAGCATTTGGATCATAAATTTAAGTTAAATTTTTGAGACTAGTTATAAGTAAAATTTTATTCCTGAATGAGGAGTTTTCCCAGATGATCTTCTGCTACAAGAGCTAATGCAGAAGATGAAAATGGAGATGTGAAGAGTTGATTCTAATCAAGATCATGGCATCTTGGGGAAATGTTTCAGATCAACATATTTTCATCTTTGAGGTATATCATGATGGAACTGACTAATGATACACTGAATATATTTAAGACAGACTGACACATACACGCATATACACGCACACACACACACACACACACAGAGAGAGAGAGAGAGAGAGAGAGAGAGAGAGAGAGAGAGAGAGAGAGAGAGAGAGAGGAGAAATCCTATGCACTTAGAAAACAGATGCTCTCTTTTCCATTTAAGAGTATCATTGGTTATACAGCAAAACAGATGTAACTGGCTTCTTCATTCTATTTGATTTTTTGAGTGCTTACCTACTTTTATATCCTGATTCTCTTTTAACTTCCATATGTCAGGTTGGTCTTCTGTAACACCATTACCTTAAGTATAGCCTGTTAATAATTGGGTTTTCCTCTTCTTACATCCTTCTATAGCACTCTCTAAATATGGATAATAGCTCAGCTTGTTTTAATTAGTTTTCTATTATTTTGCCTTATATGACAAAAAACAATCCAGGGACATACATATACATTAAGTCTGGTAGGTGGTTTATGTTTTGCAGAAGTTCATGTCTACTCATTGGCTTAAATTTCAAATAAAATATTCATCAGAATACAAATAAATATGATCTTTATTTGTGATTATAATTCTAGGATTTATACAACCAAAGCTTTGTGAGTGATATTCCATTATTGTGGTTTATATGTTTCTTTGTTTTAATCAATGTGTTTTGAGCTGTTAAAATACCTCCATTTTTCCTTCATTCTCCCTCTTCAGCACATATGGGGTTGTCTTACTATCATCAACATCTGGTCTGTGATTCTTAGAATTCAGCTATAAACTTGCTTAAAACAATACATGTGCTCGAACCACAGCTGTCTTAACGTTTCTTTTGATCCTATTGCAAAAGAAGCTACATGTCATTTTGTGATTTGAGGCATTTCAAAGTGAGGGAACTAATAGATCTTGAACTTCTCAGGACTGTCCTTTTCATCTTCCTCCTAAGGGCACAGCATGTGCCAGAATTGCGGGCAGAAAGAAATTCTTCCATGCATTAATGATTATGTTATCGTTTGATGGAAAAATAACTTGGACAAACTGAGACGTTCATTTGCTCTCTTGGTCATTCTTCTAAGGCACCCAACCTCGAACATGTTTCAAATTTGTTTTTTTATTTCTGTATTGTGCTTTGGAAGAGAGGAAGATACATTATGTGAATTTATTAAGTGATCAGGCTAATTTCAGCTTTAATTTCCTGGAATATGAAGCTCCTACATTTCTGAACTTATCAACTGATACCATAAATATACTTCTAAAAGCCTACCTCCTCTCTTTTTCTCTCTTTCCCCCTCCCTCCCTTTCTTCTCTGAAAATCAGTATCAACTGACATACTGTGTTTTTTTCTTGTTTATGCAGAATTGAACAAAACATAAAGTTAGAATCAGTAAATTTCACGGGGTGGAAATCAAGATTACACAAGTAAGGCAGACCTGTCAAAACTCACTCTCCTGGTATAGAGACAAGACGAGGAAAATATCAATACTGTTTACACTTTGTTTAAAGGATAATTTTGTTTACCCGACATGAGATTTTCATTGACATAGTATTTTTTAAAAAAAAAAAACAGCAGTATCTTTTCAAATTTAGCAGTCAAAGATGATTATAAGGAGGGTATATTTTAAAAACTTATTTTCTTTAAAAATAAGCTATAACAGACCAAATATAATTTATCAATGTCGTTAAATAAATTAGAAAACATATACTTTACATTTTGTAGCCTTCAGACAGTTTACCTTGTAACACTCATCTTACTAAGAAAAATCACTGTGGTGTAAGCTGATAAATTTTCTAATTGGTTGGAAAGTGTTTGAGGAGATTTTGCTTATCTAAAGCTGAATAAAGCTTCAACTTCCCAATTAGTATGAAATAAGAAGTTTTTCTAGTTTTTATTAATAAAGTACAGATTTTCTTTATTCCAAACAGTGTGGTACAAACTCTAATAAAATGTGTAAGTATGAATTTAGATATGTTATGTATGAATTTTTGTTTCCAATATTTTATTTCCAGATATTAATTGTATTTTGTAAAACTTAGCCAAGAGGTCTTATTTGGTAGCTTTAAATTTTATAAACTATAATATAGAAAGCTAAAAATAAAATAAATCAAATACCAAAATTAACCACAACTATTAATAATACAATTGAATGAACTTCTGTATGGCTAGAAAGAAATTCAAAACAGAAGATATGAAGGTTCATATTAAATTTTTCTCTTTCTGTATTGAATACACAATCACTAAAAATTATTATATTATTAGAATTATAAAACAATTACCATTATGTTTCATTTTCTGCTTTGTACCAAAAGTTTAACATTACACTATACATGATTCTTTTTATTTATTTTTTTAACTTTCTTTTTTTTATTGAGAAAAAAACAGTTCCCGCCTCCTCCCAGCCTCCCACTCCCCCCCCACTCCTCTCCTGTCCCCCCACTCCTCTCCCTCTCCTCCTACTCCTCTCCCCCTCCCTATCAAGTCTGAAGAGCAGTCAGGGTTCCCTGCCCTGTGGAAAGTCCAAAGCCCTCCCCCTTCCATCCTGGTCTAGGAAGGTGAACATCCAAACTGGCTAGGCTCCCACACAGCCAGAACATGAAGTAGGATCAAAACCCAGTGCCATTGTCCTTGGCTTCTCAGCAGCCCTCATTGTCCGCAATATTCAGAGAGTTCAGTTTTATCCCCTGCTTTTTCAGTCTCAGTCAGCTGGCCTTGGTGAGCTCCCAATAGATCAGCCCCACTGTCTCCATGGGTGGGTGTACCCCTCTTGGTCCTGACTTCCTTGCTCATCTTCTCCCTCCTTCTGTTCCTCATTGGGACTTTGGGAGCTCAGTCCAGTGCTCCAGTGTGGGTCTCTGTCTCTATCTCCATCCATCGCCAGATGAAGGTTCTATGGTGATAGGCAAAATATTCATCAGTATGGCTATAGGATAGGATCATTTCAGGTTCCCTATCTTCAGCTGCCCCAGGAACTAACTGGGGACCTCGCCTTGGACACCTGGAAGCCCCTCTAGGTCCAATTCTCTTCCCAACCCTAAGATGGCTCCCTTAATTAAGATACGTGCTTCCCTGCTCCCCTATCCAACCTTCCTTTATCCCAATCATCCTGTTGCCCCAAGTTCTCCCCATCCTCCCCTTCTCACTTTTCTCTCCCCATCTCCCCTTACCCCCCTCCCACCCCACCCTTAAGATCCCGATTTTTTGCCTGGAAATCTTGTCTACTTCCCCTACCCAGGAGGATAGCTTTATGTTTTTCTTTGGGTTCACCTTCTTATTTAGCTTCTTTAGAATATCCAATTATAGACTCACTGACCTTTATTTAAGGCTAGAAACCAATTATGAGTGAGTACATCCCATGTTCATCTTTTTGGGGAGGCATTACCATCCCTGACTTCAAACTCTACTACAGAGCTACAGTATTGAAAACAGCTTGGTATTGGTATAAAAACAGAGAAGTCGACCAATGGAATCGTATAGAAGACCCAGATTTTAACCCACAAACCTATGAACACCTCATTTTCGATAAAGGAGCTAAAAGTATACAATGGAAAAAAGAAAGCGTCTTCAACAAATGGTGCTGGCACAACTGGATGTCAACCTGTAGAAGAATGAAAATAGATCCATATCTATCTCCATGCACAAAACTCAAGTCCAAATGGATCAAAGACCTCAATATCAGTCCAAGCACACTGAACCTGATAGAAGAGAAATTGGGAGGTGCCCTACAACAGATGGGCACAGGCGATCGCTTCCTAGGTATAACCCCAACAGCACAGACATTAAGGGCAACATTGAATAAATGGGACCTACTGAAACTGAGAAGCTTCTGTAAAGCAAAGGACACTGTCACTAGGACAAAAAGGCAACCCACTGACTGGGAGAAGATCTTCACCAACCCCACAACAGACAAAGGTCTGATCTCCAAAATATATAGAGAACTCAAGAAACTAGACTTTAAAATGCTAATTAACCCAATTAAAAAAATGGGGCACTGATCTGAACAGAGAATTCTCAACAGAAGATGTTCAAATTGCCAAAAGACACTTAAGGTCATGCTCAACCTCCTTAGCGATCAGGTAAATGCAAATCAAAACAACTTTGAGATATCATCTTACACCTGTCAGATTGGCTAAAATCAAAAACACCAATGATACCCTCTGATGGAGAGGTTGTGGAGGAAGGGGTTCCCTCATCCATTGCTGGTGGGAATGCAAACTTGTGCAACCACTTTGGAAATCAGTGTTTCGGTTTCTCAGGAAATTCGGGATCAACCTACCCCTGGACCCAGCAATACCACTCTTGGGAATATACCCAAGAGATGCCCGATCATATGACAAGAGCATTTGTTCAACTATGTTCATAGCAGCATTATTTGTAATAGCCAGAACCTGGAAACAACCTAGATGTCCTTCAATGGAAGAATGGATGAAGAAAGTGTGGAATATATACACATTAGAGTACTACTCAGCGGTAAAAAACAATGACTTCTCAAATTTTTTTTTAATTTTTAAAACATTATTTTACATATAAATAACAGTTCTCTCTCTTAGCTGGCCTTCTGTTTACCCCACCTTCTCCAATCCATCCCCCTTTCCATTCCTCAGAAAGGATGAGGCCTCCCATGTGGATCAACAAAGTCTGTCTCGTCACTTGAAGCAGTACCAAGGCCCTCCCCCCTGCATCTAGGCTAAGCAAAGTACTGCTAGTGGCCTGACAAACTGTCTTAATCACACAACTGTCACCCACACTCAGAGGGCCCAGTTCAGTCTTATACAGGTACCCCAGCTGTCAATCCAGAGTTAGTGAGCTCCCACTAGCTTGAGTCAGCTGTTTCTGTGGGTTACTCCATCATGGTCTTGACCCTTTTGCTCATAATAACATTCCAGCCTCTCTGTGGTTGGACTCCACAGTTTGGCTCAGTGCTTAGCTGTGGATCTCTACTTCTGCTTCCATCAGTTACTGAATGAAGGTTCTATGATGACTGTTAACAAAGTCATCAATCTAATTACAGGGAAAGGGAATTTTAGGTACCCTCTTCACTATTGCTTATATCCTTAGCTGGGGTCATCCTTGTGGATTCCTGGGAATTTGCCTAGTGTCTGGTTTCTCGCTAACTCCACCATGGTTTCCAGGTATCTTTTCCCTTGCTCTCCCTCTCTATCATGCAACCCGATCTTCCCAATTTTTCATGTTCTCCTTGCTCCCCTTCTCTCCTCTACACTCCCCTACCAACCTTCACTGTCCCTCCATGCCGCCTGTTTTCTAAAGAGATCTTACCTACTTCCGTTTCCCAAGGGATTCATGTATGTCTCCCTCAGGTTTCTCCTTGTTTCCCATCTTCTATAGAGTTGTGGACTGTAGGCTGGTTGTACTTTTCTTTATGTCGAATATCCACTTATGAGTGAGTATGTATTGTGTGTGTCTTTCTATGTCTGGGTTACTTCACAAAGGATTTTTTTTTTCTAGTTTCAACCATTTCCTGTAAATTTCAAGATGTCATTTTTTTTAACCATTGAGTAGTATCTCATTTTCTTTATCTATTCATTGTTTGAGGAGGTCATAGGTTGTTTCCAGCTTCTGGGGTTATGAATAATGCTTCTCTGAACACAGTTGAGCAAATGTCCTTGTGCTATGTGTGTGCATACTTTGGGTATATTCCCAAAAGTGGTATTGCTGGGCCTTGAGGCAGATTGATTCCCAATTTTCTAAGATACCATTACCCTGGTTTCCAAAGTAGCTGTACAATTTTATACTCCCATCAACATGGAGGAGTGTTTCATTTACCCCACATCTTCTCCAGTGTAAGCTGTCTGTGGTGTTTTTGATCTTAGTCATTCTAAATCTGCCACTCTTCCATTGAGAATTCTCTATTTAGATCTGTACCCCAGATTTTGATTGGATCATATGGTATATTGTGTGTTTCCCCTTCTTTGAGGTGTGCTAGTGTGAGGTGTGAGGTTACCTATCTGTGTTTTCTTGAGTGCAACTAATTTCCTTGAGTTGGAGTTTTCCTTATAGTACTTTCTATAATGCTGGATTTGTGGAAAGGCAATGTTTAAATTTGGATTTGTCATGGAATATCTATCTATAGTGATTAAATTCTTTCATGAGTATAGTAGGCTGGGCTTGCATTCATGATCTCTTAGTGTCTACAGCACATCTGAGCAGGACCTCGTGACTTTCAGAGTTTTCATTGAGAAGTCAGGTGTAATTCCATCAGGTTGGCATTTATATATTACTTGGACTTTTTCCTTTGCAGTTCTTATTCTTTCTTTATTCTGTATATTTAGTGTTTTGATTATTATGTGGCAAGAGATATTTTTTCTTTCAATTTCTTTGGTGTTCTGTAAGCTTCTTATACTTTTATAGGCATGTCCTTCTTTTGGTTTGGAAAGTTTTCTTCTATGATTTTGTTGAATATATTTTCTGTGCTTTTGAGCCAGAGTTTTCCTCTTTCTTCTATCCCTATTATTCTTAGGTTTGGTCTTTTCACAGTGCTCCAGATTTCCTGGATGTTTTGTGTCAAAAATTAGTTGGATTTAACAGTTTCTTTGATTGATGAATCTAATTATCCTATGGTATGTTCAACTTCTAAGATTTTCTTTTCCATCTCTTGTAATCTGATGGTTATGTTTGTATCTGTAATTCTTATTTGTTTACCCAGATTTCCCATTTGCAGAATTTCCTTAGTTTTGTTTTCTTTATTGCCTCCATTTCAATTTTCAAGTCTTAAAACATTTGAGCTGTATGCTTCACCTATTTGTTTTTTTTTTCTCCTTGGGTTTCTCTAAGAGATTTATGCATTTCTTCCAATTTATTTATTTATTTATTTATTTATTTCTTTATTTTGCCTTTTCTCCATTTCTTTAATGGAATTTTTCATTCCCTCTTTAAGGGTCTCTATCATCTTCATAAAGTTATATTGAAAGTCATTAACTTCTGCTTCTTCTTGGTTAGATTGTTCACATATTCCTGTTGTAGGACCACAAGATTCTGATGGTGCCATATTTGTTCTTATGTTGTTGGATATTTCCTTACACTGCCATCTTCCCATGGCAGGTGCAGGTGAAGGCTGTGCTTCAGGGTGTCTATCTTCCTCTAATTGGTGAAGGTGGGGCCTGTGGCCTAGGTGGTTGCTCTTCCTCTGGGTGCAAGCATGACTGTGCATCTAGTGGATGTTGTTAAGGCTCTGGGACTCTTCTCCAGGGGCAGTCTGGGCCAAGGCTCAGGTGGTCACAGATGTGGTGAAGAAAGGTAGCATTTTTGCACCAATAGGTATCTTTTAAATCTGGTTCTGTTATGGAATATCTTGTTTTTTCCTTCTATGGTGATTGAAAGCTTTGCTGAGAATAGTACTGCCGTGCACCGTGCCCCCGTGTCTGTGCTCTGTGTGCTGGCACCCAGCTTGCGAAGTTTGGGCAAAGGGGCTGGAGGTTAAAATACACAGACACACACACAGACAGAGAGACAGCGACCCGGGTCATCCTTGAATTCACCAAGAATGCCCGCTTTATTGTGTTCAGGGGCAGATTCTATAGGGATAGCCATGCTCCAGCCAAACCCACCAGAAACCACTCTGCTGCCATCAGGAACTCCTGAAGGTCTCGTGCTCAGAGCAGCTGAAGGCACTCAGATAAGGGGAAAACAAGGTGTTTACAGGCAATTCAGGATCTGGGGTCTCACTGCTCTACATAGTACTATGGGCTGTCATCTGTGGTCTCTTAGTTAAATCTGCATAATGCCTGACCAGAGCCTTCTGGCTTTCATTTGAGTGATTCTGATAGGTCTGCCTTTACGTGTTACTTGGCTTTATTCCTTTATTCTTTTTTATTCTCTAAGTTTATTGGTTTGATTATTGTGTGGCAACAGGGTAGGGTGTGGAATGTGCCTCTAGAAACTTTTATCCAGCTCATGACTGTTACGCAGACACTCACCTTTCCAGGTGCATTCATAACCAAAGTTCTTGTAGGCACACATGCCATGGAGGACATTTGTGGGTCTGGGGAGGTTGCTTGAAGGTCTCTTGGGCTCCCTGGGTGGGGGTGAAGAACAGAACGTGCCTACAGGGTCTAGGAAATAGAGGGCAGTGCTCTCAAACAGGGAACCCAGACACTCACTTCTCCAAGTATAGGCAGGGTCAAGATTCTGGTGGTCTCAGGTGCCTTGTGTAGTGGTTGGAGATGTCTGGAGCCTGCTTCATGGTATCCAAGGCTTTGTTGGTTGGGATAGAGCATGGGATAGGCCTAGAGAGTAAGGCCCTACAGCTAGGGTCACAGACACTTACCTCTCCAGGTGGTGGCAAGCCAATGCTCTGGTGCTCATAGATGTCATGAAATGGTAGTTGGGGCTATGATGAGGCTGCTACCAGGTCTCTGGGGCTCTAGAGGATAGAGGTGGGGCACAGGATGTGCCTCTGGGGCTATTTCCCAGAGAGAAGGGCCCTCTAATCTGGGAACTAGTACTCAGCTCTTCAGGTGAGGACTGGTCGAAGACTCTGTTGGTCTGAGATGCCTTGGGTGATGGTTGGGCATGTGGAGAGGCTTCTCCCTGGTCTCTGGGGCTTTGTTGGATCAGGATTGAGCATGGGATGTGCCTCTGGGGAAAAGGCCAGAGAGTATGACTCTCTAGCTGGGACATCTAAATACTCACCTCTCCAGGAAGGAGTAGAACCAAGGCTCTGGTGGTCTCAGATGCCATGGGGTTGGTAGGGAGTGAAGAAAGGCTGCTTCCAAGTCTCTGGGGCTCTGGTAGATGGGATGAGGCATGACTAGCAAACACTGTGGACTAAGTACAAATGGAGCTTTACATTGAGGGTGCTTAGAACAACATAAAGAAAGAACTGAAAAAAATATGAAGTTAGAATGACAATAAAATTAGATGGAGCTAAATAGTTTCCCTCAATAAATCGATGCTACTTTCACATATACACAGAAAAAAGGAGAAATATTTATGGCTAATTAAATATCTTTGGAGATTTTCCTGAAGTACATAATGGTAGGCTAGAATATTTTCTGGCAATGGTCTGATATTTTTAAGTTGACATAAAGATATGAGCAAAGTTATGTTCAACAGTATGTTATCTGTGTGCTCTGTAGAGGAAAAAGGCAGTGCATGTATTGTAGAACATTAGTTTAAAATGTGTTACATTCATTTATGCTGTGGAATATTTGTTTAATAATTTCAAAATGTGTTGTATTCTATTTTGTTTCACTTGTTTAGCTCTGTAAAGCTGTGTTACTTTGCCTATCTACAATAAGCAATTGGTCCAATAAAGAACTGAACAACAAAAGCTAGGCAGGATAGATGGATAGGTAGGGCTGCAAGGCAGAGAGAATAAGTAGGAAGAGAAATCTAGGTTCAATACAAGAAGAGAAATGAGAAGAGGAGAAGGAAAGGGGGACCCCAGGACTGCTACCCAGAGACATAACTAACCATGGAGTAAGAAGGAAAGAAAGATATGTAGAATAGAAAGGGAGGAAAGCCCAGAGGCAAAATATAGTTAAAGAGAAATGGGATAATATAAGTTAGAAAAGCTGGAAAGAAACAATCCAAAGGACAGCCGGGCATTCATATGTCTCAAAACGCATGCCTGTGAAATAGTTGATCCAACAAGAACACATCTCTTAATCCTTTTCAGAATAGCTTTACCACAATCGACCAAGTATTCAAACAGAAGAGCTTATGACGATCAATCTGATTCAAACTACTATATATTACGAACCATAAAATGGTATAAATAACTCACCCAGTAAAAACCTATTTGAGGATGGGGTGGTGTGTAATATACATACTGAACAAGTGTGAAGAAGTGAGCTCTCATTCTCAGAACCCATGTAAAAGCAGGTGCTGGAAACATGCCTCTGTATTCCCAATGATCCCAAAACAAGATGGGAGGTTGAGATAAGAGAATCTCCAGAAACTTTTGAGCCTGCTAACCTGATAAAGAAAGTATCAAAGGCCGGGCGGTGGTGGCGCACGCCTTTAATCCCAGCACTCGGGGAGGCAGAGGCAGGTGGATCTCTGTGAGTTCGAGACCAGCCTGGTCTACAGAGCTAGTTCCAGGACAGGCTCCAAAGCCACAGAGAAACCCTGTCTCAAAAAACAAACAAAAAAAAAAAAAAAAAAAACAAAAACAAAAAAACAAAGAAAGTATCAAACAACAGTGAATAAATTCTGTTTCACACATGCTCATGCACCACACATACACACAGCAAACAGATACACACACACACACACTGAGAGAGAGAGAGAGAGAGAGAGAGAGAGAGAGAGAGAGAGAGAGAGAAGGGAGAGAGAGAAATGATACTATGAGTCTACAGAAAACTCAGACATCCAAGCAGAAATTTGATGTGTTAAGTACAATAAGGAAATGCTTGGCCCCATTGGAATTGTTTGGAGTATTATTTAGTGAAAACTAACAGTGAAAGAAATCATATAGGATTTACTTGTTACCTCGCTGTGCTATGTTAATCATCATCATTGTCATAATAATAATAAATGAAAGTGAAGAATGACCATTTAAAACTTATTTATTATGCCAAATGGCTACTAAGGAATTACATGGAATTCAATGTACAGTGTAGTTAATGAGAAGCCCTAATCCTGAACTTGGAATAGCCGAAGCCTCTTATCATGTGAAGAAGCTTAATGCTTTGCAACTGAGAATTCAGTAACATGCTTTCAGGAATACATTGTTTTCTTTTATCTGTCTGAGGAGACAATGTAGAGGCAGAGCAACAAGTCTTTATGACAGAGAAAGACCAATGAGTTATGAAGAAAAAAGTAAACATGATGGGGAGACTTAAACATTTAGGAGACTTTATTTGGACATAAACTGTTTCTTAGGCCATATTTTGTTTCTTCAGAAGAATAGCTGACACTGGATAACTTAGAAAAGAGAGAGGGCTTATAGGCTAGGAATTCAATAACATGGCAGTGACACCCAGTTGATTTGGCTTAAGGTCTCCTGATTAAGACAACTAAACTTCTTCAATAGTCCATTCTGGTGAGGAAAATGTTAACCTATTCACTAGCGCAGATTTCTCTTAATCTTCTAAATCTTTAAAGTCCCTATCCCCGCCAAACAACATCAATATCTTGGGTGGGTGGGGGCAAATACCATCCTAAGATTTAGAGGAGAGAAGCAGAACTGAAATTAGGAAAATGATACTTATAAACAGAGAGGACTGATAAGCAACCAATCATTGATCGCCTGCAAGGAAGAGGATAATATCCAATTTGTTGAGATCAGTGGTCAGGTGCCAATAGCAAATTTACTATGTAAATATTAAGCACATGTCTGATTGGATTGATAAGCAACCTATCATTGATCACCTTCAAGGAAGAGGATAATACCCAATTTGTTGAGATCAGAGGTCAGGTGCCAATAGCAAATTTACTCTGTAAATATTAAGCACATGTCTGATTGATTTTACTGAGTATTTGTAAATCTCCTAATTGAAGTCATTTGACTCCCTAGAAAAGGAGATAATTTTCTTCATCATACACTGTAAGGTCAATACAACTCAGTGAAATAAAATTTCTTTAGAGGTGAGAAAAAATGGTAGAAAATATCCAGTACAAATATGTGAATGAGAAAATTCTTCTTCCATGGTCCCAATGTCTAGAGTTAGTTTCTAATGAAATGTAGACAAAGATCTGATGATTTGTTGGTCCTAGAAGTGTAGGAGCCGTCTTGGTAGACCTTGATTCCATGAACCTTATGCTAGGGCTGTTTTTCTCCCAGTAGAGATCTTTCAGTAAGTGATCTTATGGCTGGCATTTTTACAGATTAGAAGATAGGCCAGCTGGAGGTCATAGTAAATTAAACTTTGCTGAGCATCAAGGACAGCAGCCCAGACGGCATCAATACAGGAAAACACAGGTGTCTACACCGAAACAGATTAGTTTATGTCTCATTCAGCAAATGTGAAAAATGCTTCTTTGTGGTGTTTCCTTCAGGAAGAAAATCAGGCAGTACAGAATGTAGGAGAATATTAACAGTTTGCAATCACTTTGCTTGTCATTTCATTCACTTATGTCAATAAAGGAAATGATGAGTTCATGGATGAGTTTTGAGGTCTGTGTACACCCTTTCATTATGTTAAGTAGATTGGTATTTTTGATGAAATAGGTACCACTCAAGTCAGTGTATGTGTGAGCTTATTATTTATAATTTGAATGGTTGGCATTAAGGGGGAGAAGACATGTGTATTTACTTAGTTAAAGATAATTGAAAAGTAGTTCTACTAGCCAAAAGTTTAGCATTTTAACACACTTTAAATAACTCTGGAAAAATGAAGTCATTCATTCATTCAATTATATAAAATGCGTTATATAAAAATATGCACATGGATTCAAGGATATATGAATAGACAGATCTACATACCCTTAAGTCTATGGATTGTTATGGTTGCACATATCATTAATAATGGTTTTGGCATAAGACATAGCTTTCAGAGTTGAGAGAACCATAATACATGTTCTAAGGGAAAATATCTAGCTAAGATAAGAAATTAAAAAAGCAGAAACTTCTGGCTTCTAAAGGAAAAAGGCAAAAACTATGTATGTCTTAAGTTTTCCAGTATTAATTTACTCAAATCACATCAGAAGTGTCACAATATACTTATTTCACAAAAAGAAAATAGAGAATATTTTGCTCATAATTACATCACCATCATCATCATCATCATTATTATTACTGACTTAGTCTAGCACTCAGCTGATTGACTAGTGTCACATTTCCTTTCTCATGACATTGGCTTCCACCAAGAGTGGATTGTTAGAAGTTTTTAAGAAAAATTTAATTTCTGTTCATTGGTTACTTGTTATCTATCCATTTAATATTAATATTGATATCCTTATTCATAAGCAAATATATTTTCGGAACTTGCTGTTTGGGGCATTGAATAGTCAAAAAACTGGATTAATATAGGGATGGATGGATGGATGGATGGATGGATGGATGGATGGATGGATGGATGGATAGAAGGAAGGAAGTGAGAGTGGATGTGTGCGTGAGTGGGTAGATACATGGAAAAACAAACCCGTGACTGAGCATGTTCTACAAGGAACAGCACATTTTCTTCCCTCTCACCAGCTCTGGTGTGAAATGATTAGGGAGGAAACTCAGAGAATGAATGTACCTTTATGCAACAAAAGGGCAAAATCAATCACAATAACATTTGGGTTTCTGTGGAATCAATTTGGTAGAAATCATTTGCCTCCCCGTCGACATTTCCTCTGAATTGCTAAGTACTACCCACTCTACTCTCATTGAGAACAGCTTCCTATACATGAGATCGGCATATGCAAATTAAAATACCAGTGACTAAGGTGACATATGGCTTAATCTTTGCTGTAAGTGAAATCTTATCAGGCGTGAAAATGTTTAGTTGGAGATAGAATTCATCCTGACAGCATGAACTTTAGATGTTTTCTCTCTCTCTTTTCGGAGCAGCCGTTATTGGTTTATCGCTAGTTTCATCAGAGGCAGACAAAAATGTGTTTGTTTTAGATCCCCTGTGCAGCTCCACCTGCAAACTCAAGAATATAATATTGGAAACAAAGCAGACAGTGACACACAGAGATCGATGGCTAATTCTGTGCCCCTGTTCCCAGGTATGCGTGTGGAGGCAGCTTCTCAAGCACTTTGAGAAACTCTCTGTAGCTTGCCAAGCACAGAAAAGATAAAGGGAAAATCTTGTCTTTACTGTACATATGCCAGGAATCTGTTCTCCTAACTGACAGTCTGTCGTTTGATATTTCTCCACCACTAACATTGCAGAGGAGAATCTTCCTCTCTGACTCCCTTTTATCTTCTGAAACTCGCACTTCAAGGACCACCATCTCTCTTTCTTCTTTACACTGATTTCCTTATATCTACTCTGTTTTCAACAGGATTTCATTAATGTCCCCATTGCTCTCACTTCTGAAGTTAATATTTCCAGTGACTAGATAGACATAAGGCACATAACTTATATGGTCGTTTATTACTAATAGCTGACTCATACACAGAAGAGAAGGGAGTAAATACAATTTCTTAGGAAGCCATTGCACTGTTGAATACATTTAGGAACTGTTCACATATGACCTTCGCAGATGTCATTATTAGGTATTAGCTAATTCATGTCGCCAGATAAGGCATAAAATATTTCATTAGGAACGTCACAGTTAGTGATGGTCAACATGAGTTGTGCCTAATAGCACTTGTCAAGATGAAGTATCACTATGCCTTCTGATATATGACAATTGATGTATACACATGAGTAATTTGTAATGACTTGTAGTTCATTCTTTTTGGAAGATCACAAACTTTGTCTTACAAAGAGCCTAAGGGTATGATTAGAAAGATAA
This sequence comes from Microtus pennsylvanicus, assembly GCF_037038515.1. NCBI lineage: Eukaryota > Metazoa > Chordata > Mammalia > Rodentia > Cricetidae > Microtus > Microtus pennsylvanicus. The sequence goes on from NC_134592.1 coordinate 22,376,339, forward strand.
ATCTTCAATTTAACAGTGCTGAGAAAGTGCTGAATGTCCTCACATGTGTGAACATGAAAAGCTGATTAAGTAAAATACAGTGAGGTTGCAGTTGTAGAGAAATTCTAAAACATATAAAACCCAAATTATTTTCTAGTAATGACTATAAAATAAAATGTTATTCATACAATTTTCTATAGTTTTTTTAAAATATAACTTGAGCTTAATAATTTGGAGAAGAATTTCACATGTTGCCTTGCAAATATATTTTCTCTTGCCTCTATTTTCACACACACACACAAAAAAAAATTCTGATAGATGATAAAGAGTTGATAATAGGTAGATAGATAGATAGATAGATAGATAGATAGATAAATAGATGATAGACAGACAGAGATAGATAGATAGATAGATAGATAGATAGATAGATAGATAGATAGATAGATAGATAGAGATAGTTATAGGTAGATACATAGATAGGTGAAAGACAGACAGATAGCTATATTAGTTTGTAATATGTAGCCAAGACTTATGTGGAATTGATTGTGCATTTCTTGTTGCCTTTCAATTAGCAGTTCTCCAATCTCAGCCCTTTGGGTGTCGATATCATTCATTGATGAAAGTCACCACAATCAGATAAGAAATAATTAGAAGAATAATGCTAACTTTGATAAAGGGTTTAGATAGTAAGTTATTTTCCAAGAAAAGTTAACAAATAGTTTTAATAACATGTCTTTGTTTTTGAACATGATATGAAAATAAAATCACATTTGTCTTCTACAATAAAGCAACATAAAAATGTAAATATTCCAGTAATTCAAATGTCAACATAAAATGCTATTACAAGTGTGGTTTGCTTTCTTTGTACTTATTTTTTCGGAAAAATTTCTTCTTATTCCCTGTTTTGACAAAGTATTACCATGTTTTTAAAATAAGCTCTATTCTTAATTTTCTGGGATGATTATATTACTGATATTTACCTTCTCAATAAATATTTTAACTCTTTACTACTCAATATTTCATACTGCATTCTATAGATTTACAGTAATTCAATTTAAATCCTCCTGAAAAATCAGGTGGTTGAATGAACTTCATCATAATCATATTCGACAAAACTATTCCACTTTACTCAGCTTTCTATTACTATAACAAAATACCGGCGGACACCAACTAATTAAGAGAGATGTTTGAGTTGTGCTCACAGATTCTTAGCATTTGGCTGTAACCAATTGGGTCTATTGGGGTAGGTCCTTATAAAGAAAGTATTTTGAGAAAAGTATGAGAACTTTCAATATATGTTATAAACTGGCAAGTATTTTTAGATAAAAATATATCATCTCATTTGTAATTCAATAGTTTATGTTGCAGTAGTCTGCTTGGTTGTTCCCACCAACCAGAACTGAAATAACCACACAGAAATTGTATTAATTAAATCACTGCTTGGCCCATTAGCTCTAACTTCTTATTGGCTAACTCTTACATTTAATTTAACCCATTTCTATTAGTCTGTATATCGCCACGTGGCAGTGGCTTACCAGCTAAAGTTCCTGCATGTCTGACTCTGGCGGAGGCTCCATAGTGTCTCTCTGACTCTGCCCTTCTTCCTCCCAGCATTCAGTTCTGTCTTCCCTGCCTACCTAAGTTCTGCCCTATCAACAAGCCAAGGCAGTTTTTTTTTAATTTATTCATGGTAATCAAAGCACACAGAGGGAACTCCCACATCAAGTTTATGTATGTGAATGCTTCAATAGCCATATGTAACTTTAATTCCCACCATTATTTTGTTAACAATATGACATTCCACATGGGTTAGTCTTATTATTTATTTGTTTTCCTATACTTTGTAGGTATTTTCACTCATTTATCCAATTTTAATTGTCCTATGCTGTGGTGTGTCAGCTTCTCTTTTATACATTTTATGTTGTCTTCAATATTAATAAAGTGAAATATTGAATCATTTAAGAAATAATAACTGGTAGTACAATAATGTAATCCATGGATTTACATGTTCTCTAAAAATTGAAAAATTATGTTGAATCACATTCTCAAACTGACCTTATTAAAATATGTATTTACCAGAATGGTGATACTCTAGTTAAATAATCTTGTTTCTTGACTTTTCCACTGACATACATCTGAAAGTGAGTTTATATATTTACCAAAGGCCTCTGGGCATTTTCAGAATCTGTAATTTCAGAACTTGCAAAGCGAAGGCAAGAATATTCTGAGCTCAAGGCTAACTAAGGCTACATAGCACTTCTCTGTCTCGAAAAAAAAAAAACGATAAAAAGGGAAGAGAAAAAAAATTATTCAAAGTGTTTAAGCTCATTCTTTTGTAATCTGTTCTAAGGAAAGTGAGATGATATTGGAATTTCATGCCACAGAAGAGCAGACAGCAAATTTTTAGAATTTCTCATATCTGATAGATTACAGTCATTTCCAGTCTCATGTAGGTGAAAGAAAGGTTCAGGATCTCCTGGTTCAATGTAGTAAAATTTGAGAATTTCGCAGTACATTATCAATTTGCTACTAACATTTGACATTAATGTATGAGTGTTTTCTATGTTAATGGTAGTTATTTATCCTGCAATAAAAGTGACATATTAAAATGAGACTATTTTCCCTCAGGTTTGGTGTCACTTTTTACCTTTTCATTGACAAAATGAACTGAGGATAGTTCTATGCCTACAGCTTGCTTCATAAAAGAATGACTAAATTATGAACACAATGATGTGAGTAAACATTACTGTCACTATTTCAGGGATGACTTACCCACAGTTTCTCTAAAACAGATCGGGCTAAGAAGCATCACTTGCAACTCATTATAAATTGAAACACACACCTTAATAAACAGCAAAATATCTCTGATCAATACTAAAGTTAATCCTGTTTTCATTTAATTTATAAATCATGTTATTTCTTAATTTTGTCCCACTATCCTTTTTTAGTTTTTTTTTGATAATTGATAGCTTAGAACAATTAATGAGACCATTAATCTTTATGTTTAAATTTTACCAAATTGTTGCCTATGGAATTTTATATATGGACTGTTTCTTACATTTAGTTTACAATGATATTTAGTGTTCAATTTAAACTACACAAACACAACAGTGACAATAGAAAGGTAGCTACAAACTTACAAATATCTGTTTCTTTTCTTTTTATTTATTTTTTTATCTTCCCATCAAATTTGAGTATACACCAGATAAAATGACATTTCAAATACATTACAAACTGGATTTTATGTCTAAAATAGATTTGTCCATGTGACCTAATGCCCAAAATCTAAGATTCTGAAATCTGTTTCTTTTTTGCTTTAAAATGTTAAATGACCAATAGTCTGATGATAAAAAAAAAATAGAAAGAAAGAAAACCCTCTGCCGCAGTATTCTCTGATGACCCTTGGTGACGAGCCTCATCGACATAACATCTATTGTGAATTTCTCATGTGTCTTTGTCACCACTGTCTTTCATTTAAGGAAAAGAAATTCTGATTCTCAGAATCCTCTTCCTTTTTTACAAAAGTTAAATTTATTTCTTTATTAAGTGCATATGGCTGTGTCATGTAAGTGAGGAGGTCATAGGAAAATTTGCAGAGATTGACTATCTCACTTCAGTATCTGGTTCCTAGGCAGTGAACCAAAATTGACAGGACAGAGTACATGCAGTACACTGAGCCATCTTGCTCTTCTCTTCAGAACCCTTTGTCGTGTATGCTTCACAGTTCACCATGAGGGGAGCTCATGGTAATTTGGAAGGTAGCAGTGAGCTGGAAGAACATTTTTGCAGGGAAAACTTTACTTTCTGTAGCCATTTGTCTGGTTACTGGGGACTCCGTGGACATAATGAGATGGCATCTACCCTCAGCAGGGCATTGGCTGGCCTCTGTGTGTGCTCACAGCAAGCTCTTGTTAGATTTCTTGTTGTTGTTATTGTTTAGCTTTGTTAAAGACCACAGGAAATTTAAAAATCACTACGTTAATGCAAAATCTTTAAAAAGAATAAATTTTGCATTATAACAAAATAAGAATTTTGCACTAAAACATCGATCCTAAATATCTAGTCTATATTGTAGAAATTTCTTTGAAAATTGAACTTAGGACGGTGGTGACATAAAAGTGAACATTTTGAAGGGTACTCTGTTCTACACTATGAGCTAAAGGTAACAGAATGAGACCTTTGTCATCGAACACAAATGAAAACTAAAAATTAATGCTGAAATTATAAGTGAGCATGTAGTCTTCTTATGATAAACACTATGTTATGAACAATGAGATTTCCCAGGCTACCCCAAGGGATCAGCAGGCACTTATCAAGTCTGATGATCTGAGTAAAATCCACACTCTAGACCCACATGATCAAGTGAGAGAACTGAGTCTTTCAGGTTGTCCTCTGACCACACAGGACCACTGTGGAAGACATGCACAGTAGGAATATACTGCATACACACACACACACACACACACACACACACACACACACACACATGTGCATGCATAAGGGGATAAAATACACAAAAAATTAAAAGGAATGTTTTAGAAATGAAAACAAAAATGTATGAAATATATTGACATTTCATTTTAGAATTAAAAATTGTGTTTTGAAAACTCTATAAATACATGTACTACATGTGCCTACACATATATATCAGTAATGACATTATTAGTAGAGTACTCTTTGTATCTGCCTTTTCCATTTCTGGTGACAAATGTGTATTTATTGGTAATTAATATGTCATTAGCTATAGAAGAATAATCCAATAGATTTGTGTACACTGACACTAAGCTGTGTTTTCCATATGGAATGTTAATGATGGGGATTTGGTAAAATACTAAGCATTGCTCTATTTTTATAAAAAGGGGTCTTCATATTAATGTCGTTTTATGGCTATTTTTTTCTGCATGTAATTATGTGTACCATTTGTATTCCTGATGCCAGTGGAGGCCAGAGAGGGTCATTTTATAACTGGTAATAAAGTACCAGGTATTTATGAGCCACTGTGTGGGTTCTTGGGATTAAACCTACTCCTCTGCAAGAGCAGCAAGTGTTCTTAACAGCTGATTAATCTTTCTATCTCTACATGACTTCATACAAGCACACAAATGTGTTTGAGCACACACCTGTACGAGCCAATATATTCTTTCTGGGGGATAGCCTATTCTTTTGTGTTCCTGCTTTATATTTTAATGAAGAAAATGTTACTAAGAAAATCACTTAAAGTATGATCAAATGCATGTAAGGTCAACAATTAAGTCACTGGAATGCATATTTCTGTTTAAGTGGAACACAGTTGTATGATTCATGTGTCTGGTAAGAACTGCAGCTACTATGTTGTCACAATTTCTATTTCTCATGATCAACTTTTTCCAATTTATACATGTATCTTGAGTCTTCAGTCTATACTATTAATATTACTTCTGGGACCTCAGAAATGCAAAAACATCATCTTCTCATTTGATATTTTTAGAAAAAATCCTATTTTGGTATCTTGTAAAAAGTTCAATGAGTGATTTCCTGTGTAATAGTTGGGAATGCATGACTATATATTTCAACATTGGAAGACAGAGACAGGAAGCTGCCAAGAGCTTGTTGCTTGTTCCCCCAATCTGAAGTAGAGCGCTCCCATTTCACTAAGACACCATGGCTCAAGCAACAAGGAAAAGAGTCAAAGAATAAGTTGTCTAGCTTCCTATTCTGCCTTTTCTACATAGGCACATAGTATTGCACATAATACCCACACACTTACATAATACAGCATACACACACATACACACACAAATCAAGCCATTAATTTCTTACCTCAGATGTAGTGATGGAAAAATAACTAACACAGTACATTAGATAGTATGAAATGTCAAGAAAAATTCTGAGATGAGGACGATGGAGGATCTAAACCACATTGTTAATAAACGCTTTCTTGAGAAAGTGTCTTCAGTTCTTTCTTACCTACATACTACAGTAAAAAATGTGCTGAAGTAATGGTACTCAAAGAATAACTTGACAAAGCAAAATGAAATACAAAATTATAAAACAAGAAAAAAGTTTTAAAGTTCACATTAAAAGATGAGGCTATTACTTCCATTTATGAAGAACTTATAACCTCACAGAGTAAGTGTTCTTTTAAGTAGGGGATTCTGGAATATTCAGTGTGGAGTCAACCAGCTGTGGTGATTTATTCTAGCTTCCAGCGTCAGCATGCTCCCACGCATAAAATGCATCTCACACTGTGTTAAACTGCATTGTACATGATCTTAAGCATTGTCAGACAATGAGTTAATAAAGGATATGTGACAATATCTCATTATTCTGGCATCAAAAGAAGGGCACAGTTGTACTCTTCAACAATATGAATGCACCTGGAAGGCATTATGTTAAGTGAATTAAGTCAAGCACAGGAGACAATGATCTCACTCATATGTGGAATAAAAATAACAAATCAAAACAAAAAAAAACCTTGAAAAACAAAAGTCCTGTTTGTACAGATTAGGGAAGAGAATAGTTGGCGCCAAGAGTTGGAGTCATTTGGAGAGGGGCTAGATGTTCATTTTGAGATGGTCAAGGTACATTAAATGTCAGTGTGAGTCAGCTCATAGCCACCGGCAGCATTAAAATGTAGAGAGATTTGACGGAGGGCACCATATGTAATGCTTATTCTAATTTTCACTAAAGACATGTTTGAGAAAGTACTACTTTTCAAGAGAAGCTTGTTTCATTTACATTCTGTGAAATAACAAGAGAAAAAAAACCCAAAAAGTCCTGGGGTTTTCATGCCCATGGTGCCAGAAACTGACTTTTCAAATCTCACTGGTAACTATACATGGCAATCAACCCAACTGACACCTGTGAGGGTCAGTGTTCTTCTGTTAGATCCAAGCTTCTACCTTGAGCACACCTTACTAGTTAAAATAAATCCAGCAAGGCTCCTCCGCCCCATCTTATTGCTTTATTTCTTGTTCTCTGTATTTTTCTCCCATCTCTCATCCTCTTTCTCCTTCTTCTTGGCATCAATGCTCTAGAAAAGATGCCCTTACAGATTTACAAGTTATCCTTCTTTTGGTGATGCAAAAGGATAAGAATTTTGACTAGATATAAGGAAGCTTTCCTCTGATGAGCCATTCAGAAATTGTGTATGAAATGGGAATTTCATGGTGAAAGAAGAAACAATATGCTCTCGGGATTACTACTTGTTTGCTGACTGCCTGGAAGTTCCAGCCAGGTCCAGGGTTGTTGGGTCCCTGGTCTGTCAAAAACCCTGTATAACCTTGTCTTGTTGTTTCACTAGCTCTTAGCATTTAATTTGTGAAATGAGTATAATCAGGGTGTCCTGACAGGAATCACGTAAGGGTTAATTAATGGTCATTTGTTAAGTGTGCCGAGACTGTCAGATTAAAGCATTAGGGAAGTGTCAAGTTTGTGTTATTATGGTATTATTTTTCTTTGTTTGGTAGGAAATGCCATTTCGGTGTAATTTGCTTGAACAGTAAAATAAGCCATTTTAATCAGTGCACAATCAAGCCCTTATTCACTGAGGACAAGGGTGCTTACAGTCCGCAAGGAGACTAGTGTCAGCTGACGCAAGGGCAGGCATCTGAAAAGTAGGCACTGGACACAAAGAAAACCCAGAAAATGAGACTTGCGGCAATCATTTACTGAGTGCCCAGGGGGCTCATGTTACAGACCCAATATGAACTACTAATAACAGAGGAAACAGAAAATTTGTAATCTTAGCAACAAGTACCCCCTCCCTAAAAATTTTCCATTAAACCAAGACATTTTTGAAGTATTTGTATATATGACTTAGTAACTGTGTCAAATGTTTCATTAAAATCCAAAAGGGGCATTGACATACAGGGTTATGAAACACTTAACAGCCCCAAACCATAAATATTTGTGTATAATCTTATTTGTAGAAATATACATTAGTTGTAACTTAGTCTTTACAATTTTGCTAATATCAGTTATCTTTTAATTTTCCAAAAAAAGATTTTGGCTGTTTTAATATTTAAACATTATTTGGCAACTTATATAAGTTACAATTATTTTAAGATATTACATTTTATTACACATATTACTATATAATAAATAGGCTAGTAAGCATATTCACTAATTATCATTTAAAATGAGAAAAATTACTTGACATATGTAACACTTAATTGATTCCAGATAGTCATTTTCTAAACAATGTGTAGCAAAAATGATTATCATGTGTTGTATCAAAAGATATTTGATGATTCTGTAAGCTTTAAGAATAATATTATAGTTACATAAAATTCTACCAGTTTTATAACCTTTTTGGCATATAAACTGGCTGTTTGGTCTAAAGGTATCTACAAGCTTCATTTTGAAATGATGCAAGGATAAACTTTATATTTAACCCTTGTGTCAACACAAAATAATGAGAGAGCTATCTTTATAGTTCCCTTGGGTAGTTTGAGAAGAGTCTCATGGGTCTCTATTTTACCACTTTAGCTTTACAATCTAGTTGCAAACGATCGCTGCTCATCTCTTTAAAGTGAAGGCCAGATGCTGCCACAGCACTATTTTAAATGCACTGGTTGGTCACAAGCGACTTTCCTTGTACTCTGTAAAAGCCATCAAGGTCCTACCTGTGGCATCCACTGTGTGTTCTTGAACTCTCTTCTGAGTTTCCTTGTCATAGAAACTACTGTAGACTTGCTGCTTCTCTTGGGAAAATCTCAGAAGCATGTTGTAAATTTTTCCCATGGCATTAGTTCTTTCTCTTCTTTTTGTGGGTCTTCTGCTTCACTTCATTCAAATTTATACCCAGGCATTATCTAGACATGTTTTCCTAACCACCTGCTGGATACCACCTACAACACCTTACCAATACCTTATTCTGCTTATATCTTCTTAATAATACAGTCTATACTCTGTTTAATGTACATTCATCTCTCTTAGTGAACAGGAACTTTGTGTTACTCACTTTGTTGGTGTATAATGCAAATGTGTGGAATAATTAAATGTTTAATGTAAATACTTCCCTCTACATAAAAATTTTCTATCAACAATGTTGTTCACTCATATTTATAGCAACAAATTGTTGCATAGTAAAACCCAATAATCAGAAAAAATAGCTTTCTGAAGATATACACATATTAATATGTGACAAAATTATATCAGATTTGTTTAAATTTGACAGTTTATTATACAATGAAATTATATCCAATTATTAAACTTAATCACTGCTTACAAGAAAACAGCAATTAATTATATTCAAATACCTTACTATGTAAATTCAAATGTTATTCATTCAATATTTTACTTTTTCACAATACATGCAATATAGTTTTCTAATAAAGCGTCCAATGGAATAGATAGACATGTATTGAGTTCTGGAAGATTTTTTTCTTCTGGAGAAGAACAATCAAATCTAACATAGATATTTTCTGAGTGCATCATCAAAATTTTATATAAGTCCAAATATTCTTTTATTCTAATGGTTCAGAAACTATTTTAATCCCAAACAAATGAAGTCAAATATTATATCTTAAGATCCATATCTCAAATGATATTTCTTAGTACATATAATGGAAAGCTTATTTTAATATATTTGTATATTCTATCCAATGGGGCATACTTTGAATTCAGTACATTAAGAATATCTTGGGGCAGTAAAAAGGCTCAGCCAGTAGAGAAATGTGCTGACAAGATTGATGACTTTTATTCAGTTCCTGGAACGCACATGGAGAAAAGAACCAACTCTCGTAAGTTTTCATCTGACCTCATGTGCAAACATTGACACGTGTTCCCTCACATATACAGATACACACACAAATATATAGCGTTATTTTGAACAGAACATGTCTGTTGGGTATTCAAAAGGTGAAAAAGACTTTTAAAAAGCAATGTATTGTTTTGTGGAGAAGCAACTAAAATGTTGAAACATGATACGAAGCTAGCATCTAGGAAATGCAAGGGAAGTAGAAGTGTCACATGGCGAGGGGAAGAGAAAAATCTTAGAGAATGGGATAACAGGAAACAGATGCTATATGGGGCATAATGGGAAAATGGGGAAGGGTGATGATAACTGAGTAAGAAGTCCAGGCATGAGGGAAGGGATACTCATGCTTTTTAATTTAGTTACCTAGAGGTTTATTTTGTTATGCTATTTAAATTTATTAACTTTATACTATTTTTGGTTACTTAATAAAATGAAAGAATGTTTCTTACCACTTCCCTAAATACTGTTAGGATAGGATAGGAGGAAGGATAATACAGGTAGAAAAGGAGGAAAGTAAGGCAAACAACAATAAAGACATTTATAATCCATAAATACTATTTTATGAACTTACTTTAAATTCAAATACATACATATATAGATGTGTGTGTGTGTGTGTGTGTGTGTGTGTATCCATGCATAGATACAAAGTTTAGCATAATAGAGCTGAAGCTGCCTTGGAAGCCTTCTCCTTGAGAACTAGCTCTCGTGATATCAAAACATGATTATAAACTGCCAGGTGAGAGGCACCTCCTGTAGTCTCACCTAGCTGTAGAATCTATGCCATAGGAATTCCTGATCAAGCAAGATATTCCACTGGTGCAGAAAGATTTTATTTGGGGGATAACGCACAGTTGTCTAATTGGACGTAAAGCACACTGGACAGGAGAAAATTCATGCAAGGTTTTGTAATCTATATTCTAGAAGAGAACCTACTGCGGATGTTTTCCTAAACTAATGCAACTTCTAAATGGTTTCTAAATACTATTATATTTACAGAGAGGTTTAGTTTTTAATCCTCATCAAAGAACCTTTTTTGTCCAACTTTTGGAGGCAAACGCAGAGATTCACAACTGTTAAAATCCAAATAAAAATGTCTCTATCATGCCCAAGTAAATTAATGCAACCCCAAGGCCATACCTACACCTAAAGTTTAGGGAAAATCACAGAAAACAATATGAGGAATAGATTAAAAGAGCCAGAGGACAAAGAAACTTACTACCAGATACTATCTATCTTCTAGACTTGGTGAGGAAAATGCACATCGTAACTCTGAACAATGTGAATGCCTGAAAATACTGGCCTAGTAGCATTATTTGATGGAAAAAATTTCAAAAGATCCTGTCCCCTGATGAAGACTGTATGTGATCAATGGTTACTGAGAGAAAAATTGTCAGACATCTTAAGGTATGAGCTCCCATCCATGTTGTCTAATCTAACATCTCATACTCTAAACACTTGTATAAATGAGCTATGTTAAATGGACTTACTTCATGTATCTCTCTCTCTCTCTCTATTTCCACAGCTCTATCATTTATCTATCTATGTATGTTTCATGTATGTTTTTCTCTCTCACATTTTTTTTTGATTATTTTTTTTTATTGATAAAAGAATAAAGGAAAAAAAAACAAATTTCCACCTCCTCCCAGCCTCCCATTTCCCTCCCCCTCCTCCCACTCTTCTCCCCCTCCCCCCACTCCTCTCCCCCTCCCTCTCCAGTCCAAAGAGCAGTCAGGGTTCCCTGCCCTGTGGTAAGTCCTAGGTCCTCCCCCCTCCGTCCATATCTAGGAAGGTGAACATCCAAACTGGCTAGGCTCCCACCAAGCCAGCAGATTGCATAGGATCAAAACTGCGTGCCATTGTCCTTGGCGTCTCATCAGCCCTCATTGTTCGTCATGATCAGAGAGTTCAGTTTTATCCCATGCTTTTTTTGGTAATAGTTCAGCTGGCCTTGGTGAGCTCCCAGTAGATCAGCTCCACTGTCTCAGTGGGTGGGTGCACCCCTCGTGGTCCCGACTTCTTTGCTCATGTTCTCCCTCCTTCTGCTCCTCATTGGGACCTCGGGAGCTCAGTCCAGTGCTCCAGTGTGGGTCTCTGTCTCTATCTCCATCCATCACCAGATGAAAGTTCTAAGATGATATGCAAGATATTCGTCAGTATTGCGCTAGAATGGGGTCATTTCAGGTTCCCTATCCTCAGCTGCCCAAGGAACTAACTGGGGACCTCAGCTTGGGCACCTGGGAGCCCCTCTAGGGTCAATTCTCCTGCCCACCCTAAAGTGGGTCCCTTAACTAAGAATTGTGGTTCCGTGCTCCCCTATCCAACCTTCCTTTATCCCGATCCTCCTATTTCCCCAAGTCCCCTCTCCTTCCCTTCTACCTTTTCTCTCCCCATCTCCCCTTACCCCCTTCCCACCCCACCCCCAAGATCCCATTTTCTCCCCGGCAATTTTGTCTACTTCCCTTATCCAATAGGATAACGATATGTTTTTCCTTGTGTTCACCTTCTTACTTAGCTTCTTTAGGTTCGCCAATTGTAGATTCTGTGACCCCTATTTATGGCTAGAAACCAATTATGAGTGAGTACATCCCATGTTCTGCTTTTTGGGTTTGGGATACCTCACTCAGGATATTGTTTTCTATTTCCATCCATTTGCATGCAAAATTCGAGAAGTCATTGTTTTTTACCGCAGCGTAGTACTGTAGTGTGTATATATTCCATACTTTCTTCATCCATTCTTCCATTGAAGGGCATCTAGGTTGTTTCCAGGTTCTGGCTATTACAAATAATACTGCTATGAACATAGTTGAACAAATGCTTTTGACATGTGATAGAGCATCTCTTGGGTAAATTCCCAAGAGTGGTATTGCTGGGTCCAGGGGTAGGTTGATCCCGAATTTCCTGAGAAACCGAAACACTGACTTCCACAGTGGTTGCACAAGATTGCATTCCCACCAGCAATGGATGAGGGTACCCCTTCCTCCACAGCCTCTCCAGCAAAGGCTATCCTTGGTGTTTTTGACTTTAGCCATTCTGACAGGTGTAAGATGGTATCTCAAAGTTGTTTTGATTTGCATTTCCCTGATTGCTAAGGAAGTTGAGCACGACCTTAAGTATCTTTTGGCCATTTGAAGTTCTTCTGTTGAGAATTCTCTGTTCAGTTCAGTGCCCCATTTTTTAATTGGGTTAATTAGCATTTTAAAGTCTAGTTTCTTGAGTTCTCTATATATTTTGGAGATCAGACCTTTGTCTGTTGCGGGGTTGGTGAAGATCTTCTCCCAGTCAGTAGGTTGCCTTTGTGTCTTAGTGACAGTGTCCTTTGCTTTACAGAAGCTTCTCAGTTTTAGTAGGTCCCATTTACTCAATGTTGCCCTTAATGCCTGTGCTTCTGGGGTTATACCTAAGAAGCGATCACCTGTGCCCATCTGTTGTAGGGTATTTCCCACTTTCTCTTCTATCAGGTTCAGTGTTTTCGGGCTGATAATGAGGTCTTTAATCCATTTGGACTTGAGTTTTGTGCACGGTGATAGATATGGGTCTATTTTCATTCTTCTACAGGTTGACATCCAGTTGTGCCAGCACCATTTGTTGAAGATGCTTTCTTTCTTCCATTGTATACTTTTAGCTCCTTTATCGAAAATGAGGTGTTCATAGGTTTGTGGGGTAAAATCCGGGTCTTCTATACGATTCCATTGGTCGACTTCTCTGTTTTTATGCCAGTACCACCCTGTTTTCATTACTGTAGCTCTGTAATAGAGTTTGAAGTCTGGGATGGTAATGCCTCCAGAAGATCCTTTATTGTATAGGATTGTTTTGGCTATCCTGGGTTTTTTGTTTTTCCATATAAAGTTGATTATTGTCCTCTCCAGATCTGTGAAGAATTTTGATGGGATCTTGATGGGGATTGCATTGAATCTATAAATTGCCTTAGGTAGAATTGCCATTTTTACTATGTTGATCCTCCCAATCCAAGAGCAAGGGATGTCCATCCATTTTTTGGTATCCTCATCAATTTCTTTCTTCAATGCCTTAAAGTTCTTGTCAAATAGATCTTTCACTTCCTTGGTTAGATTTACCCCAAGATATTTTATGCTGTTTGTGGCTATCGTGAATGGAGAAGCTTCTCTGATTTCCCTCTCTGCTTCCATATCCTTTGTGTATAAGAGGGCGACTGATTTTTTGGAGTTGATCTTGTATCCTGCCACATTACTAAAGCTGTTTATCAGCTGTAAAAGTTCTTTGGTGGAGTTTTGGGGATCGCTTATGTACACTATCATATCATCTGCGAATAACGAAATTTTAACTTCTTCCTTTCCAATTCGAATCCCCTTGATCCCATTATGCTGTCTTATTGCTATTGCTAGAACTTCCAGCACTATATTGAAGAGGTATGGCGAAAGTGGACAGCCTTGTCGTGTTCCTGAGTTAAGCGGGATGGCTTTGAGTTTCTCTCCGTTTAATTTGATGTTAGCTGTCGGCTTGCTGTATATAGCTTTTATTATATTTAGGTATGACCCTTGTATCCCTAATCTCTCCAAGACTTTTAACATACATGGATGTTGAATTTTGTCGAATGCTTTTTCAGCATCTAATGAAATGATCATATGGTTTTTTTCTTTCAGTTTATTTATATGCTGGATTACATTGATAGATTTTCGTATGTTGAACCAGCCCTGCATCTCAGGAATGAAGCCTACTTGATCATAATGGATAATTTTTCGGATGTGTTCTTGGATTCGGTTTGCCAGTATTTTGTTGAGGATTTTTGCATCGATATTCATGAGTGAGATCGGCCTGTAATTCTCTTTCCTGGTTGAGTCTTTGTGTGGTTTTGGTATCAGAGTAACTGTAGCTTCATAAAAGGAATTTGGTAATGACCCTTCTGTTTCTATATTGTGAAATACATTAAGGAGTATAGGTATTAGGTCTTCTTGGAAGTTCTGGTAGAATTCCGCATTGAAACCATCTGGTCCTGGGCTTTTTTTGGTAGGGAGGTTTTTGATAACCTCTTCTAATTCTTCGCGACTAACAGGTCTATTTAGATTGTTCACCTGGTCCTGATTTAACTTTGGTAAATGATATTTATCTAAGAAAGTATCCATTTCCTTTACATTTTCCAGTTTTGTGGCATATAGGCTTTTGTAGTAAGATCTAATGATTCTCTGAATTTCCTCTTTGTCTGTGGTTATGTCCCCCCTTTCATTTCTGATCTTATTAATTTGCAAATTTTCTCTCTGCCGTTTGATTAGTTTGGATAGGGGTTTGTCAATCTTGTTGATTTTCTCCAGGAAGCAGCTTTTTGTTTCATTGATTCTTTGGATTGTTCTCTGTGTTTCTATTTTATTGATTTCAGCCCTCAGTTTGATTATTTCCAGTCTCCTACTCCTCCTAGGTGAGTCTGCTTCTTTTTTTTCTAGAGCTTTCAGGTGGGCTGTTAAGTCTCCAATGTGAGCTTTCTCTGTTTTCTTTAAGTGGGCACTTAGTGCTATGAACTTTCCTCTTAGGACTGCTTTCATAGTGTCCCATAAGTTTGAGTATGTTGTTTCTTTATTTTCATTGAATTCCAGGAAGACTTTAATTTCTTTCTTTATTTCTTCCTTAATCCAGGTGTGGTTCAGTAGTTGGCTGTTCAGTATCCATGACTTTGTGGGCTTTCCGGGGGTAGCCTTGTTGTTGAATTCTAACTTTAATCCATGGTGATCTGATAAGACACAGGTGGTTAGTAATACTTTTTTGTAACTGTGGATGTTTGCTTTGTTACCGACTATGTGGTCGATTTTCGAGAAGGTTCCATGAGCTGCAGAGAAGAAGGTGTATTCTTTCCTATTTGGGTGGAATGTTCTATAGATGTCTGTTAAGTCCATTTGTTTCATTACCTCCATTAGTTGTCTTATTTCTCTGTTAGGTTTCTGTCTGATTGACCTGTCCATTGGTGAGAGAGGAGTGTTGAAATCTCCTACTATTAGTGTGTGCGGTTTGATGGCTGCCTTGAATTTTAGCAATGTTTCTTTTATGTACGTGGGTGCTTTTATATTAGGGGCATAGATGTTCAGGATTGAGACTTCATCCTGATGAACTGTTCCTGTTATGAATATAAAATGCCCCTCTCCATCTCTTCTGATTGATTTAAGTTTGAAGTCAACTTTGTTAGAGATTAGTATGGCCACACCTGCTTGTTTCTTAGGTCCATTTGCTTGATAGGCCTTTTCCCAACCCTTTACTCTGAGTAGGTGCCTGTCTTTGTGGTTGAGGTGTGTTTCTTGTAAACAGCAGAACGTTGGATCCTGTTTTCTTATCCAATCTCTTAGCCTGTGCCTTTTTATAGGTGAGTTGAGACCATTGACATTAAGTGATATTAATGACCAGTGGTTGTTAACTCCGGTCATTTTTTTTTTTAGTCGTAGAGTTTGTGTGTATCCCTTCTTTGGTTTGTGTTGATGAAGGGTCTCTAGATGTCTGAGTTATTGTGGTCATTATTGGATTCCTTGGTTAGTGATTTTCCTTCTATTACTTTCTGTAAGGCTGGATTTGTGGCTGCATATTGTTTGAATTTGTTTTTATCCTGGAAAATTTTATTTTCTCCATTTATAGTGAACGAAAGCTTGGCTGGGTATAGTAATCTGGGCTTGCATCCATGGTCTCTCAGTTTCTGCAGTTCATCTATCCAGGACCTTCTGGCTTTCATGGTTTCCATGGAAAAGTCAGGTGTAAGTCTGATAGGTTTACCTTTGTAAGTAATTTGGCCTTTTTCCTTTGCCGCTCTTAATATTTTTTCCTTATTCTGAATGCTTTGTGTTTTGATAATTATATGGCGAGGGGATGTTTTTTTTTTGATCCAGCCTATTCGGTGTTCTGTATGCTTCTTGCACCTTCATAGGTATATCTTTCTTTAGGTTGGGAAAGTTTTCTTCTATAATTTTATTAAATATATTTTCTGGACCATTGAGCTGCACTTCTTCTCCTTCTTCTACTCCTATTATTCTTAGGTTTGGTCTTTTTATTGTGTCCCATATTTCCTGAATGTTTTGTGATGAGAGTTTGTTGGACTTGCTGTTTTCTTTGATCATAGTGTTTATTTTCTCTATGGTATCTTCAGAATCTGAGAGTCTTTCTTCTATCTCTTGTATTCTGCTGGTTATGCTTGTTTCTGTAGTCTCTATTCCTTTACCTAGATTTTCCATGTCCAGCCGGCCCTCTGTTTGTGTTTTCTTCTTTGCCTCTATTTCAGTTTTCAAGTCTTGAACTGTTTCCATTATCTGTTTGATTGTTTTTCCTTGGTTTTCTAGGGTATCATTCACTGATTTATTCAATTCTTCAAACTTTCTGTTATATTTCTCATCCATTTCTATAAGGGCGTTTTTTACATGCTGTTTAAGGGCGTCAATCACTTTCATGAAGTCAAACTTTTCTCCTTCTTGATTAAGGTGTTCATGTCCTTCCGTTGTGAGGTCGCTGGATTCTGGTGGCTTCATGTTGCTTTTCAGTTTGTTGGGCGAATTCTTGCCTTGGCGTCTGCCCATCACTTCTTCCAAATACTCCCTTATGGGTCTTCTTTTACCAGATCAGGTCTCCTTGCCTACCCAACGCGGCCTCACCAATGTTGGCTCTCCTGGCACCAAGGGATCAGGTCTCCGTGCCCAACCCTGGCTTGTCCCAACGCTGGTTCTCCCCAATGCTGGTTCTCCCCAACGCTGGTTCTCCTGGGGCCGAGAGATCAGGCCTCCGTGCTGGTTGGGCAGCTCGCAAACAAAGCGCCTACTCTCCTTGGTGCAGGCAGGCCATAGAAACAAAGGCAGTGGAGCCCGCCCGGGCGCCCCGAGGACTGGGATCCAGCTCCCAATGCCACGCGCCAAAAGAGGGCGGGGGGGGGCCCAAGTGGGGAGGGCTCTGGACCGAAGCTGGGTGGGCCAGGAAGAAAGAGGCAGTAACCAGGGAATAGAGGTCCTGCAGAGAGCCCAAGAAAGACAGGAGGCCAAGGGACCCCCGAGATCCCCGTCCCTGGCTGGCACCGCGGGCCAGAAACTCACCCCAACGCTGGTTCTCCTGGGGCTCTCTCACATTTTTTTAAAAGAAGAAAAGGTTGTGATTTTGAAAGGGAATGAACACAGACATTGGCAAGGAGAAGGAAATGTGCAAGTGGTGTTGATGTGCTGCTAACCATATATGAAGTCCCAGAGGCTATAAAATTAAGATAAAAATACAAAGATATGTATAGTGTGAATACATCTGTGTTTCTTCTTATAGGAAACATATGAAATACTATATGTTAAGACTCATAAGTGTAGTTGCATGATCCCGGGGATTAGAGAGCTCAAGAAGTGGTTCCATAGAATTTACAGTTTTGATGGATGATAAAGGAAGTATCCGGGTCCTAAGGTTGACTCATGGAAGCTTTCAGGTTGCAGAGAAGTTGGATTTTCAAAGCAGCTGCTTCACCATCTTCAGGCATGTTCTGCTGTTCACTTTGTTCTGCTGTCTCTATTATTAGCACATTACAAAAGTTTCAGCTTTGGACACCATGGAATTGTTGCTGACTATGTAGACAGACATATGTTATCATTGACATTTTCAGCTACAATTTCAGTAATATGCAATAATCTATGGCTGTATTTGTTTCTCATTTGAGGTCAGGAAGAAAAGAGAAGTCCTATCTTACAATATGGGAATTCTAGTATTGTCAACTATGACTAGCCCTGTTTGTCACTGAGTTTCTTAATAGTAGATGTGACCAATGCTTAAGGCAGGGATTTACAGGACTTAGGATTTGCATAAATTTCTCTTGTGAAACATAGGTTTTATTTACCTTAACAAACACAATCATTTTCTGGCATGTCCAAAATCAGATTACTGTGAATTTAATGTTCTCAAATTAAAATAACTCATTTTGATGTGGCTTAACAGTTCTTAAAAACAAGTCAGCATTCTATTAAGAAGCAGGTGTTTGGAAAATATCAGGAGCTGAGGCTTAATGTTTTATTTGGCAGAAAGTTGTAGGTGTGAGGGCTTTAAATTATCCCAAATACACTAGCAAAGAAGACACTCACACACTGAGCTCCAGAACCTAGTACTCACAGGGAAAGCAATCCCTTATTTTGTTATGCTATATCCTGCTTCAGTCTTTTTATTTTTACTTTTTTAAAATGCATCAAAGAAGCCCAGGCATGGAAGGGATAATAATGCTCCTTAATTTGGTTATCTAGCAGTTTAATTTGTTGTGCTATTTAAATTTTATTAACTTGATCCTATTTTTTGGTTCCTGAATAAAGTGAAAGAAAGTTTCTTACCACTTAACTAAAATTTTTAAATTGCAGTTATCCTTTAAAAATCACTTTTAAAATGCTGCTCTGCTCTTTATTGACCTTTTCTGATGTCATCTTCTTATTTTCCATCTATGTGCATGAGAATAAATGATGCAGGACTTGACAAATTATATTTCACACTGTGAGTGAATTCAGGCCAGATTCCAGGCCATAGTTATCACTTATCTGCCATATATAACTTAACTTGTAGCCTAGAGCAGCTATTTAATAAGTGTTTATTGAAGTTTTACAAACACGGGCATTCTAATTGGTTGGTTTCTTACCCATCTGTCTTCAGTGTACATCCGCTCCCATTGCTTTATGCACCAGCAAGAAATTAAAGGCACCATTTAGAACCTCCAGGAATATGTTGTAAAATGACCTCATCATTGTTGTCATCAACCTTATACATGTTAACTAAGCACATACGATAACTCTGGGTGGCACATGTTTTGCTCTGTGCCACCCAAAACAGTAGTGAGAGCTAGAAAATGCAATAGTGCTACGAGGATAATTTTGTTCATTTATTAGCAGATGATTCAAACAAATTTACCATATTAGAATGATAGATTTTCCTCATTGGAACAGAGAACTAGAGTTTGGGGGATAAAGTTAAAATTTTACATTTGTTTAAGTTCAATTTATGTAAATTATTCCACATATCTTTATTATTATGTAGAAAGAGCTTATAAGTAAATTACATCTATGAGAATTAGCCCAAAGATGTCCATATCCTAACCTATGGACCAGTAAATATGTTGTAACCCTTAGAAATAGGAAGGTTGAAGACATAAAATTCTGTTAAATACCATCAGTTGAAAATTGTATCCTGGACCATCCGGATAAGTCGAACGGAGCTCACAACTATTCCAATGCCAAGAACTCTTCTTGATAATGGTAGAAAAGGAAGGTGTGACTATGAAAGCCTGGTCAAAGGTGTCACTTTGATTGTAGAAGGACTAAGATTTAGCCAAGGAAAATCTATATCTCGGAGGACAAAAATACAAGATATTGGATTCTGAAATAATCTTCCTGAACAAATGTGGCCTTGGCAATAGTTTATTTTTTATCTATTGTAAGCTGAATGGATTTTTCACTTACAGAATTATAAAGAAGTGAATTTGCAAAATCTTAAGTCTCTGTTTTCCCAGTAATTTGTTATAGAAGACATGGAAATTTACCATACTTTTATTTTTGGGCTTGACAATTCTCTGATTTCAGGTTTACATTTGCTTTCTATTTTATTTCTTATTTTCATATCTTGGGTCTATTCAAAATAAGATATGTTCATACCTTTTTCTTACCTAAAATTATGTATTTGATACACTCCAGTAAAACCTCTCAATTCAGCACTTGAGCAAAGGATTTTGTAGCAAACCCCCATCCTTTCACACAATAGAAATCAAAGCTTGCAAAGCTCATGCCATTTATTTCAGTTGAAATCTGCATGGCATGTAGCATGAGTAACAACCATAATAGGGCCCTCGTATCATAATCTGGATAGATGTCTGCAATGCTTTGGAAATCAAATATTGTTCCCCTTGACATTTTGACAAGTAATTTCTACAACAATATACATTTGGCTAACTCATGAATGTAGTACTTCTCGTCCTCTGGATTGTGCAGGGTTTGCACTATGCTAAGAATGACAATTATAGAACTGACTTGCATCTGCCAAGTGAACAGATGGTCTTAGAGTTTAGAGGAACAATAGTGAAGAAAGAAAAGGCAAAGGGGTGTGGTGAAGGAAGATGGTTGAGTGGGATAAAAAAAAATCTCTCAATCTTAAACAACACAGATGAAATGGAAGAAGGATTCAGACAAAGCATGCTACAGTTTGCTATGGAAAGTTAAGAAAAACTCAAAGAAATCTCTTGTATAGTCACCTCCTGATAAGTGACTAGGAAACCTTGCTGACCATCCACTTGAGACCCACAAGCTATAAAATTATAATGTTAACACTCTCACTTGCAGAAAGAACTAGTTTAAAATGTAATTCATGTAATCAATGATAAGTTAAAGAGATGTGGCAATTTTACCTTGAAGAGTTTATATGTGTTTTTATTTTTGAAGAATGTTTATCTTTGCTACAAACATCAAAAACAAGAAGAATTAAAACTGAACCAATTCAATCCATTTATACAGATTATCTTTGTAAGAACAATGAGGTAACTGTCCGTTTTATGTTCTGGGTAATCTTATCTTGATTGAGGGAAAAGCACACCAAGTGGTGAATTGTAGAAGAATTGTAGGTACCCCATTACTTCTTGCAAATCTCTCTCTCTCTCTCTCTCTCTCTCTCTCTCTCTCTCTCTCTCTCTCTCTCTGTGTGTGTGTGTGTGTGTGTGTGTGTGTGTGTGTGTGTCACAGGCAATATTTACTTATTTCTAGGCTTTACAATGAATGTTGAAAGGGTGCTTTGCTAGCAAAACATTAGGAGGAGAAAGATAAAATTGGTGGTGTTAGCCTGTGTTCACAAAAGATCCTTTTCTCTCCTGTTCAAAAGGCCATTGACTTAGGCAGTCCTCTGGGAGACTCTGGCTATAGAATTCAATATGGTGGTTTTTCAGAAAATTGGAATCAACCTACTTCAAGACCCAGCAATACGACTCTTGGGCATATATCTAAGAGATGTTCGATCATATTACAAAGACATTTGTTCAACTATGTTTATAGCAATATTATTTGTATTAGCCAGAATCTGGAAGCAGCCTAGATGTCCCTCAACCAAAGAATGGATAAAGAAAATGTGGCACATTTACACATTAGAGTACTATTCAGTGGTAAAAACAATGACATCTTGAAATACGCATGCAAATGGATGGAACTATAAAACACCATACTGGGCAAGGTAACCCAGACCCAAAGATAAATATGGTATGTACTCACTCATAAGTGGATACAAGCTATCAACAAAGAGTATTGAGCCTACAGTTCATGATCATATAGAAGCTAGGTAACAACTTTTGAATTCATATTATAAGACCCAGAAAAATTCTTTCATAGCAAGCAATATATTAAAATGTCAAGGAATTTGTGGAATAAAAAAAATAAAATTAAGTAGCAAGGTATCACAAAAAGTGGTATAATTGTAGGACAGGTCCTAAATCTTTAAACTTAGAATATTTATGGCTAGAACAAGTAGATTTAATTAACAGATAGACACAAATCATGAAACAATAGTAGGAGCTACATGGGATGCTGGTAAAGTGAGAATGAAATGGGGGCTGAGAGAAGTTTTAATAGAATTAATATTTGATTCATTTTTAATGATCCAGCCTGAAGGACTAGTAGATTAGTCTTCTCAGAAAAAAATACATTGAGTCTGATTGTGAACGCAAATGAAGAAGTAGGGATAGAAAACCTATAAAGAGTTGAAATTGAATTTGGCATGATTGAAGACAATGGAAACTGTCGGATTAAATGGAGTAAATATGGAAAGGCAACAAAAACTGAAAAAAGGATTTTTTTTGGAGTTAAAGAGATCATTTCTTCTCACGAATGCAAAGTGAAAGAAAGCATGATACAATGCATGTCAAATTGACAAAAGAAATTTTTAAAAATACACACATCTTGAATTTTCTTTGTAGTGTTGGTACCAAGTATAAAATTACTTACACAGTATCTTGAACATTTATTTGTCCTTGTAAAATTAACACCTACTGAATATTTTTCTTTGTAGTAGAGCTTCCGTATATTGAGTATGTATATGATTAAAAACTCAGCTATCTTGACATATTCAGAAAAAATGTAAATATTTTAGACATAGGAGGAGGTAATTACATTTAGTACAATAACAGACACTTTAAAATAAGTTTTGACGTTGAGCAGAATTCAGAATTAAACTTAAAGACTTAGGAATTCGTTCTTCAATAGTACGTAACTCATTTTTTGAAGTTGATAAGTTCTGGAAGCTTTTTATTTATTTTTTATTTTATTTTAAAACAATCTTTCCTCATTTTACATACCAAACCCAGTTTCCACCTCCCCCCCTCCAGCTCCCATCACCCTATCCACTCCTCAGAGAAGGTATGAATTTCCATGTGGAGTCAACAAAGCCTGACATATCAGTTTTAGGCAAGACCAAGGCCCTCCCTTGGTATTTTTCCATAAGGAATGGGTTCCAAAAAGTGAGTTCAAGCACTAGGGATAAATATCCTCATCCCACTGCCAGCGGCCTACCAACTGTCCCAGCCACACAAGTGTAGCCCACGTTCAGAGGGAATAGTGTGGAGCTATGTAAGTTCCCCTGCTATCAGACTGGAGTCATTCAGCTCCCATTAGATCAGGTCAGCTGTTTCCATGGGTATCCTCATCATGGTCTTGATCTTTTGGCTCATATTATCTCTCCTTCCTCTCTTTGACTCTATTCCAGGAGGTCAGTGCCGTGCATAGTTGTGGATCTCTGCATCTGCTTCCATCAGTTACTGGAGGAAGGTTCTATAGTGGTAATTAAGGTGGTCATCAATCTGATTACAGGGGAAGGCCAGTTCGGGTAGTGGGAAGCCGCTTGTTTGTTCCTGGTTGCCCAGAACCACAATTATCAAACAGAAATTGCCTTAATTATTACACTGCTTGGCCTATTAGCTTATGCAAATTTTTAGGTTACTCTTATCTATTAAATTAACCCAATTCTAATATTTTATATTTTACCATAAGGATCATGGCCTACAGGTAATGTTTCAGCTGGCAGCCTGTGTCTTTCTCCTCTGGCTGCTCCATGGCATCTCACTGACTCTGCCTTCTTTCTCCCAGCATTCAGGTTCGTTTTCCCCACCTAGCTCTGCTCTACCTTTTCACAGGCCAAGGCAGATTCTTTATTCATTAACAAATAAAAGCAGCACATATGCAGAAAGATTTGCCACACAAAATTCAGTTACACTCTTCATTATTGCTTAAGGTTTTAGCTGGGCTAATCTTTGTGAATTTCTGAGAATTTCCCTAGTACCAGGTTTCTTGCTTACCCCAATATCAAGGTATTTTTTTCTTGATTTCTTTCTCTGTCTTTCACCCATCTCAACCATTCCATGCTCTTGCTCTTTCATGCTTCTCTTTTCCTTTTTCACTCCTCTTCCACCCTCCCATTTCCCACTCATGCTCCCAGTATTCTCAGGAGATCTTATTCATTCCCCCCTTCTGAGGGGGATCTATGTATGCCTCTCTTAAGGTTCTTCTTATTACCTAGTTTCTCTGTGGTCATGAACTACAGGTTGGTTATCCTTTGCTTTCTGCCTAAAGTCTTCTTATGAGTGAGTACACATTATATTTGTCTTTCTGGGTCTGGGTTACCTCACACAGGATGATTCTTTTCCAGTTCTAACCATTTGTCTGCAAATTTCAAGACATCATTGTTTTCAACTCTGAGTAGTATCCTTTGTGTAAATAAAGCAGACATTATTTGTCCATTCTTCAGATAAGGGGCATCTAGATTGTTTCCAGGTACTGGCTATTATAAATAATGTTGTTATGATCACAGTCAAGCAAATGTCCTTATGGTATGTGTGTACATCTTTTGGGTATATGCCCAAGTGTAGTGTTGCTGGGTCTTGAGGTAGGTTATTTCTCAATTTTCTGAGAAACTACCATACTGATTTCCAAAGTTGCTGTACAAATCTGCTTTCCTACCAGCAATGGAGGAGTGCTCTCTCTATTCCTCATCCCCTTCAGCAAAAGCTATCATTGGTGTTTTTGATCTTAGCAATTCTGACTGGTATAAGATGGTATCTCAGAGTCATTTTGATTTTGCCTTCCCTGATGGCTGAGGATGTTGAGCAGTTCCTTACATGTCTTTTTGTCATTTGAGTTTCTTCTGTTGAGAATTCTTTGGATCTGTACTCCATTTTTGAATTGGATGTATTGGTATTTTGATGTCTATTTTCTTGAGGTCTTTATCTATTTTAGAGATCAGTCCTCTGTCTGAAATGGGGTTGGTGATAATCTTTTCCCTTTTACTAGGCTGACTTTTTGTCTTATTGACTATGTTCTTTGCCTTATAGAAGTTCCTCAGTTTCAGGAAACAACATTTATTTATTGATGTTTTCATTGTCTGTGCTAATGGTGTCATGTGTTCAAGGCTAGTTCCCACTTTATGTTCTGTGTGGCTGGGTTTATGTTGAGGTCTTTGATCCATTTGACTTGAGTTTTATACATGAGATACAGATCTATTTGCAGTCTTCTACATGTTGACATCCAGTTATACAAGCACCATTTGTTGAAGATGCTTTCTTTTCTCCATTGTATAATTTTAGTTTCTTTGGCAAAACTCAGGTGTTCATCAGGGTCTGTATTAATATCTGGATCTTTGATTTGATTCCGTCGGTCAACCTGCTTGCTTTCATGCCAATATCAAGTTGTTTTTTTATTACTGTAACTCTTTAATAGAGCTTGATGTTAGGGTTGTTGGGGCCTATGAAGTTTGTTTACTGTCCAGTATTGTTTTGGCTATCTTAAGGGTTTTTCTTTTGTTGTTGTTGTTTTTTCAAGTGATATTGAATATAGTTCTTTCGAGGGCTATGAAGAATTGTGTTGGAATTTTGATGGGAATTGCATTGAATCTTTAGATTGCTTTAGGTAAAATTGCCATTTCTATTATGTTGATCCTGCCTACCAAAGAGCATGGGAGATCTTTTCATTGTCTGATATCTTCTTCAATCTCTTTCTTCAAATATTTGAAGTTCTTTTCATACAGGTCTTTCACTTCTTTGCTCAATTTTGTTCCTACAATATTGTTCATAAGAGCCATAAACTGGAAACAACCTAGATGCCACTCAACCAAAGAATGGATAAAGATAATGAGGTACATTTACTCAATGGAATACAACTCAGCAGAAACAAAATGACGGGTTGAAATTTGTAGGAAAATGGATTGAACTAGAGGAATCCAGCCTGAGTGAGGTAACACAGACTCAGAAAAACAAACATGGAATGTATTCACTTGTAAGTGGATGTTAGATGTAAATCAAAGGATAATCAGCCTGTAGTCCATGATCCCAGAGAAGCTAAGTAACAACAAGAACCCTAAGAAGTTCTACTGGGAAAAGAGAAATAGACAAGATCTCCTGAGAAAATTTGGAGCATGAAAGGCAGAAGGGAGGGTGGAAGCAGAGAGGGAGGAGAGAAGGGAAGGGGGAAGAGAACATAAGTGAATGGGGTTGCTGAGAAGGAGAGGGACAAAAAGTGAGAGGAAGCAAAGTGACATCTTGATTGAGGGAGCCATTGTGGCACTAGCAAGAATTTTGGCACTAGAGAATTTCCCAAGAATCCACAAGGTTGACCCCACTGGCCTTCCACTGTAATCAGATGGATGACTACCCTAATTGTCATCATAGAACCTTTATCCAGCAACTGATGTAAGGAGATGCAGTGATACACAGTTAACACTGGTCAGAGTTCTCAGAGTCCAATCAAATAGAGGGAGGAGTAATAATATGAATCAAGGGGTCAAGAACATGATGAGGTTACCCACAGTAACAACTTGCCTGAGCTAGTGGGAGCTCAATGACTCCAGACTGACAGTGGGGGAACCTGCATAAATTGAAAATTGGCCCTCTGAATATGGGTGCCAGTTGTATAGCTTGGAAGGTCTAAGGGGCCATTGGCAGTGGGACCTGGTTTTATACCTAGTGCTTGAACTGGCTTCTTGGAGCACATTTTCTTTGTAGGGATACGCTGCTCAGCCTAAATATAAGAGGAAAGCCTTGACCCTGTCTCAAAGTTATATTCCAGACTTTGTTGACTCCTCTGAGGAGGAGTAGATGGGGAGGTGGACTGGTTTAAGGGGGAAATGGTAGGAGGGGAGAGAGGGGGAACTGCAATTGGTATTTATAATGAGAAGACACTTTAAAAAATTTCCTGAGGCACATGCCTGCATTTTCCATATTTCCACCAAATCATCTCTTCCCCCACAAAATGCAATGATCCAATGTACTGTTATAATTATTTACAGATATGACCAAGCTGTATGTCACATGAAACATGCTTTAATTTCAGTTATCCTATCACAATGTGGAAGGAAAATGTATCAAGACTAAAACCTTAACAAAAAATCGAGTGTGTTACCATTGGGACTGACAAATGAATAAGCATGGAGTCACCTTGTTCTTTCCAATCTTAATACACAGCTTTGATTGTGATTTTGACTTATAAATCTCAGAAGATATGACACGAAAATTGAAAAGAGGAACATCAAAACAAAAAATTAGTGGAGGCTAAGTTCAGTCACGGCTGCTTCTTCAAGCGGTAATGATGAGTGGTTTTTTTTTTTTTTGCTTTTAGATATGTGTTTGTTTTTGCTTCATATGTATAGGTGTTTTGCCCTCATGTATGTCTTTGTACCATGGGCTTGCAATGTCTATCAAAGCCAGAAAAGAACACCAAATTAACTGAACAGAAGAGACATGTTACTAAATTGCTTTTTACCACTTGGCTATCTGTTCAGCTCATGAATATCATTTCTTAGTAGGCTATTTACGTATGCATTGTTTTTCTGTGGTAAGATGGTGGTATTGTATTGTATAGGGTATATGTATTATTAGGTGTTCCAAGATGTATTTGGTTTTTGTGGAACCTGAGATATTTCCTGAACATCTAAACTAATTTTCATCATCTGCGGTTGTGAATATCAGGGTAATAAATGTCTCTCCTTGTAATCACTGATTCAAACTGTATTACTAATAATTTAACTTGACTGTAAAGGGAAGGAATTTAACATTAAATCCCATTTATACAGTTAAATTATAAAATTTGAAACATGTTGTAATATTTCATTTAAATTATAACTTCATCTCTACAGAAATAGGGTGAACACTTTAGACAATAGAAATATGTAATATAGCCAGAAAGTCTTTGAAAAGTCAATACTAAAAATGTCACATACCATATTTTTATTCTTTCAAAATAGATTCAACAGAGAAACAACCTTTGACTTGTGGGTTTCTGTAATTCATATGTAGAATTATTCTTGGGATTGGATATAGCTGTTGGGGAGAAAGACTCAATTCTTTTCTTTCCTCTGACATTTTGGCTTTATCATTCAGTGATTCCAAGTTAATAACTTATGCTCCAAGAATAAATTTAGAGTGTCTTTAGTACCCAACAATAAGCAGGCTAACACTGAACGTATTGAATAGTTAGTTTTTTTTAAATGATAATAGGTATAGGATGCAAAAATGTATAAGGAAAAACTGAAGTCACTTCCCTTCATTAGAGGTTTTATACAAGTCTCAGGTAATTTATTTTGCTTAACTTTGATTATGACTTTTAAGTTTTTATTAAACACATACTGCATGGAAAGATTTCAACATTTAACTTTCAATACTCTAGGTGCATTTTACAAAATGCAGGCTTTAAGTTAATTTAGTACAATATTTGATATGCATGCATTGTTACTTAAAATATTATTTTAAAAATTCAGAAGAGGGTAAAAAATAAAAGCAAAAGGCTGCTCACAGTAGCAAAAGCCTTTGAAAGCTATTTCCACAGATAGCATGGTGGAAATCAGCATTTTCATAGCAGAGGATAGATCTCTGTGTTTAAGTTCACCCTGACCTATAGAATAAATTTCAGGACAAACTACACTAGACAGGGAAAACATGTCTCAAGATAAAAAAAAAAAGAAAGAAAAAAGAATTTAGATGAGAAAGACTATTAGTTTTGCAAATAATTTTTGCCAAATTAAATATCTGTACACAAACAAAATCACAATTTAACTCATATTGACACTATTAAACAATAAAACTTAGAACTATTAATTAAAAAACTAAATGAAAAATGAATACAATAAATCAGAAAACACTAAGGAGGGGGCAAACTTTGTAATCTTCAGTAAGGGAGACATTTCTTATTTATTACAAGTCTGATTCTTCAATTTATGATATGAATTTGAGCTTTCTTTCATAAGCTGTGTTTAGACTATGACTTCCTGGGTTGGTGACACTTATTACGAAGCTGTGAAACTTAAGACTGTGGGGTCTATTGGAGGAAAGATGTCCTTTGATGAAAACCCAGTCCATGTTCTTTCTGTGCTCACTTTTTCATGGTCTGCTGTGACAGGAACAGCCTCTACCAAGTATTACTTTTTGCCATTATATGAGGTGTTCCCTCACACCTTCACCAGGATGAAGTAAGTATGAGGCAAAGTAAATCTCCCTTTCTTTAATCTTTTCTGTCTGGATATAGCATCCCATAGACACAGAATGAACAAATATGCTGCAAGTGTAGGAAAACTGAACATCAGGAGAGTTGCAATCTTCTCTTCAAAAACAATAAAAAGAAAGCATACACAAACTGCTGCAGCTTATATATCTACTATGGGATTTGTGTGCCCAGTAAAACTTCTAAACATAATCAGGAAAGGAACAACTTGAGGTCTAAATGAATTTTAAAAGTTTAAGCAGATATTTTACCCAAGAATACACATGGATACCAAATAGTCAGTTATTCAGTTCAGCATATTTGTTCCTGAAGAAATAAGAATTAATAAGACCATGAACCATCACTTTGAAGGTGACAGAACCAAATAGAATAACATTAAATACAGTAACCACACCAATGTGATCTGAATGGGAAGGGAGAAATATTCCCATATTCAGGTTGAAGTGATATGCTTTTGAAAATTGTTGGTAGTTTTTTCAGAAGTTACTCAGAAGATTTGTTATTGAAGATCATGTTATCTCCGAAAAGTCTACCATATGTAAAAATACACACAAGAAATTCTATATCCTGCCATGAAATATTTGCTCACATATGTTCATTGTTGCACAGTTTACCATAGCTATGAAATACAGTCACCCTAGATAGTTTATCAACAGAAAATTGATAAGTTAAAAGGTAATTAACAGAATTGGGAAGGTAAAGATGCATGCTTTTTCTCATACACAGATTAAAACCTAGATGGGATGTGTATGTGTGTGTGTATGTGTGTGTGTGTGTGTGTGTGTGTGTGTGTCTGTGTGTGTCTGTGTGTGTCTGTGTAGGGTATTGGTATGAAATATGAGTTAAACAAGAGGTTAAAAGAAACAGGTTTAGGAGTCAATAGAATACTTATGACATGAACTAAGAGAACAGGTTATTTGGATGAAGAAGGACAGCAGACAGGAAGAAGGGTGTTCAGGTTTAGTGGTAAGAGTGGAGAAGGGAGTCAACAGCAATGAAATGGGTATGGTAATGCCTTAGGGAAATCCATTGATGTGTATATTGTAGCTAATTGAAAACTAATGAAATAGAATGCCAAAATGGGATAAGTCTCCCTGACTAACATGCTAGGCTATCCTTCATACACTAAGATATTTGCTTAAGTGAAAGAATTCCTAGTGGATTTCTTTACAGTAGTACCAAACTGGAAACATGTCAAATGCCAGTTATTTTATGGGTGGGTGAACAAACTGGTATATCTATACAAAACATTCATTTTATAACAGTGATTCTCTACATCTCCTTAATGCTGCAATTCTTTAATACATTTTCTCATGTTGTGGTATCCCCAGCCACAAAATTATTTTCATTGCTACTTTATAATTGTAAGTTTGCTAGTTCTACGATTCATAATATAACTATGTATTTTCTGATGGTATTAGGAAACCCCTATGAATGGTACATTTGACCTCCCAAGGGGTTGTGAGCCATATGTTGAAAACCACTGATTTAAAGTAATGAACAATTCATTCATCATACAATGTGGATGAAATTTAAATAATTAGACCCTAAGAAATAACAAAATGTGCATACTGTGTGTAAACACACTTATGCACTTGTAAACACACACACACACACAATTTCAGACGTGGAAACAAATATTGATAAAACCAAGCCAAGTAAGTGGTTAGCAGACTTTAGGTATAGAATGATGGAGGAAGGCCATTGGTTAAATAAAAAGAAACTGCTTGGCCCTCATTGGTTAGAAGATAGGTGGGAGGAGTAAACAGAACAGAACGCTGGGAGGAAGAGGAAGTGAGCTCAGACTCCACAGCTCTCCTCTCGGGAGCAGACGCCTGAGAGAGACGCCATGCTCAGCTCCCGGGCAGACACACGAATTGAAGCTCTGACCTAGAATCTTCCCGGATTGTGAAGATTATGAAACCTAACTAAATACATAAAGTACATGTTTGCCAATTTTTTTATAAGATTCATTTAAAATTTCTTTGCTAAGGATCTCACAATCTGGAGATTATCTTCTAGGTCTCTGAACTTCTAGACGTGTGAAAAAGCCTGTATTCTAACAGATGATTTCTCCAACCTGTGCTATATATTTAGTCATGGAAATATTTCTTATATCTTTGATTTGTATATATATATATATATATATATATATATATATATATATATATAGTGTGTGTGTATGTGTGTATGCTTATGCTTATGTTTGTATGATTTATATGTTGTGCTATGCAAATAAAACAGATGGTTTAGATTAGCTACCATCTATTGATTCAAATTTGTACAAGCTACTGTAAGTTGTTTGCTTATATTTCTGACTTCATTTTTAAATGCATGGTGACTAACTCTATTAATTAAATGTGTACTCTTAATGTTTTCTAGGAGAAAATTATCAACCTAAAGGCCATAGCCATGAAGGCGAAATTTACTCTATGTGTCCTTTTTTTTTACCAATTCTGAAATGCTATATTTTCTATCTCTAATTACCCAATCGAGCAAAGGTAAAATGAGAAAATGCAAAACTGGAATATTCTGGCCATGTAGTCAACATAGGTTTACTATCAACAAATCAAAGCAATTATACCTGGGTCAAACCTTAAAAGAAATTACTGACTAGAAATGAGTGAAGTTGAATTTAATCCTGGCTGCACATCACAGTCACATCTGTGGCTTTGTGAAAATACACATACCTGGACCTAATTTCAAAGCCACTAATGTGGATTAAAAAAAAAGAAAAAAAAAGGAAACTCTGGGAAAAGATTTGTCCAATACACATATGGTTATTTAGAAAAAATATTAGACTGAAATATGTCTCTTAAGTCTGGTAAAGAAAGGAGCACAATCAACCTGTCAGCTCTTCTATTATTCTAAATGAATTCTAGACCTTGCTTGTTGAGAAAAAGCACAGCCACAATAGACCAGAAGTCTGGGACTTTGACAAGGAGCATCTCAGCCAGGCAGGGTGGAGAACACACATTCTAGCAATTTGCCTTTGAAACCAGACACTCATACTATAATTTCCTTTTACACAAACTCAAATTTCTGATTTGCTTGAGTGTTGCCTGTTGAGGCCTAGAAACGTTTTAATCCCTAATGCATGCCTGGAACCACTGTGTTATGGATTTTTTTTATTTCTAGGTTTCTGTCCTTTTTTTTTAAGTCTTCAGGAACTCTGAAATAGGGCACTGATTGGCTTGACACAGAAAAATAATTTTATTTCTTATTTTCACTTAAGGAGATATTATACATAAATACATACACACAAGCACACACATAAGGAGATCTTAATATATATTTAATAATGCTGATGTCTTAACAGTCTGAATCCAATCCCTCACACAACATATTATTATATAGTTTTTTTTCCTGATTATCATGAAAAGCCATGGAGTAGGTATTATTATCTCATCCCTTGCTTGACATACAGAGAGGACCGAATTCTTACCATAATGTCTTCAAAGTGGCAGGGAAAAGATTCTGATCTACATTTATTCAGCATCAATTTTTTACTGGCTTTCTATGAAATCTGAGAGCAGCTTTAGAGGAAGTTTGAGCTTACACCTCAGAGACCATGGATATTGAAACTCAAGATCTGAAGGAACTCTAGGCTTTCTGTCTCTCATGTAAGCTCTGGCCTGCTGTAATCAGCATCTGATGTCTTAGGGCTCTTCGGAACCCATGTGTTTACTGAGCAAAGAAGCTGGCGGGAGTTCCAATATTCTGTGACTCTAAATCTTTCTTTGGGGAATTGCTGTAGTATACCAAGGCTATAAAGGGAACTCAAGATGAAACTGAGGTGATGTTATAAAGGAGAAAGGAATAACTTTATCCTAACATTTGAAAAGGCTTCAGGGAAGAGCAAAAGTAATAGGACAAACCTTACCAGTATTGCTTCCATACTACCGATAATACCAAATGTTTAACTCCAATGAAGTAATAATAAAACAAACAGGTCCCTAGATTTTAACTTTTGACTATACTGTATCTTATGCATTCATATTCTCAGTTATTTTGCTCTAGTTTCAAAAACTTTGAGAGCCTTCCTTGAGTAAAAAAATGTACCTAGAATTCTAGTGCTAAATGTATAATGATGTAAGGTCATTATCAATTATCATCTTATTTCTGATAGAAGAAATGGGGATATAAACTTAGTATATAGACTGCATGACTCAATCTAAACATGATAAGAATATCTCACTGCTTTGATGAATTATTTATTCATTGAAATAACTGAGTACTCTATTATTAAGTCAGTAGACAGTTAAACAATGCTTTCCTCTGATTTGACTTAGGTCATATTTTTATGTTTTATCATTTTCAATAACAAGAAAATATATATCAAATATTTAAGCATTTATGATCATTATTAACAATATCAAACATTTAAGAATTTATGACCATTATTGACAATAATTGTTGACAGTATATTTTTGTATTATCCCCTAAAAATAAGTTTCTATGATTTGCATAAGTAAGGTGATTTAACTTACTAATTTTTAAGTAGTATGGGGTAATAGAGCATTTTGTACTTTGTAGCAAATCTGTATTTCCTACAGGGTAGGTTGTGATTAACTGACCTGATGTATAAGAGATCAAAGAAAATATGAATGGACTAAGAGTCTATCATGACTTTTGACTTCAATAAAAGCAAAATTCCCTTGGGTGCACCATGACTTGCTTCTTGTTAAGTTATAAATTGCTGCGTACATGTTTTTTTTTCACACAACTTTGTGTGGGCTAGATATTTCCCTTTGTTGTCTGCACTGAAGTTTTTTTTTTTTTTTATTTCTTGTTGCACATTGTAGTTCTATTGGGAGCTGTACTCAGTGAGTCAGAATGACTGGACATCTTTCTTTGTGGTCTTTCCCACCTGGTAAGTCACCTCTATCATCTTTTAACATGATGGTAAGTTTATAGAAAAAATGATTGATCTGGATATTCAGCTTAAGATGTGCAGTGTAATGCCTCCTTAGTCATGACAAGCCACATGGCTAAGACATGAATCACAGAGCTAAAAATGAGAATCACTATGGGAGGAAATTCTGTAGATCAAGGATATCAAGTACTGTCGTCTATAACAAGGCTTTATAAAATAAGCGAAGATACTCCACAAGCAGCTCTAGAGATGCTTATTGCATTAGTGATAGGAAAAATAAATATCAGATACAAAGGAAGAAAAATATTATCAAACAGTCAAGCAAATTGCAAAATGAATTTGAAAATAATAGATGTCACTGTTTGTAAGCACTGTGGTCTCAACATAAAGCACATTGCCATTAAAGCAATTTTGTAGATCCACACAATATTGCACATAGATGATAGATGTATTTAGTGAACTTTTATTTAAATAGTCAGCATGTTTTAGTTGGTCTAGTCCTGGCCTCTTGTATTTGATAGCTTTGGATTTTGAATAGTCACTAAAGTATTCTGGTATCAATTTCCTGTTGTGAAATCAAAGTCCTTATTCCATGGAGATGTGTGAGGATTCATTTGGGAACTGGATGTAGAGTCCCTGTGAAGCCGGCAAAACTCCCAGCCCATGGTAAGATCAATGTAGTTAGTTATTTCCACCATTACCACCATCATGATAATCACTGCACATTTTGCTACTTATTTTTATGTAATAGTTTTACTCTCTGCGAGATTATCTCACATAACATAAATTGCCTACACTGTCTTGAGACTGGAGAGGTAGCTCACTAGTTTTGCGGACGTGTTTCTCTTGCAGAGGACATAGGTTTGGGACATGTTTTCTGACATGCAAGAATCAACATAATGAGCGTGTTTAACAATGTAGAGTGGACTATGAGAGGATGCAGAACAAATGAAAAGGCTTGCTGTTCCTCCATATCAAGAATTGTGTATGACCACCAGGGCTGTGATTTTAGTCTGAATGTCAGCAATAATAAACCCTGTATTCCTGTAGCTGTGGCCTATTCCATCTTTGTGACTGGATGGTGTCAGGAGAAGTGGACAATTCAGAAGAAAACCACATCTGCATGTGTTCCCTTGATCAGTGGTTCTGAGTTGTACAAGTTTCTGGGTTTTTTCACTGTTATCAGTGGTGGTGAAAAGAAGGAAAAATTCTTCAACATTGATTTTCATAAATTATAAATTAAGGATAAAATATAACATTTCTAGAAAACTTTTTAAATTAAAAAAACCTACATTGGCAAAAAAATGTAAAACAGCAGACTCTTTCATACATTTTGAATATAAGGTTATATAGCATATGAGATAGGAGGGTTTCTTTTCCTCCTAAATCTTGTATTTTTCTTTTTATAGAAAATAGATTTCTTTTCTCACATAACATGTACTGGTTATAGCTGTCCCCTCCCTCTACACCTCTCAACTCCTTCACAACTGTCCTCCCGTACAGATTCTTCAATTTTCTAATAATACAAGTATTAGAAAACAAGCAAATAAAATAAGACAAAACATGACACATTGGAATTGGACAAAAATAAACACAAGGAAAGGAGACCTTGAGAAAGCACAAGGAACAGAGACCCTCTTGTTCCCACACAAATAATCCCATAAAAACACTAAACTAGAAGTCATACTGTATATCCAAAGCACCTGTAAAATAAACAAAGAGAAGAAAAAATACATGATTCAATAAAATTGAAATAAAAATTGAGATAAAATTAAACACAATGGACCCTTACATGACATAATGAGAGGATATTTCAAAGATGCCATTGAGTTCATTTTCTGCGGTCCATCTACTTCTATCATGCATTATACACTTAAGAGTAGTTTGTTGCCCCAATCAGACTTTCTTGTTCCCTTGGAGGAAAAAAATTACATTTGCAAGTAGTTATCAATTGGAGATTCGTTCTGGACTCTAGGAATGGGGGCATATGTACTCTTATCCTTTCAGCTCTAACTGAAACAGACCCAGGAGGGTCCTGGGCATACTGTTCCAGTCACTAATAGTTCATATGTGAATTGACAATGTTTATTTAGAGGGTCTTGTTTTCTTGGTGGCATCCATCCCCTCTTGCTCTTAACGCTCTCTGCCTCAATTTCATAGGGAGTTCTAATTGTGCCCCCCCAATCTTTTACTCTGTTTCTAATCTCTATGGTTCTCCTGACTGTAATTTGGCTGGTATCATTTAAAATCTAATAATTACATACTTGTTTCCCTGAGTCTGGGTTGCCTCACTCAGGATGATTGTTTTCCTCGTTCCATACACGTACCTGTGAATTTCATGATTTTGTAAAACAGATGAGTAATAGTCTATTGTGTAAATGTATTACACTTTCTCTATCAATTCTTCTGTTGAGGGATATCTAAGTTCGTTTGTTTTCTATTTCTGGCTGTTAGAAATGGAGCAGCAATGAATATGATTGAATAAATTCTTTGTGGTAGGATGAAATGACCCTTGGGTATATGTCAAGTGGTATAGTTGGATCTGGAAGAAGATCAATTCTCATCTTTCCAAGGAACCTCCACACTCCCAACAGCAATAGATGAGTGTTACCCTTACTTCACATCCTTGGCACCTGGGGCTGTCACTTGTGCAATTGACCTTAACCATTCTGACAGGTGTGAAATGAAATCACAAAGTCGGTTTGTTTTTCATTTCTCTGATGAGTAAGAAGTTTTGTTTTTCGATTATGTGTATTCCCTGTTTAGATCTGCATTCCCATTTTAAATTGGATATCTGTTTTCATGATAACTAATTTTGTGGTCTGCATCCATTTTGGATATTAGCACTCTGTTAGATGCGTAGTTGATAAAAACCTTTTCCTATTCGGTAGGCTACTGTATGTTTTGCTGTATGAAATCTTTTCAGTTTTACTATATCCCATTTTAATTGCTTATCCTAGTACCTGTGAAAATAGTATTCTGTTTAGAAGGTCTTTTCTTGTGCCAAAGAGTTCTCCACTTTCTCTTCTATCAGTTTCTGTTATTTGATTTTATGTTGAGGTCTTTGATCCATAGGAGTTGATTTTGTATAGAGTGATAATTATGGATCTGTTTGCATTCTCCATGCAGCCTTTTAGCTTGACCCATACAATTGATTGAAGATTCTGTATTATTTCTAGTGTGTATTCCATCTTCTTTATCAAAAGTTAAGCATCCATTGGTGTGTGGCTTTATGTGTATATCTTCAATATGATTTCATTGATCAATATGCCTGTTTTGTGCCAATATCATGCTGTTTTAATTCTAATACTCTATAGTACAATGGCGATGCCCCTAGCAGTTAATTTTTGTTCAGGTTTGTTTTAGTTATCCTGTTTGTTTGTCTTTGTGTGTATGTGTATCCATTTAAAGTTGCAGAATTTCATTTCATTTGTGTTTTGATGGGATGCCCATTTTAATTATATTTAGCCTACTGATCCATGAGCATGAGAGCTCTCTTTATTTCCTTTTTTAAAATTTATTATTATTATTACAAATTTTCACCTCCTCCCTCCTCCCATTTTCTTCCCCCTCCCTCCATTCCCCCTCTGCCTCCCTCTCCAGTCCAAAGAGCAGTCAGGGTTCCCTGCCATGTGGCAAGTCCAAGGTCCTCCCCCCTCCATCCAGGTCTAGAAAGGTGAGCATCCAAACAGACTAGATTCCCACAAAGCCAGTACATGCAGTAAAATGAAAACCCAGTGCCAGTGTCCTTGGCTTCTCAGTCAGCCCTCCTTGTCAGCCACATTCAGAGTCCGGTTTGATCACATGCTCCATCAGTCCCAGTCCAGCTGGCCTTGGTGAGGTCCCATTAGATCAGCCCCACCGTCACAGTGGGTGGGTGCACCCCTCATGGTCCTGACTTTTTTGCTCATGTTTTCTCTCCTTCTGCTCCTCATTTGGGCCTTGGGAGCTCAGTCCAGTGCTCCAAGGTGAGTCTCTGTCTCTATCTCCATCTAATGTCATCTTCAATTTCTTTCTTCAAGGTCTTAAAACTTTTATTGTACAAGGCTTTCAATTGCTTCGGTACAGTTACATCAAGATATTTTACATTACTTGAGGCCATTGGGAAAGGTGTTGTTGTTTCCATGATTTCTTTTTCTCTTAATTTATCATCTCTGTATAGGAACGTTTGTGAATTTTCTCAGTTAATTTTGTATCCAAATACTTTTCTGAAAGTTATTTATCAGTTGTAGCTGTTTCCCAGTGAAATTTATATGGTCACTTATGTATACTACCCTATTATCTGCAAACACAAAATTTTGACTTTTGTTTTATAGAGTTAAGCATAGAATCACCATGTAACCTACCATATTTTACAAGTATGTGTCCACTTAAAAGACATCAAAATAGTCTAGAAATAATTTCCACATACAGATCCTCAGCATAATTTCTTTTCAGAATTGCAGCCTGCCTTGGATAATCTCTGTGCTCATCAGCAGTGTGTACAGAGCATGTATTTTATTCCCATGATGTATATTGCTATTCAGCAACAGAGATTGCTAGAAGCAGCAATGCAGCTGTGTCTCAAAAGCGTTTTGTTGAGTAAGAAATCAGACAAAAAATTCATCTTGGATGATTTTGTATGAAAACTCGGAATAGACAAGACACGGATGAGTGGTTGTCTGCAGTGAAAGCTTGGTCTTGTGACAGCAAAGAGAGACAAATATTCCTATATGGGGGACAGATTTAGTCTGTCTTGGAGAAGTTGAGATTTTGGTTGCGGTTGTGGAGTATGCACAGATTTTTATTCAAGTACATTTTATCATATTTAAATTATGCAAGAACTGGTCATTTTTTTCAAGTGCCAGGGATCAATTCCAAATCTTGCTTTTATTAATCAAGTCCTTTACCACTAAGATAAATCTTCAACCTATAGAACAAGGTAAGCTCATTGAAAAGAAAATAATCTTGTGTCACAGCTTACTGGAATTCACATAATTGACATCAAAATTACTAAATTCTCTGTCTGTTTGCAGCCATGTCAGCCAGGGGGAATCTCCCCACTTACATGCTGTGGTTCGCAATGTGTCGAGGATAATAGATAAAGTCTGGTTTTCCACCACTTTTCTTCCCTGCTTGTTTTTTGTGACATTAAGCTACTTTGCCTAGATATTTCAGAAATGAGTTATATTAAACTTTCTGATAGAGGTTAGAAAAAATTTGAAAAGTTCCTGATTGGTCAACTCAATTTTGTATGTGTAGTAACCGATATAACAGTTTCTGTGTCACCAAACTCTTGTTAGTAGCAAGAATATTAAATTTTCCAAGGTTCATTCAGTTACCAGGTTCTTCCCATTCATCTTGCCAGACGGTAAGATGCAAAACTAAAATATTAGGTTAGAAAAATTGTGAATTTATAACAACAGACATATATTCTGGCTTGTATTCAACTTACAATTTTTTTCTAAGTAATTTTAAATTCTTCCATTTTTTTTCTCTCACTGAAGTATCTTTATGCAAAATCAGTATGCTTTATATACTATTAATTTTCTAGATAATCATTGAAAATTTGTATTACTAGCCCAGAAAATACACGCAATATTTAGAATAGCCTATAAGTATATCTAAGCTATTGATTAAATAAGCACCCATAAAATAAGTACCCATAAAATATCATGAAATGTATAGAGTAATTTTAGGGAAGATTGCAGTATAAAATGTTATAAGATTAAGTTTCTAGACTTACACTTGATTTTTACAGACAGAATCAAGGTAATTGTAACATTAGTTCTATATTGTGACAGCACTATTCTTGTCTTTTGACACAATAACATCAAAAGGAATTAAATAATTTTTAACCCCAAGACAATATTTGTGCTATTGCATCCATCTCAGTACTGAGAACAACTTGTTTCTCACTATTGAGTGGAGTGCAGCAAGTTATCAGATAAAGAATGGGGATGTCAGTGAAAATAAGCAATGAGGACAGCTCACGGGGAGGCAGGTTAATAAGCAGGGTAGCTGCTACCTCTCAGCAGGGTAGGACCACCAGAGAGAAGACAGTGCCACCTTAACTGTGCTAATCAGCTGAGTAGTCATTCCTTTAAAGAAACTGTAGTTTCCTTACTTAGAATTTCTGTCCTTAGCAAGTACTTGGATTAGCTATGTGGTGAGTGAGGGTGGATCTAATCATCCTTCTGAATTCTAACTAAAAAAG
Source organism: Microtus pennsylvanicus (assembly GCF_037038515.1). NCBI lineage: Eukaryota > Metazoa > Chordata > Mammalia > Rodentia > Cricetidae > Microtus > Microtus pennsylvanicus. Next base: position 22,416,580 of record NC_134592.1, read on the forward strand.
GTACAAGTTTTTCATATCTCCTCCCCAGATGATGGGCAGGACCTAAACACATCTTTTCTGGCACTTTAAACTTCTCGATTCTCTGTATAATTCTCCTACATTCCAACCATATTGCTACTTGCCACCTTGAGGCTACTTGAAGCTAACCTCCAGTCTATTTAAAAAAGATTTGCTCACTGTCCTTCTCTCTTCTCCATTTTTCTCTAGGTAACCATTGCTGAATAACCCTGGTGTCCATACTGAAAAGAATTCCAGTAGAGTAAGATGATGGGAGGTAGAACCAGGAATCACATTTCTGAATAGTATCATTTGACAAACAGTCACATTTTAGAAGCTTGAATACAGTTTATTTTTACATTGGGGGGAAGTAAAATGGTGAAGAAAAATGGAATAGCTTAGTCAGTTTATAACCAGAAAAGTTCATGATGATTGTTGACATTTTGAGTTTCTGAGTTCAGAATCCAGGCTGGGGATGATTAGGGATAGAAAGGTCCTCACCCCTGAATGGCCACTGTGAAAACCTCTCGGGCTTATGACTTTAGTCCAGTTAATGAGGGAAATAAATTATGTTAGTCAATAGTGGCACTATGTTGAAAAGTTGCTCTCCCAAGGAAACATCGTTATAGTGAGTTTTATGTTGTTTCACTTATCTGTGTTTGGTGATGTGACTAAAGGATTTTGAGAAGACAATACTATAGACTTATAGCATGTCTCAAAGCCAAGTATACTTAATGGAAACAGAATGCAAGATACACAAATACACAAATACAAATACACAAAGAGTGGCAGAGAGGCACATCAGGTATCACTGACAGTAGAGAGCCAATGAAAAGTCAAGGGACTCCAGACATTTCTGAGAGGCAGAAAAAACAAAGAGAGTTGCCTGGGACAGATTGTCCCTTGGGGTAGTCAGGCAGCAGTGTATGCTCTGATACCTTGATTGACTTTATGGTTCAGAAATGTGGCAGAAGAAATTTTGTTTTCAAACAAAGATTGATATGATTTATTCTACTAGCCCCAAAATAATCAGTTTTCTGTTGTTCCTTTACTACCTATATCATCACTATATGATGTGCCAAGATGTGGGAAAAATCATTTGTCTAGTTCCCAAAGGTTAATTTTGAGTTGGCAATGATTATCCCTAAGGACAGCTAAACCACTTAGGTGTTAGAAAGGGCCCCATTAAATGTTAGATTTGTTAGTCTCACCATCTAGATTCGGGTAAAAAAGAAAATATTCATTTTAATTAAGGATCTATTCAGGAAACTGAAAACAATAATGAGAGAAAACACATGCAGCTAGTCATTAAAAGCGATAGTTTAATGTTTGTTTTGCATGATAATAGGATAGTCCATCAGGTAAACAAAATCAAAAATTCCTTAGCGGAAGACATAAAGAAAAAAATATGTGTTCTTTTTAATCTTTAAAATATAAGTGATGATAGCAACAACCCACAGATTATAAAAAGACAGCAGATACATGTGGCTGATTCAGGTGAACCTCTTAGTTCTAAAATAGACTCAAACAACATGGTGGTTCTATATTGGTTTTGGTACTGGAAGAAGAATTGGTTTTGCTAAAATTGATAATACATTGCCTTGTTAACATCTTCTAAAACCCACATAAATTTGCATAAGAAGACAATTAAAACATGGAGATTATACAGCCCATCTGACCTCATTGTACAATTCTACTGTTCATCAATTTTTCTCCATTTGCAAAATGTTTATGATCGGTAACCAAAACATGCTGGGCTGTGGGCTTTAGTCGAAACAGACAGGAACCTAAAAGTAATTTTCTAAATAAGCAGACTTAATTATCATCACCCTGGCTTTATTACCATGATGAAAATATTCAAGACTTGCTTCTTTTTTTAAGTAAAAAGTTTTAGTAAATGATTCTTTTTAAGAAAACGTTTGAGAACATTGTTCTCAATTTTGTGCACTTTCTTAGTTAAAAAAAATGCAAGTTCTTGCTGATGATTGTTCTTCCTATGTTCAAAGATTCTTTATGGTTACCAACACAGCAGTTATTCAGATTCCACTTTTAGATGCAACAATTTACAGATAATTGATAAATATTATAACTTTTCCTGGCAAGCATAGAGAGTACTAATACTATGAACAATCAAGCTAAGGATATAACACATTATAATTTTAAAAGCAACACCATAATAAAAAATTATTTGCTATATTAATAAAATAAATTTCAAAGTAAAGCAATTACTCTTATAATATTTCCACAGGGCCTTGACTTTCTAGTAGAAATGCTAAGTACAATAACAAGAAAGGTTTGAGAAATAAAAGCCATTTTTAAGGTTTTAAAACCATTTCTCACTATCTAAATGATAAGAAAGATGAAAGAAAACAATGAATACTTTTAAAAAGATGATCTTAAATCAAATGCCATACTCATAGAATGGTCTTATTGAACTGATGTTCAATTATTTATTTTAGTATTATTTTTCAAGGAGAAGTTGAAGAGTCATATGCGTGATATAAAAGGATAAATTAAAATTTTCCTTGGATGCTTTTGAGTTTGCTTGATACATGTATAAGGTATATTAAAATATGTTGATCAAATATTCAGGCAAGACTTAGTATGAGTTGAGAAAGGATCTAAGATTGTATATTAAAATTTTAAGAGAACATTAAGTCTATGGACTGATAATATCAGCTTTTTTTGTATTATTATCATTATAGCTTAGAGTTCAGCTTCTCCTCAAAAAAACATACAGGCTAATGAATGGCACACAACAATAATATGGGTAGTTCTAAGCTATGACTGAGTTTTCTATTATTCTTTATGTCTTTCATTCCAAAATTTACTGGGATTCAAATAAAATATTTCTAATGTACACATAATATTTAATTCACTTACATAATTTATTGCAGACCACATTTTTGGGGTAACTTCTGCTGTGATTCTAGCCATGGTGGGTTTATACCTTCCAGGATAGGGGCATGAGGATTAGAAATGTTAGGTAGGAGGAATAGGGATAAGAAAGAAACACAAAGGCACAGGAGAGTATAAGAAAGTATAGGGAGAACAGCTCAGAATCTCCTGCATACTGAGATCTGACTTCTGAGTTCACCCACATTTATATTTCCATACACTTTTATATCCCAATACAAAAAGGGGAAGAAGGCAAAAGACTGCTTTAACATGATACGATGAACAACCACGATGCCCATTTGCTCCAGTACCAGAGATATCAATCTATTAATTCTTGAGAAAAATACGTGATGCTTGGGACAGTGTAAACACCCTAGACCAAGTATCCTGAAAACAGCGACTCCCTTAGTCAAACCTCCTATTTCAAATAAGGAGCGGAAATATACTTAAATTCTCTGCTGCTTGGTCAGGGTGGAGCAGATCTTCCTCTATGAGCCATCTTAATATCCTAAACACCAAGTAACCACATCCTAAGTCAGGATATCTTCTTTTATAGCTTGTTAACAACTTTGAAGGAGCAAAAATAAGCTCAAGCTCTCTCACCTTCAGACAAGGTAGACTAGGTTCACATTTTTGGTTCTACACAATTCTTGTTTTAAATTAATAGAAAAAATATCCCTGGCTATACTTTGTAAACTTATGTAAAAACATCAGCCAATGACAATGCTCAAATCTTTTAAAAGAACAAAGGTATTAATAAGTTTTAATTCAACTAATAAAACATGAAATAATCTTAGGCACTTTAAGAATACTCTCTAACAAAATAATAGCACTGAGACTGATTGATAGATAAAGGAGCAAAGGTAATGGAAGTCACCAGTTTCTTCATGTGTTCCAAGCTTTGTGTAGGAGTCAGAACCAGTTCCAAACCCAAGAACATGGAACAGCAAAAATTGTTGGTAGATAGGAAGACAACTAGGATGCTCTGCATAACCTGGGTTTCTGCTCTAAGTTTATCTTCTTCTACCAGGAGAGCAAAGAGGGATTCAGCTTCTCATTTTCCTTGATTCCGTTAACAGAGGAACCCTGTGATAGCTATTCATTGTTATCAACTTGACTACATCTGGAATTAAATATAACCCCCAAATAGAGGTCAACCTGTGAGGGATTTTTGTTTAAATTGAAGTGGGAAGAACTTTTTCTAATTTGGATCTTATATGGAAAATTATCTGTCTGTCTGTCTGTCTATGTATCTATATTCCTCCTGTAAGTTCTGTTACTCTAGAGAACCCTAACTAATACAAACTCAGTTATTAAGTATCCTGAAGATTGTAATTCTCAACTTATAAGTAACATATTAGAGAAAGAATGTGCTGTGCAAAATGGTTTTATATCAACATGGTAAAAGCAGGCATTAAATGTTATAATTGATTATCTTATTGATGATAGCATGTATGGTGTATATCAGCAGATAAAGAAGAACATGTGAATAATTTGTTTCTGCAAAATTATACTGTTTGCAGAGGTAGGGATTGTGATTTTTGTCCAATAAGGAAGCTCTTTCATAGTATCTGCTTCTAAAATAGTTTGCTGTCCTTTATATCTTAAGTGTAATTGATGGCATAGAAAATAATGACTTGAAACATCATGTTGAAGCTGAAAGTTGCAGAAAATATGCATGAGGGCTTCTGAAAGGGCTAACATGTTCTTACAGACTTTAGGAAATCAGATGTGTCCTTCAGAACAAATTATGGTCATCAGTAAGTCTTGTGAAACCTGATCTCAAAGGTTCTAAATAGCACCAGTTATAGAAGTTACAGCGGTGTCTCTAAGAGTATGGGAAGTTTCACACACACACACACACACACACACACACACACACACACACACACACACACACACTGTCTAACATAACTCTATGAATAACGCACTTTCAGGCAGTATAATATTATAAAAAGTGTGGCTTCTGGGGGCAGAATATCAGATGTTAAAGGCCAATTAATTACAAAACCACCTTATAAAATGGAGTTATTCCAGTTTTGAAATTTTAGTGCCTGACATTCATATTAATAAACTGAAATTCAAACTTTAGCTAATTAGTAAGAGTGGTATGGGAATTAAAAAGTTCAGTATTCTGGTTATTTGAAGGAAATAGCGCTATATCTCGGGTCTTTAATGTCATTCAGTGTCATTCTTCAGACAGGCTTAACAAGTATCCTTTTTTTTTTGTAAGAAGTGCTGCAGGATACCTTTTTTGGAAGAGAGAGGGTGTTCAGATAGCTTGTGTGGAATAGGGGCAGGGGTGGGGGCAATACAAGGGATGGTCAGGAACTGAGAATGTATCAGGATGGCTGGCAACAGAGTTTATTTGAAAAAAAAGTACGCCTTCTATCCTCCATAGTTGAACATATGATTAACAGAAGACAGGGGCATGTGAGCTGAGGTGTGGCTTGATATCAGGGGTTGAAGAATCTAACATTGACTTTGACAATAGGTGCCAGTCATACGATAGTGGAAGGGCCACAATTTTCTCTTGCTAGAAGTAAGAATGGCTGCTGTAGCAAGGAGAAACTTTCTCAAGCTCTGGAGAGAATGGAGACCTTATCCATATGCCTGACCTTGGGAAAAATACTTCTTCTGGGGAGCAGGCATTATAATACAGTTTCTTAGTTTGAATATGGGCCTGTTCTCCTCATAACACTCCCGGAAGGGAATGTCCTGATATCTTACTCCTTTTCCATTATACTGTAACATTCTGATTTCTCCGTATTTATTAACTGAACTCTTGAACTTAATGGACTCTAGGTCTCTAGGTCTGATTTGTAGGCATTTTGTCATAGGGATCAGTATGTCTAGTAAAGCTCTATGTTTCCTATTCTTAGTGTAATCAGAAGCATACATTGGAATTCCTTGAATTTCCCCAAAGGAAATTTTTTCAAAGGGAAAGACATTAATATTAAGAATCATTAAAAATGAAAATAAAAAGGTTCTGGAGTGTTGAAGGAGGTGAGATGCTTGTTGGTTTCTGGCTTCTCAGCTACCTTACACCTGAAATAACTACAAAAGAACTCTATTAATTAGATCACTGCTTGGCCCATTAGCTCTAGCTTCTTATTGGCTAATTCCTTAAACCATTTCTATTAATCTTTGTATCGCAATTTGGCTGTGGCTTACCCACAAAAATTTCGGCATGTCTGACTCTGGCAGTGGCTCCATGGAGTCTCCCTTACTTAGTCCTTCTTCCTCCAAGCATTCAGGATAGTTTTCCCTGCCTACCTAAGTTCTCCCTTGCTATAGGTTCAAAGCAGTTTCTTTATTCATTAATGGTAATCACAACACACAGAGGGGACTCCCACATCCCCTCTCCTTTTCTCTTGAAATAAAAAGGAAGGTTTTAACTTTACCATAGTAAAATTACATCTAGCAAACAGGTATCAAACAAGAATTACAGTTACAATATTTATAACTACTTTATCTTTTATCATAACTAAGGAAAACCTATTCAACTTCATCAAAGTCTCCAGAAGGATATAGTATTACCTAAGTAAGCAGGAACTGTATTGTAAGCAACTTTTAATACTCTAAAATGACAGAGACTTGTACTGCCTGGACAGTCACCATAGTTTACCTGTAGTCTTAGGGCACCCATATTTAGCATATAGGCCCATAGTATCCAGCAGACTTTTCTTTGAAGCAGGAAATTTTAAAGACAGGTCTGCTTATACTGGCACTTCTTCTGTCACATTTTCTTTTGTGTCCTGCTTACTCTTTCATGAAGCAGGAACCCTGAAGGACCATCTCACCTTTAGGCAAGTTCAATAGTCATTTCTCTGCAGGTTTTGCATGTCCATTTAAGCAGTCCAGGCAAGAGTAAACTCCATAAGGAAATTCTTTGATGCCTATCTTCCTGTTGAAGTAACCAGGAGCAGACATGTCTCACTTTTCATGAAAAGTCTTAAGTTCTTAAAACATTTGAATGCCATATTCTGAAGGTCCCTGAAAGATATGAAGAATACCTATCTAACTGAAATATATCTCTATACATCTAGAAAATCTAACTAACATGACTACAAGCTTAACTATTATAGATTACTATTAACCTACATTTCTTAATTATACATTACATTTTTAAATGAACTATACTATCACAATACATTAATCAAGAGCAGAAATATACATTTAACAAGATTGACCTTAAATTTGTATCAATAAACCAAGATCTATACCAATGAAAATCTCTATAGCATATCCTCCCTTAAATGTAAACAAACATTTATAGACAATATTTGGGAATATAAGCATACCAACAAAGTTTTAGCACATTGGTCTCCAGCAGCAGCTCTATAGCTTCTGCCTCTTTGCCTTCTTGGCATTCATATTGTCTTCCTACCTAATTTCTATCCTGTCAGACCACGGCAGTTTCTTTATTCATTAACCAATAATAGGAATGTATAGACAGAAAGACCTCCCACACCACATGAGAAGTGTGATCTGCCATGTTGAAATGCTGGAACTTTGTCAAGCAGCAATAGCAAAATGTCGTCCAAGCCAAAGTGCATCACTGGGGTGGATTTTAAGGTTTCAACAGGCAAGTGCCATTCCCAGTATATATTCTCTTCCTCTTTTTGCTTCTAGATGAGATCTCTAGATCTCAAGTTGTTACAGTTGCTATGACTGCCTGCTGCCATCTTTCCACACCATGATGGTCCTATGTTATTCCCCCTGGACAAGAATCTCAGATAAACATTTGCTGCTGAGTTGTAATGGTTATTGTGTTTTATCTCAGCAACTAAAAACTAAACAATACAGAAGCTTTTTGCCAGGGATTGGGTTATGCTGTTAATAATCTTAGCATGAAACTTTTCTGGAGGAATGTGGAAGACTTAGGACTTTGGACTAGAAAAGTCATTGAATGCCAAGTAGAGCGTAATGAGTCATCTGAGTAGGAGCTAGGAATACAAAAGTGCTAAGAACCATGTCGATAGTGAACTCCTAGCTCAAGAGCTTTTCAGAAATGAACAAAATTATCAACTGGGCTATAGACTTTTCTTATGACAATTTTGTAAAAAAAAAAAAAAAGTAGCTCCTTTCTGTCCTTATCCTAACTACTTATCTGGGGCTAAACTTAAAAGTAATGGAGATTTCAGGGTGGCTTAATGTTGACCCTGCCTCATGGTTATCGGTAATCACTCCCATGGAAGTTTACAATGGACAAGAGGAAGTGGGACAGAAAGAAGTATGAAATGTACAGGTCGAAAAACTGACCCATTTGCTGTTATGGTCAAGTCATGGATGGAAACAAAGAGATTAACACAAGGCCTGATCCACACTGGAAGAAAAGGAAGGATGCCTGCCGTCTGGACAACTCTACCCAGGAAAGCTTTCACCATGTGAAAGGTAAAAGTCTTAGAATTTCTCTGCTCCTATAAAGAAACAACAAACCAATGTTGCTGCAAATGTGATTTAAGGGAATCACTCCATATTGGTGACTGAACTTCGGTAGGGTTGTTCGCATGGTTCTGTGTTTAGAGTCATGAAGGATTCAAATGTAAAGAGATTGAGAAATTTTCTTCTGTGGTTTCAGAGAGATACAGATGCCAAAACCTGGGCAGGGGAGTTCCTGCATGAAGACACTGCTAGGCTATTATCTAAAGCTGTAAAGTGAAGCCTGAGTTATGATGACAACTCCAAGATGCTGGAGATGTCAGAGCCATGGAATATCTGTCTAGGAGAGATGCACACAGGAAATGCAACCAGCCTTAGAAATATCTATCCTGCAGGCAGGAAATTTGGAGGAGCAGAATCATTTAAGCCATTATGAGCTATAGGATTTGATGTTAGGCCTTTAGGGTTTTGGTCTGGCCTTGGTACAGGAGTTCCTCATTTTGTTTTCTATTCAGCTCTTTTGGAATAATAATGTATATTCAATGTCATTGTCTGATGGATGTAAGCAATTTTAAGTTTTGATTTTATGGCTTTACACTTAAGAATTTACCTTAAGTCTTAGAAAACACTTTGAAATTTAAAATGATATTGGAACAGTAAATGACTCTGGCAACTTTGCAAATTTGGCTAAATATCTTTGTTGTTATGATTTAGTTATTATGCTATGTGACCCAGTGAGTTCAGTGTAATTGTTTAAATGAGATGTTTCCCATACCTTGAATAAGTGTATACTTGGCCACTAGTAGGTTGCTGTGTTTTGGGAGACTTGGGAAGTATTTCCTTTTTGGACAAAGTATGTCACTGAGGGTAGGCTATGAGGTTTCAAAACTTCATTCTGAGTTTTCTTTCATTGTTTGCTGCTTATGGTTCAAGAAGAGAGCATGCTGCTCCAATTGTTATGCCTGCTGCATTTCTGTTCCCCTGTGATGGTGATAGACACTTCCCTCCAGTGTAAACCCAAATAAACTTTTGCTTTTATAAGCTTACTTGATCATGGTATTATATCATAGCAGTAGAAACCCTACCTGAAACAAATATATTTTAGTGGTAAGAGTGAGATGTTTCCTGCTTTGTATATATGCATTTATTATTAGGCAGAAAACATTATAGCTACTGGAATCTAGAGAATATAGTAATCATTTTTCATAAATCCTATTGCCAAAATAAGATGCCAAAATTCAATTTACGTAGGATTTATTGCCTGTCTACCCAACAAGAGGCAGCGTGATGTCCTTAGACATTCTCTCCTGTAATTTATGACAATCCATGGATTTCACATTAAATTGAGAGTCACATACTCTGGTGCAAGTCTTCTGTATGTAGCTTCTAATTTTATTATTTAGGTATTGTGTGAAGCCATACATGTTTCTAGCCATCAGCATTTCTCAGTGCCATTTTGTATAAAGTAAAGATGACTTCAGCTTCAGTTATATTGATCTGAATGTGAAATTACATTAAAAGGAAGTGGACTCAATTGGTATTGCAAAAATTTTAGTTTTTTCTATAATTGTTGTGCTCAGCATGATGCAAATGACCTCACAGACCTACAGTGTGCTTTTAATTCTCAACAATCAAAGAAGTGTGATCAAATCTAATAAAATTCCCTGTTAAATATATTAGAACAATCCTATTTTGGTAGTACTCATTGTAAAAATATGTGGAGTGCCAAAAAATGAATTTACAAATATGATTAAAGAATTACATTTTTACTTTAGAAATATTTGGAGTAAATAATATAAATATTTTCTCAAATTTGTTTTTATACTTTGTAAATTTATATTATGCATTTATAGTGTTTTTAAATTTGATGCCATATCTTCCAAAATACCTGAAAATATAATATGTTATTTTTTGCTTTTCATTGTTTAATTCCTGTATATTTGTATGTATGTATGTATGTATGTATGTATGTATGGCAAGTATCTTTTAATGAATACACACACATACATACACTGAAACTGCAATGAACCTAAATTTGTAAATGTTTTCCTTATGCAATAAAGAACTTTGTATTTTAGTTGCTATGTAATTTTAAACAACATTTTTTTGAATCTCTTTTCTTATAGATGAGTATCAACAATCACCTTTTTGAAGCAAAAAATTATTTTATCTATGTTCATGATATCTTAAAGTGTCTTTTTTAAAAATATATTGGAAAAAAAAAACAAAAGAAACAAAAAACACACTGAAGCTGAACCCAAAACAATAACAATAGCAATAATAGTAGTGGCAAATGCTTCAAACAATTCACAATACTTTTGTTTGAAAGATTCTAAGTCTTGGAATGATGCTATTAATTTGAAATATGTTTTCCATGAAATTAATTGCGTATTGATTTTGTATGATCAGTATAATGTCTTAAATTCATTTGGGAAAAAATGTTTTAAAGAATGAATATGAGAAAATATCCTCCTTAATCATAGATGACTTTTGTGTTGGTGATACTTGAGTACTTCTGAACCACTTATGTCACTATATTCTCAATGACTTTTATACCGAGTAACACAATTTTTGAGAATTTTCATAGACATGTTGATAGACACAAAATTATTTTCTAGGTAAAATTCTCCAAGATGTGAGGCAATATTAATATACAATGTATTTTAAAAATCAATTGTTATCCTCATTAAATTATAAAGATTTTATCTATCAGTGGTTAACATATATTCCTTACCATCCTCTCAGGTCTAAAACAACAAACTCCATCAAACACAATTCCCTTTTACATTCATGAATTCACTAGGATTATCCTTTTGAATTTTTTAAAAATATGGAATTTTGTGCTTGCGAGTGTGCATGAGTGTTTGTGTATGCTGCCGGTGTAAGCATTTACATAACAATGATTGTAAAAGCCAGTACCATGTGTTAGTTCACATTCTGTGAATATGGAAGTCCCGGCAGGTGTTACCTGCCACATATGGGTTTTGGGAACCCCAATCTGGTTCTCAGGGAAAACATTAATTGTTATCAAACAACAACCCATCTCTACAGTCTATAGCACAGTAGCAGACTCTTAACAGAGCAATCTATGGAATCTTAGCTCATCAAATCATATGTGTCAGTCATGTTTGGAAGCAAAACTTGTTGTGTACCTATCATACTTACTGACCTACAGAACTGGTTCACAAGCAGAGGTCTCCTGGGTAAGATATGATGCTTTCTGCAACTGCTTTCTCCTTATAGAATATCTGACTGATCGTATAATATATATCATCATGCATATTCTGTGACTCTACACTACTTTCCTTTTATAATTTAGTACAATGGCTTGTTTATTTATGGAATGTGTGGATCCATGGCTTAGGTATTAACTCCACGATGATCTTAGTACAAGAACTAAATTTGTCAGCAATTTTAGCAACCTGTGCAGAGATTTCAACTCCTGTAGTCAGTACTTTTGCACAGGAATATTGCTAACTGGCAAAGGATATAAGGGAAAAAGGAGATAAAGTCCCTATGCTTAGGAAATTGGTGCTTTGAATACTAATTATATGACATAAACATAGATTTCTGCTTAGAACTCTATTTCAATATTATCTTCATTATTTCAGACTTCTAGAGAAAATTCCAAAGAAACAATTCTAAAATCTCAAGCTAATGAAGAAGAAAAGAGAGAGGACAGAAAGAACACTGAAGAAAGGAGCTAGTATGTGTCTCTACAGGAAATATGAGGTATTGTGGAGGTCAAAGGAAGAGGCTATATGAGAAGAAGGAAGTGCAGAACTGAAACACATCTAAAAATTTATGCATGGTGACAACCTGAAAGAACCCACTTGGTAAGATGAACTCAATAGTGACCTTAAGGTGACCTGGTTTCTGTTGGAGGTGAGGTAGATATCAGCCCGGGGTACATCCTGATGCCAGCACAGTGGAGAAGGGCAGGAATTTAGATTCTGACAGAAGAATCTCATTTCAAAAACAAAAGGATGTTGAGAAACAAAATTGTGTTTTCTTAGCAGTAAGTAGAGTTGAAGGAGTGATATTTTCAGACAAACAATACAAGTTCAAAGTTGTGTTTTATAGAAACTGATTTAGGGATAAGAAAAAAAATAGATTATACAGGAAAGAAAGTGGTTTTGCAAAAACAAGAATCTTGTGACTGTCGCCCAAGGCACATGTGAACAGACTGTTTGGAAGACAGTCTATGTTCTTTAACATAGAGAAAGCTGATGCTTATAGAATTTGAGTCGTTGGTTTGCTTTTGGAGTGTTAAGGGGACTCATTCATGAAATTTTCTCTTTCCTCCAGACAAATTCTTCAGCTCTGGTGCCACAAGGAGGGGGAATGAGGATTTAAGGGAAGCAATGGAAAAGTCAGAATTATGATTGCAGAGTAGAATCCAATTGGCAAATACCACATCTGTTCAAATAAAGCAAGTCTTATCAGTTATCTAGGATACATCTTCAGCTAAGTTTTGTCTAAAGAAAAGTGCATGAAGTGTGCCTTGAGATTGTGGGTAATTTGTGAAAAGAGAAGTTGGGAACAACAGAGCCACCACTTTAAAAATTCCCTTAACTTTATAGCTACACTAACTGGACAGAAGGAATACAAGAACCAGTGAACAGAGTAAGTCAACAGATTGAAGTCCTTAACAATTTATCACCTCAACAATGAATCTCTAACTGCTCTTGAAGTCTTAAATAAAATATTTGATTTCCTAGCTTAATGAAATATCTGGAGAAACCGCTGTAAATTTCTTATTTTGGATACAAATATGAGATACCCAAAGCCTCTTAAGAAAGATTTGCTCTCCATCTTAAGAGTAATTACATAGTCATCAGATAATTCAGTTCTGACAAACTTCAAGAACTTTCCAGATGTGAACATCTGCATTATTTAAGATCATTTTCATTCTAGTACTGTCTTCTTAAAAGAGATAGGATGTACAGCTTTGGCAATTGTTGCTCATTACAAAACAGGAAGCCACTCTTTGCTCATGGAAAAAGTATAACACCTCAGTCTTTACAGATATATTATATTACATTTATAACATATAAAATACATTTATATTACTTATCCACCATAGAAAAAGGTTTTGCATTCCTAATTGCATATGGTAAAATAATCCCTCTTCATATTATTGCATAGCAGGCATCCCTAATCCAAATCTACAATACTTCAAAACATTTAGGCAATGACCTGATACTATAAGCTTCTATTTTATGAATCTTTATTACATCTGCAAAAGTATATTTTAGTGTATTATAAAATTAATTTGAGGCTATGTATACAAATAAATTTTCTGTGTATTTTCTATCCCAAAGGTATCTCTTTTATGTAAATAATTTATTCCTGAAGAAAATCTAAATTTTGCAGTACTTCCTATCCCAGTAAAATAAGATATATTCAAATTTCAGTGATTTGGGTTGGCATACCACATTAAATGAGATTTTAAGGTAGATCCTTTATCTAACTGTGATATAGTATAATAAAAACAAACAACTCCCTCTCTTCATGTGGGATGCCCTTCTGTATCTGTAAATATGTCTTCTTACCTTTGGTTAATAAATATTCTGTTTCAGCAACAGCCAGCAGCATATAGCCAGGCAAGGAATCCAAGCAGAGAGACTGGCAGAAAGAAGGCAGAGTCAGAGAGATGCCAGCAGCCACCAGAGAAGCAAGACGTTATGTAATAGCACAGCATAGAGTAATAGTAGTGGGTTAATTTAGGATGTAAATGCTACTTATTAATAAGCCTGAGCCATTGATCACACATTTTGTAATTAAGTGTCAGAGTGAATATTCGGGAATTGGTAGACTGGCAAGAAACCTCCAGTTACACACTTTTTCTCTGCTTTTACTTTCACCTCCCTCCCTTTCTCTTCTTACGAAGGAAAGGTCTATGAAAATGACCTAGAAGAATCAAGACGTAACTATATTTTCAAGATATCAAGAAGAATCTTATCAGAAGTCAATCCTGATAAAAGCTTTATTTTTAAATTTTAGCCTTTAGATGGATAAGAACCAAATGTTTCCTCCTAAGTCACTCATTGGACAGTTTTGTTACAATTGTCATTTCATTCACTGAATGAAATACCTTGCCACCCAAACATCCCTCTGTATCTAGAGACAAAGCCTTCTCTTTCCCTTGCCATCAATTATTTCCTTTTATGGTTCAGACACCTGACTCCATGGCTTGAGAGTTTCAGTTAGACTACAGAGTCTGTAATGATAACTCTACCTTAAACATTTTTTTCTGAAAATATTTTAGCTTCATTTTTCAATTTGTGATGTTTTCATTTATTTGAAAATTTTTATAACAATTTTATAACATATTTGAAAATATGATAAAATGAAAGAAAAGGATTGTGGTACCTGTTGACAAGTATGAAATACGTTTTGTAATGCCTTTTCTCTTTTTTTTGTTTCATTATATTGTCTTGGTTTTGTTAAATGTCTTGGAACTGAGTTTGCTCAAGTTTAATAAAATATTCTATTAAGAACTATGTCAGTACTGGGACTATCTAGCACCATAGTCTGATTTTCCAACAGAGACTAAAACAGATTGATTTCTAATAAAATATGTCATGCCTTATGTAGAAGTATCCAAGAAACACAGCATACCAACACTTGGAGTCACTGTAGTCAGCATTTCTCAAATGATCAGAGGTACTTCTTTGCATGGCATGTCCTTGCAATACATTGTCATCACATTTGAAATTGTAAATGCAGATTTCACAGATGACTGTATATTCTGTGTTCTAGTCAATGATACCCACATAGATCTTAAGTATATTTGCATGATTAAGTTGTCATGATCCTCACTTTGGTTTTTGTATACCCGGTGTTTGTCTTTTCATATCCTATGACTGCACCCAGGACCTTAAACTAAGAAACTCTTTCTTCAAAATAGAATATATTATTATGGCTTAATGGTGAGGAAATAGTCAATCTGATTTCCCTAAGAATGTTTTGTTTTGATTCTGTTTGTTGCTGTTTGTTTGCTTACTTTGCAATTTGCACTTAGAAAACAATAACTGGGTGCTTAGGTTTAGAAGAGAGTTAAATTTTGTAAACTGAAAGCTTTAAACTCATGTGTTATGTGTAAGTAGCAAGATAGTTATCAAACATGAATAGAGCTTAGTCAAGGCTAGTTCAGCAGACAGTACCTGTAAGGAGAACTACCTTGATCATATTTTCCTGATGTGTTTCTTGTAACTGTGAAGAACAAAACATTTGTGCCATCTGTCTGTTTCCACATATTCTTAGAAAGATGCAGGAATATTGTGCTGATGTTTAGAGGTAATGCTTCGAGCATGCTGACATAGCTTTAATCTCTCCACTAGTCACAGGTCCATAAAACGGGATTAACTTTCTCCATGATTAACTTTTATGGTTTCATCTGGCTACTAACAAAATAAGCTTTGCATAATCTTTGACAACATTCAAGACAAATTCTAAGGTTTTTTTGTTATCTTTTATATAATGTGATGCATTATATTTACATTGAGGTATTTTAAAGAAAAATAAACTAGCGAAAATTGTGATATTTATTTCTTGATATTTTCTTACCTGGCAGATCTAAAAAAAATAAATACAAGTAACACATCTTTACCGTCATAAAACTATACTTCATTTATTTGTGTGTGTGTCAAGGATGCCTGCATCAACAACCTATATCCTATTGCTATTCATTAAGTAGCCAATTTCCTTTCTCTTTAAGTGAGATGGGGACAAACAATTAAAGCAAGGAAGTGTCAATGACTCAGTCCTGGGAGGGATCTTTGAAATGACTTGTTTCATTAGTCATTTCAAAGTTCTCTTAAGGTTCCTGACAATTCTTTCATTTCTGAAGAGGTAATATAGTATGCTACCCTTAGAAAAGAGAAATTATATAACTCATAAATTACAATCATTAAAAATTTTCTCTTTCAAGATTTGCTGTTTTTGATGTTCAATAGTATTCCTTCTTTTGCTTAAGACATTATTAAGGGAACAAGCAAGCTGAACAAATAGATAAAGGAAAAAGAGAAAGATTAAGTGGGAGTGAGAGAAATGAGACAAAAAAGCAATAAAAACAAGCATGTAAAAATAAAACACATATTCACCTGATTAACATCTGACCAGAACCTCTTCTCCCCAAAATTAGACTTCTCTATCCGATAAACTACTTACAGATTTTCCTTCCAGCAAACTCAGTAGAATATTATTAAAATAAAAATTAATGGAGTAAACAGTAATATTTTGCAAGAGCCTTTAGAGCATGTAAAAGTACAATTTCCATGTTTTCTTTGCCTAATTTTACTTTAGAGCCTGCTGAGGCTAGGATGCTAAATAGCTTCTCCCAGCTGAACAAGTGAAATGAACATTCACAAGCCTCTATGTTTGATTAATCTAAACAGGTCTTGATCATCAGGTTTTATTTATAGTGACAACTTCAGTGTTTTGAAGGAGCTATTTATTATTTTATTTATGTAAATGTGTGTGTAACTGTATAAAATTTCTGTATACCACTTGGGTGTAAGTGACCACAGAGGTCAAAGGACATTAGATCCTCTGGAATTAGAGTACAGGCAGTTTTGAACCATCTAATGTAGGCCCTGGAAGCTGAACCTGGATACTCTGCAGGAAAAGTTATTACTCTTAATTGCTGAGTCCCTCTTCAGATTACCCAGTCTTAGTTTTGCAAAGAAAATCTGCAGTGTAAGAAAGGCATGCCTTTTGTCAACCAAGTATTACACTTGTCACCCCTTTTGGAATTCTACCACTGCACTTGAAATAAAGTCCAGATGGGATTACAGGTGAGAGTTATCAGTGGTCAAGAGGCAGGAATCCAGCTTTAGACAAGGAAAAAAGCAACAGTGATTTATAGTAGAAAAATATTAGACCTTGTTGGAACCCAACAGTTTCTACTGTATTTTGGCACCACAATGCATCTGGGCTGATTGAAGACTTGGTCACTGACTGGTGAAGGAAGTTCTTCTGTCTATGTTTTGCTTGTGTTGCTTAATGAACAAATCTATTTTGGCCAGTGTCTTAGCAGAAAAGAGCTCAGTGGGAAAACTAAACTGAATGCTGGGAGAAAGACGGAGAAGTCAGGAGAAGCCAAATAGCAATCACTGGGGACAGATGCCTCACAGTTGGAGCCCACCAAAAGTTTGCCAGAAGGCTATGACCACATGATGTTGCACAGATTAGTAGAGATGGATTAGTTTAGGATAGAAGAGGTAGCTAGCAATATGCTTAAGCTATTGGCTAAACAATATTGCAAATAATATAGTTTTGTGTGTTTATTGTGGGACCGGGAGGGACAGAAACATTCACCCAACAACTGACAGTCAGGTTTCCAATCAAATAAACCAGTCACCATCAGAATAGGCTTTTTTCAGAATGTTCCCTTGTTTTTGACTTCTGAGTCTTCTTGTCTGAAAGCAAATCAAAACAAGTAAATACCCTGTCACTATTGATATTTTGGCTACAATATTTCAGACTAGTGCTAGAACTTTGAATTTTTAAAATCAAATTTATATTTTAATAGTTTTAGATTTATTTATATCATCTTTGTCATCCATATTTAAACTCTTCCAACTTAAATATAATACCTTTGCTTATCTCTAGAGAATTTTATCCTTTGTATACTTTAAAAAATAGAGAAATTATGATAGCTTTTCAAGATTTGAAGGTACATAGAGTCTGGCAATACATTTTTTCATGTCATAGGAAGATAAGTTCTGATAAAATATGTTATTATTATTGTTACTAACAATATAATTAAGTTATAATTGTGTGTCAAACAGTTGCTAATCTTATGAACAGTTGGTGTAGGCACTGCTAATAAAGCAATAATTTCATAAGTGTTTGAAAAACAAAGTTGCTTTTTGCATGATTTGCTTTTAAGATTCTAAATTCAGATATCTGATTTAGAATTGAAAGTGACATTCCAACTGATTGACAGAAAAATAACATTTAAGTCATAAAATATAAAAAAGTATAATGTTTTGGGGGACTGGGTCTGAATCCCCACAGGTTAATTTCATCAACCAGATTAACCAGGAGAGCATGTCTAAAATATTGATCAAATATTAGTCTAGATTTCTTTGTGAAAATATATTTCAGATGAGATTAGTGTTTTATCCCTAATACATCTTGAAATTTAATGGTTCATAGTATTTTTTCTTCTACAAAACATCATAAATTAAAAATATTTTTATCCAAATATGTTTTATCGACCTGTCATAACAAACATCCCAGGTCAGGAACACACTGTAGAATATCTATTATTCTCATTGCTACTTTGAGATTTCTCTAAAATTGTACCATTATCTACTACAATTGCTCACCATCACAAGAACAGTTTGTACCAAAACTCAATATTCTAGGTAATATTTTTTCATAGGCTTATTGAATGGTGGTTCAATCCTAACATTTGACCAAGCCAGGAGGGTTGCTGTCAGTTTGAAACTAGACAGAAATATAATGAAATTTTATCACAAACCTAAAACAAAACAAACTATTTGGAAAGGGTACTAATTTTTGTTAATAATCTACCCTCCTCCTCTACAGAAATCATTTCTCTTCTTGAGAATTTTTTTTTCTTTTAAAGAATAGGGAGCGCATCCAGTGACTACTGTGATTTGACTCAAGTTATTCAAAGGTTTTTTTATTCCTCATTTCAAAAAGGTGGGGAAAAACAAAAGACTTCCCTGTCAGTATACAAAGAAAAATGTGATTTCCTCCGTATATCTCCAATCATCAAGTAACTACACCCAAGATCAACATGTCGTTTTGTCTAGGCAGAACATCCTGTAACTACACCTAGGTCAGAGTGACTTTCACTAAAGCAAAATGCAAAGACCTTTGCCCTGGATTATGGAAAGGAACCGACCCTGTTTTAATATGGGTTCTACGGCATGTTTGTGTTCTTTCACAGGAAGAAAATGAAATGAAGCCCAATGGTTCCCTGAGTGTTTGATGATGTGTGTGGTACAGATAAGTACCAGTTTTGGTGATAGTGTGGCTGCTGGTGCTCACCCAGAGGAGTTGGAATGGGATGGCTAAATCTGCTAAATCTTGAGAGTTTTTGGAGAAGCATCCTAGAATGGGATTTCATCTGCAAATACAGGCACCTTGACTTCTTCTCCTTTGGCTCTTTACATAACCTTTATTTCCCGACTTCTCTTATTGCTATAGCTAAGACATTGAGCATTGTATTGAATAAATGAAGTCAGGGTAGACCCTTTATCTTTATTCCTGATCTTAGTGGGGGCAGTTTGAGATTTTTCTCCATTCTTATGCATAGGTGTGCCATTTAAAGTAATTATTATATTAAGGTAATTTCCCTTCATCTGTCACCTAAATACTAGGAGCTTCACTGAGATAAGAGATTTTTGTACACTCAAGTATCAAATAGGAACATCACAGATGCCCTGATCATTACTGATGGGGAGTGAGGCAAACCTCTTGGGTGATAATAGTATATCCCCTCTCCAGGGATTTTTAGTCTTATCAAACAAAAAACTTATTTTTGAGAAAGTTTAATAAGAACCACCAGTGACTACGTAACCCAGAGAGCATAGTCTTCTAATAAGCATATCAAAATTTTTTTATGGAACGTCTCAGTAAAGAGGACACCAGAACCACAACAATAAAAAAGTAATCTCTTTTTTAAAAAATGATGAAATTTAACCTAAATATTCATCTACAAAAATTAATTCCAATAGTATTCCAAGTAAAACAGGTGTTGTGGGTCATTCCTCTGATTCAAAAGAGCAGTAAGATACAGTTGGGACGTTAGGCTCATACAGAATTAACTGAAGCATTACGATCTGGTAATAAGTGGGATTTTCATGAATGGTGAGATGGGCTTACAATGGAAGAACCAGAAACTACAATCATGCTGTACCAGTGAAGTCATTTTCAGTTAGATATTACCAGTATTTTATTTCACAGAATAGTGCATGAGACCTTCAAGATCATGTATTGTGTTTCCTAAGACTGTTTTGCAAAGCAGGTAGAGTCTTCTCAGCAGAAAAGATACAGAAAAGTATCTAATTTCCCCTCACCCTTCCCTCAGATTGTTGAAGGCTGAAGGAAAGAATGGTTGTGTTATGCTGGATCATTACAGGATAAAAGGACATTGTCGCAGCATGACAAGTTGACGTTGCATCATTGGAGACAGGATTATTTTATAAATTGGTAATATCACAGACTGTCAGACTTTCAATCCAAAGTCCTTGTCCTAATCATAACTGTCTAGATCTGGTCAATTTCATGGAAATAACTTGTTTCTTTTCTCCTTAAAGAAACTAGATTTGCTTTTCTTTGTTTTATGTTTTTTTTTTTAAGTCTGAGGGTGTTTAGAATTTATCTAGTTCAGATTTTTGATTATTTCTGGATTCTGACTTTAGAATTCAATAAAAAAGAACTGATAATTCAACAAACATAAACTCTTTCATTAAACCAAACACAGGATAAGACATTTGCTTTACATTATGATTGGTTTGTTTTGTGACCTAGAGTTAGGCACATCTTCTCAAATAAAGAAGTTTGGACATTAGACAAGTAACTGCTCTTGAAAATTCACAGGTGAGTCATGGACCATCTTTGGACTTTGCTCATTGCTTTTCTTATGTAAATATCTTGAAGTCTACATACACAAAACTGTGGAAGTCAGCATTGTTATCATAAAGCATTTGATTTTGGTATAACAGAAGTTTGTAGATTTTGATTGTAACTCAGCAAAGATGTTTCAGTGTTAATCACTGGCATTCAATAAAGAACAAAAAAAACCAATAAATAGGATTTTCATAATTTCAACATCCAAATAATGTGATGTTTTACATGGAAATACCATCAGCTTTCCAGAATAGATGCATTTTGTTTAAAATAGGCACATTGTATTTCATCATAGCCCTTAGGCTCTTAGCTTTAACATATGAGAATGTAAGAATCATAATTTCATGACTAGTCTTCAAAAACAGTATAAATTGGTCAAAAATAAGTAAATATTAACTGTTTTTACAGTAAGTATATTTATTAAAGAGAGTTTAATTAACTTGAGTAAGAAAGCACAATATAATTATGGCTAACAGAAATGAGTTTCCTCTTTCTTCTGCTGATCTCTCTCTGCTTTACTTATTAAACTGAAATTATTTTGCCATTACAGTGTCTTTTGATGCCGCAGATAAGAACTGCATTCCATGGTCCAATAAGATCACTCAGTGTGTAACAGTGTTTGATTACAAGTATGGATGGATAGCTGAGTTTGATATTACAGACCAGTCAGTGTAAAAGGGGAAAGAGTCAATTCCATAAAGTAGACCTCTGAGGCATGTGTGTGTTACATAACAATGCTAACACACACACGCATGCACAACACACACGCATACACACACGCACACACACACACCGTAAAAATTACTTTCAATTTTATTAGAAATTCCAGCTATGAACCTGTTTGTGCTGTGTTGACTGGGTATGTTTGTCCTTCCACGCCCTGATGATGAAGTTCTGATCTTCAATGAAACACTGTTTGAAGCTAGAGCTCTGAAGAGTTGAATTTGGTCTAAATATGACCGTGAGTATGGAGATAATCATGATGGGCGACGGGCTCTTCCTGAGATCCTGCCAACATTCTGCCTCCCTACCATGTGAAGACACAGGGAGATGCTGAACATCCAGGAATCACGATAAGCATTCTTGACACCGAAACTTAACAATGCTGACCCATTTATCATGGTCTTTCTCTGAGAAATAAAAATGGTAAGAATTCTGGTCTCTGATTTTCTGCCTTGCTACCCCAGTTAAGATCTTTATTTAATACAAAAAAATAAAGAAAAGGATGACGGTGCAGCAAACAAACATTTAAGACCTAACAGACTGGACTGGACCACTTAAAACCACAAATTACGCTAAAGAACCTTAAGAAACATAGACCAAATTTTGGTTAATATTAATTAGACAGAGGGCACTTTGATTAAAAGCTACCAGTTTTACTTATAAAAGGTTAACGACTTAGTTTTATGGAGCAATCAATTACCAAGAAGTCAGTAAATAATACTTCATCTCATTAAAGTTTGCTAATTGATTATCAAATTAGGGGTATTCCATCTTTTAAATTAGTGAAATGAGGAAGTTGTATGTGCCATTCAGGTAATTATTATCGTAGATTTTTCATCAGTGACTACCAAAGATTCCATCTGAGAATCTTAAGGATTATGATCTGACGCAATCTTAAATAGCTAAGTGTTAACATTTTCATGGTAATGAAATTAGTTCAGATTCCTGCCAAATAGGAACAAAAACAATATTTCTCTCACAGGGATCCAAATTAACTGGCATACCAATGGACTTCTTTTAAAATATTTTTTCAAAGTACCAGCATTTGAGGGCTGGGGATGTAGTTCAGTAAAAAAATGTTTGGTTGGCATGGTAAGGACCTAGGTTCAATCTCCAATACTGAAAAACAAACCAAATAAAACACCAGCTTTGAATTTACTTATAAGAGATTGGGCTCCTCTGTGGATAGAAATTTGTATTCAAATATGAGAACAAGTTGTGATAAGAGTTCTCTCTCTCTCTCTTTTTTTTTTTTTTTTTTTTTTTTTTTTTTTTGTAGATCACAGACAGAAAGGAATTGATCATTTCCTCTCTGGCTTAGTGTGGGTGGGTCTTAAGAATAGAGCAGTACTCAAAGAGAGGAATGTCTCATCATCTCCTGGAACACAGTGCTGAATGCAGCTTATGAAAAGAACAATCTGTAAAGTGAATGTCTTGAAGAAATGAGTAAAAGCCACTATCTTTATAAATGGTCTTGAAGCAGGCCAAAGGGAAAGTTCTCATATTAGTATAATTGCTACGTTGTATTCCATTTTGGATTATATCAAATACACTCATTTCAATTGGACCCTGCAAGCTACAAGTTCCACTCCACTAATAAATCCTCCTATTTCCCCACAAAATCAGTGGAACTCTGAAACACAGGGTACTACTACACAGAGAAGTCTAAGAGAGAGGAGCAAGAGAGAGAATCAAGAGAGGAACTCTGAAGCACAGAGTGGATAAAAAGTGAACCAAGAGAGCAGACCAGGAGAGCAGGCCAAGAGAGAGGGCCAAGAGAGACTTTAGTGGCTCTCTGAGACTCAGACAATGACAGTACAGAGCAGACCAAGAACAGCTCCCAAAGACACAGACAGCTACTGTGGACCAAGAGGTAACATTGTCAACACCAATTGAAGGAAGAGATGGATAGGTAATGATTCAAGAATCCATAAAACAACATAAAAACCCATCAGGAGCCGTTCCCCCCCCCCCAAAATTATTACAGGAACCATCGCCCTGGGGAGTCTGCAGAGAACCCCACACCCCCAATTTTATTGAGAACTATTCTATTGACAGAGCCTACCCCACACCCAATTATCTGTTAATAGAGAGCTATCTGTTAGCAAAACCCGCCCCACATTCCAAACTATCTAGAGAACTAGGTATGTCAACCTGTGAACTCCTGGCCTACGTGACCAACGTGAACCATGCGGCAAGAGTCCAGGCCCCTGTTCCTCCCCCCAAATTCCTTATCCTATATAAGCTGTAATCCTATCTCTAATAAATGGAGGCTCTGACAAACCTAGCATGGCCTTCTTCCTCTCTTTCCCTCCATATCTTCCAGATAGCGCCTCTCCAGGACCCTGGAATTACTGGTCTGCCAGGCGGGTTACAACCCCTAGACTGAGTAACCCGCCGAGGCGGTTTAAAAAAACCAACATAGTAACACCAGAATCCAGTGGGTGGTCATATAACAGGAAGACTTGATCATCCTAACCCAGAAGAAGCAGAAAAAAAAATTAAATGTAATTTTATGAGGATTATAGAGAACTTTAAAGAGGAAATGAAAAATTCTCTTAAGGAAATGAAGGAAAACAAACAAAGAAAAAATGGAAGAAATCAATAAATCTCTCCAAAAAAAACCCCAAGAAAAACAAAGGGGGCGGGTGAACAATCTAATAGGTGAAGCAAATGGTTCAAGCACTCTAGGACTTGAAGACTGAAATAGAGAAAATAAATAAAAAAAAAACTGAGGGAATACAGGACATGGAAAATCTTGGAAAAAAATGAGATCTACAGAGGCAAGGATAATCAACAGAATACAAGAGATGGAAAAGAATCTCAGGTGCTGAAGATACTATAGAGGAAATAGAGTCATTGGCAGGGAAGGTTCAACATATGAAAATCTCTCAAAGTAACCCACTATATATAATAAACTGAAGAAAAGAATCATATGATTATCTCATTAGATGCTGAAAAAGCATTTGACAAAATCCAACACCCTTTTTATGATAAAGGTCTTATAGATATCAGGGATACATGGAACATATATAAACAATATAGCAATATACAGCAAGCTGACAGCCAACATCAAATTAAATGGAGAGAAACTCAAAATTTTTCCACTAAAATCAGGAACAAGACAAGGCTGTCAACTCTCTCCATATTATTTGGCATAAGTCTTTTATTATTTTTTTATTTTATTTTTATTGAACTCTACATTTTTCTCTGCTCCCCTTCAACCCTCTCCCAAGGTTCCTCATGCTCCCAATTTAGTCAGTAGATCTTGTCTTTTTCTATTTCCCATATAGATTAGATCTATGTCCTCATTGTTGTCTAGGTTCTATGGGATTGTGATTTGTGGGCTGGTTTTCTTTGCTTTATGTTTAAAACCCATTTATGAGTGAGTAGATATGATAATTGTCTTTCTGTATCTGGGTTACTCACTCAAAATGATGCTTTCTAGCTTGACATAGTTCTTGAAGTTCTAGCTAGAGTAATAAAAAAACAAAAGAAAATCAAAGAAATTCAAATTGGAAAGTGAAATTTTTGCTTTTTGCAGATGATATGCTAGTATACATAAGCAACCGCAAAAACTCCATAAGGGAACTCCTACAGCTGATAAATACCTTCAGTAATGTGGCAAGATACAAGATTAACTCAAAAAAATTCAGTAACCCTTATATATACAAATGAAGAAGTTAAGAAAAAAATCAGAGAAACATCAACTTTCACAACAGCCACAAATAACATAAAATATTTTGACTTATCCCTAACCAAAGAAGTGAAAGGTCTGCTTGGCAAGAATCTTAAGTCTTTGAAGAAAGAAATTGAAGAAGATACCAGAAAATGTAAAGATTTCCCATGCTCTTGGATAGGTAGAATCAACGTAAGAAAAATGGTAATTCTACCAAAAGCAATCTATAGATTCAATGCAATCCTCAACAAAATCCCAACACAATTCTTCACAGACCTTGAAAGAACCCTAATAACTTTCATATGGAAAAAGAAAAAAAAACCTAGGATAGACAAAACAATCCTGTACAGTAAAGGAACTTCTGAAGACATCACCATCCCTGACATCAATCTCAATTATAGAGCTATAGTAATGAAAACTGCTTGGTATTGGCATAAAGAGAGGCAAGTGGACCAATGGAATTAAATCAAAGTCCTGGATGTTAATCCACATAGCTATGAACACCTGATTTGACAAAGAAACTAAAATGATACAATGGAAAAGAGAAAGCATCTTCAGCATGGGGTGCTGGCAGCAATTGGAAGTCAACGTGTAGAAGAAGGAAAATAAATCCATATCTATCCCCATGCATAAAACTCAAGTACAAATGGATTAGAGACTTCAATATAAATCTGTCCACACTG
Source organism: Microtus pennsylvanicus (assembly GCF_037038515.1). Lineage (NCBI taxonomy): Eukaryota > Metazoa > Chordata > Mammalia > Rodentia > Cricetidae > Microtus > Microtus pennsylvanicus. Next base: position 22,442,560 of record NC_134592.1, read on the forward strand.
AACTTGATAGAAAAGAAAGTGGGAAATAGCCTTCAATGCAAGGGCAAAAGAGACAACTTCCTAAACATAACACTAGCAGCACAGACACTGGGAGCAACAATAAATAAATGGGACCTTCTGAAACAGAGATGCTTCTTTAAAGCAAAACACAGTCAATAAGACAAAAAGGAAGCCTACTGAATGGGAAAAGATCTTCAACAAACCCACATCAAACAGAAGACTGTTGCTGAGGACCGATTTCCACAAAATTACCTCTTACCAGAGGAGGAGTGTGGGAATTAAAGAAATGCAAGTAAAGGACATGAAGACACATAGAACAACAAGACAGATACCGTAAGTTAGTACTGGTAGGTTTTTTAGGGATTACTCAGATCCTTAAAACACTGGCATTTATTTTTCTACAGCTTTTATACCCAATGTAAACTGGAGAGAAGGTAACAAATGACCACCCACCCCTAGGTGACCTCATAGTTAAGAAGGAAGGAACAGATGTACATTTGCATATCCTGACCCCCTGTCAGGATGGCATTGAGCTATCTTAATTTCAAAAGAGCCAAGCAACCTCCTCCTGTGTTGAGTTAGGATGTGCAATTATGCCTGCCAGTCTCCAAACCCTCTGACTTTCACACAAGGTAAAAAGGACTGATCTCCAAAATATATAAAGAACTTGTTAAATTAGACATCCAAATTCTAAATAATTCAATTCAAAATTGGGGTACAGAAAAAAACAGAGAATTCTCAACAGAAAAATCTCAAATGACCAAAAGACACTTAAGGAAATGTTCAACATCCTTAGCCAACAGGGAATGCAAATAAAAATGACTCGGAGATACCATATTATACCAATTAGAGTGGCTAAAATCAAAAACACCAATGATAGGTTGTCCTGGAAAGGATGTAGAGTAAGGGGAACACTCCTTCACTGCTGGTGAGAATGTAAACTTGTACAACCTCTCTTGGAGTCAGTATGGCATTTTCTCAGAAAATTGGGAATCAATCAACCTTAGAACCCAGAAGTACCAATTTTGGCATATACCAAAAAGATGTTCAATCATACTACAAGGTAATTTACTCAACTATGCTTATAATAGCATTATTTTAACAGTCAGAACCCGAAAACAACCTATTTACCCCTTAACTGAAAAATGGATAAAGAAAATGTGGCACATTTACACATTGGAGTACTTCTTAGCAGTAAAAAAGAATGGCATCTTCAAATTGACAGGCAAATGATTGAAACTAGAAAGAAAGAAAAAAAACCATCCTGAGCGAGGTAACTCAGCCCAAAAGGATGAACATGCCATTATGTACTCCTTCATAAGTGGGTACTAGCAGTAAAGCAAGGAGACTATAGTTAGTGATTCTAGAGAATCTAAGCAACAAGGTGAATTCAACAAATACACTCATTTCCTATGAATGGATATTAATGTTGTGATTGTCTTATTTCAGGACAATAACTTTTTAATATTTTTATCTTATGCCTTTTCTTAAGTTTTACAAACTATGTTTCATAAGTGATACTGCTTTGTTTAAGATTATTCTGATATGGTAGATATTCTAATATATAAATGTATTATATATTGTGAAGTAACTACTAATTTAGCAATTATCTTAAACCAATATCAATTCACAGTTCTCCAGGACTCACGTAAGCTGTCATATTCAGACTTCAAAATGCATGACAGTTTATTAATGCAAAATGGCATCTCATATGAAATTTCTTTCATGTCAATAGCACTATTTTTCATTTTAAATTTTATTATAAAAGTTTAAAGGTCAAATATTTCACACAACTTCATTAGTGAGATCCAATTAATACACGCACACATAACCCACACACTCATTCACACACCTCAGTTAACTTTGATACACTTAAAAGTCATTTGAAACAGGAGCTGTATACCTTCACATTAGATTTAGCACATTTCATTTAATTTTATTTTACCAACTTGCCCCCAAATGACAAAATTAAAAATACAAATACAATTAGATTTTATATTTTCTCTCACAATTCATTAATATTTAGTCTTTCTTATTATCTTTTCTGCATTTCATACTGGAATCACATTTATATTTGCTCAATATATACATATAGGGCATAATATTTATTCATTATATATATTATATATGTGTTAAATTCCATGTATAAGAGACAAGATACAGTTATTTTATTTCTGAGATTTTTTTGACCTTCCTTAATATTATGCATTCTAAGTCATTTTTCCTACAAATGTTTGATTATATTTTTTTATTTTTTTTAAATTTATCTATTTATTAAGGATTTTTGCCTCCTCCCCGCTACCACCTCCCATTTGCCTCCCCCTCCCCTGATCAAGTCTCTCTCCCTCATCAGCTCGAAGAGCAATCAGGGTTCCCTGACCTGTATGAAGTCCAAGGATCGCCCACCTCTATCCAGGTTTAGTAAGGTGAGCATCCAAACTGCCTAGGCTCCCCCAAAGCAAGTACGTGCAGAAGGATCAAAAACCCATTGCAATTGTTCTTGAGTTCTCAGTAGTCCTCACTGTCTGCTATGTTCAGCAAGTCCGGTTTTATCCCATGCTTTTTCAGACCCAGGCCAGCTGGCCTTGGTGAATTCCCGATAGAACATCCCCATTGTCTCAGTGTGTGGGTGCACCCCTCACGGTCCTGAGTTCCTTGCTTGTGCTCCCTGTCCTTCTGCTCTTGATTTGGACCTTGAGATTTCAGGTGCTCCAATGTGGGTCTCTGTCTCTGTCTCCTTTAATCGCCTGATGGAGGTTAATATTCAGGAGGATGCCTATATGTTTGTCTTTGGATTCACCTTCTTATTTAGCTTCTCTAGGATCGCGCATTATAAGCTCAATGTCCTTTATTTATGGCTAGAAACCAAATATGAGTGAGTACATCCCATGTTCCTCTTTTTGGGTCTGGCTTACCTCACTCAGGATAGTATTTTCTATTTCCATCCATTTTTACACAAAATTGAAGGAGTCCTTATTTTTTACTGCTGAGTAATACTCTAATATGTATATATTCCATACTTTCTTCATCCATTCTTCCATTGAAGGGCATCTAGGTTGTTTCCAGGTTCTGGCTATTACAAACAATGCTGCTATGAACATAGTTGAGCATATACTTTTGTTGTATGATAGAGCCTCTCTTGGGTATATTCCCAAGAGTGGTATTGCTGGGTCCAGGGGTAGGTTGGTTCCGAATTTCCTGAGAAACTGCCACACTGCTTTCCAAAGTGGTTGCACAAGTTTGCATTCCCACCAGCAATGGATGAGTGTACCAGTTTCTCCACAACCTCTCCAACAAAGGCTATCATTGGTGTTTTTTATTTTAGCCATTCTGACAGGTGTAAGATGGTATCTTAAAGTTTTCTTGATTTGCATTTCCCTGATTGCTAAGGAAGTTGATCATGACCTTAAGTGTCTTTTGGCCATTTGAAGTTTTTCTGTTGAGAATTCTCTGTTCAGCTCAGTGCCCCATTTTATAATTGGGTTGATTAGCCTTTTATGGTCTAGTTTCTTGAGTTCTTTATATATTTTGGAGATTAGACCTTTGTCAGTTGCGGGGTTGGTGAAGATCTTCTCCCAGTCAGTGGGTTGCCTTTTTGTCTTAGTGACAGTGTCCTTTGCTTTACAGAAGCTTCTCAGTCTCAGGAGGTCCCATTTATTCAATGAGGTCTTTAATGTCTGTGCTGCTGGGGTTATACATAGGAAGTGGTCTCCTGTGCCCATGTGTTGCAGAGTACTTCCCACTTTCTCTTCTATCAGGTTCAGTGTGCTTGGACTGATATTGAGGTCTTTAATCCATTTGGACTTGAGTTTTGTGCATGGTGATAGATATGGATCTATTTTCATTCTTCTACAGATTGACATCCAAAGCTGAATAATATTTTCATATAAGCATATATAAATATTGAATATATTCTTTAATATATAAATATCTTTATTTGTCACTTGTACCTATAAATTGTTTTCTAATACTTTACTGGATTAATTTTACTTTTTTATTATCTTCTAGTAATTTGTCAATATAGATACCATGTGGAACACTCAAATTTAGAACACTTTATTCATAATCCTCAACTTCAAATCTGAGTTTGTGCTTTTTTTTTTAAATAAGTTTGGCACAACATCTTACTTCAAGGGCAATCTGATCTGAACAGATGTTCATCTATTTGCAGTCTTTATCTTAATTGCTGTGAATATTCATAAGTTTCAGTGAAAACATTAATGGATTTGATTACTAGGACTTCTCACAGTCCTCCGAGAATGTTACAAAATGTCCTGTTTATATACCTTGTTGTCATTCCTAAACCCACAGGACTGTATTCTGGATAACTGTGTGCCTGTTCAGTTGATGGCTATGAGTGCAGTTTCTGTTTTTGTTTTGTTTTGTTGTTTATATGCATACGAATTTGTATTGGTTTATCTTTGATCAGTCTTCAGATGTTTTTAAAATGATCTCTATTCGTTTTTTAAGGTGGTGTTAAAATATGTGTTGTACTTCAATTTAACAGATAATCTTCTGTCATTTATTGGGATAGTTATCGGATTTCTCTCCTGTGCTCCTTTATATACTTCTTTTTTTTTAATCTTTTTTTTTATTGAGAAAATGAGAAAAAAAAACAAGTTTCCACCTCCTCCCAGCCTCCCATTTCCTTCCCCCTCCTCCCACCCTTCTCCCTCTCCCCCCACTCCTTTCCCCCTCCCTTTCCAGTCCAAAGAGCTAATATATACTTCTTTAGAGTAATGAACTTCATAATGTGTAGTAGCATTTAACTGCTAAGTGCACAGTTCAACATATTCATGATTAATATAGTTCGTATATAATTCTAGATTTGGCTTTCTAATGTTTTTTCTTTTGTTGCCATTAATTATGATATGAGTCTAGATATGCAATGAATATTTTGATTATAAAAAAAAGTGATAGGAATGTCCCTTTTTATTCCCAAAACATTGTATAATTGATCAGTACTGGGAGAATCCACCTGTAATACAGATGTGGTCAATGATGGCACTTTTTCCTCATTTATTTTAATGAACATATTCTTAAATATTGACTCAAACATTTACTACATATCTCTTTGAGATTAGTTTATTTTTAAGGTTCATAACTTAAATTTTTCTGAAAAGCTAGACATTTTATCCATATTTAAAGAATTCTTGGACATTATGTTTTTAATAATGTTCTTATATTTTAGTTTTCAACTAATCATTATCAATACTTTTCATTGTTTAAAATTCTTAGTTTTATTTTTACTCTTTTGTCTTTGACATTCTTGTTATTAGAGTGCCTAGTAAGTTATTATTTCCAAATATTTGGCCATAGTAATGTTTGCTTGTATTCACACATTCTTTTGTATCTTAGAGGCTAGCATTCTTCCATTCTTTCACTGAGACACATTCTTTTATTCTTGCATGCATTCATTAATTTCTCTTCTGATCCATGTTTCGCTCAGTAGTCTCTTTAAAGACTGTATCCTTAATATTTGATAGATAAATTTAATGTGTGATTTTGAACACATGTTAATTTTGATGATGGATTTATCAGAACTTCATTTTACTTTGTCATCATTTATCATACACTTAACTAATGTTATTAAATGCATTTGGGGATAGAGCTTATCTATTGGAAATAATACTCTATATAAACATATATGCACATATATGTATGTACAAATGTTTATGTCTATGTATATAATTTTAATTTGTCTGAAACAATTTGTAACCTAAATATACTTTGTAAGATAATGATACAGTCACCATATTTCTTTGTGTGTGTGTTTGTATTATATAGCTTTTTGCAATCTGGAACAAACAATATTTTTTGCCAATCTAAATTCATACGTTTTAAGAAATCTATACCTATACTCTAGGTGTTATTCAATATTTATCATATTTACTGCTTTTGGAGACCATGGCCATTTGCAGAGATTTGCTAAGAAACTTCTTTGAATATCTCTCGTTATAGTTGTTTTATTTGTGGTGGGTCTTGGGATATTAATTTGGGGAAGGAAAATCAGAAAGGTAAGTTCATTACTATATATCAACATGTGCATGACCACAAATTTATTAATATTTCTCCGCAAAATATCATGTCTTTATGTGAGTTTATGTAAGCCTGAGGTCTCCAACCCTAATTCTACACAGATGGACTGTGTGAATAATTCTGGCCTCATCTTGCTGATTTGTAAAACTTCATTACAACAAAAAGAAGGCTTACTATCATCAATCCCATCACTGAGTTATTTGATTTAGCTTTAGAGTATATAAATATTGTCAATGTTATTAATTCAAATTCTTATGAATAACATCTTTACAAATTAGGACACACAGTTCCCTGTTTTCAGTCTTGAATGCATGACTCATTTCTAAAGCTACTGGTAGCAACTACATTGACTCATATCACATTCTACTGTGTATTGTGGAATATTATGACCTTCTATATCTACATTTTCATTATTTACATGTAATATAATTCATCATTCACATTATGAAGTCAAATGAACATTAAAAGTCCTAACTTTTATACTGATTACTGTAATAGCACACAACATAGTTTCCTAGACCTCTCATCCTTAACTTAATTTCCTTTCACCTCTTGATTTTTTTTATCATTGTATTGGGCTGCACAATCTTTTTTTTTTTCCATAGAAAGGCATGTCAGTTTTCTTCCAGACTGACTTTTTTCATCTGTATGTAGGATTTAAGAGGTGTCTTGTCAGCTCACTCCTTTGTGATTCAAAACAATGGATGTTAATTATGTCACAGGGCCTTATTTCATTCGTACATAGAAGTACGAAGTCTTGGTTGTTCATAGCCTTAATTATTAAGAATAATATTTCTTACATATATAAAAAGTTGTTATATGTAGACATTTATGTATATAAAGCAATTGACTAAATAATAATAAAAAAAACTCTAAGAAAATAATGTGTTTGGTCATGAGAAACTCCTATTTTGTCTACCACAGTGGCTTTTATCATCGGTATTCTTAACAAACAAGAATGAGAGTTCTGATTGTTTTGCATTTTTGTTATCAATGAATTCTCAATTTAAAATTTTAACCATTATGATGTATTCATAGTATTTTATTCTTGGTTTAATGGGCTGTTCTCCAATGAAAATGATCAGTGATCTGTGTTTCATTCTGGTCAGATGTTTATTGAGATCAGAGAGGTGTTTTTATTTAGTTTTCTTTTTAGTTTTCAATATTTTTCTTACATTTGAAATTAGTATTTTCCTAATTTGGAAGATTATAGATAATTTCTCATCATTTTTAATTTTTCTTTTTATTTCCTTAACAATGTATATATACTTTATAATTTAAGTAAAAGTCACCTTAGCAATTGCTTCTTTGCTAAATGACACATTTTATGTAATATCTATCATGATACTCAGTCAGCAAGAACAAAACAAAACAAAGAAAATATGCTCAGAATTTCTGCTTTTACAGTATGTTTTATATTTAGAACTATCATGTAATTCTAGCTACATAAGAAAGACTTATAAAAGGACTGGGTCTATTTATATATTTGTATATTTTGCTTATGAATACTCAGTTGTTCTTATATTATTTGTTTCAATGACTTATTTTAATACTGATTGAATTTGCTACCTTTCATTTTTATTTTATTTTATTTTATTATTCAAGACAGGTTTTCTCTAAATAGCCCTGGTTGTCCTGAAACTCACTCTGTAGACCTGGCTGTTCTCAAATTCAGAAATCCCATCTGCCTCTACCTCCCAAATGTTGGGAATAAAGGTGTGCACCACCACCACCTTGCATAACTTTTATTTCCTGAGACAAAATTCTACGTATTTCAGCCTAGCCTTGAAATTGCTATGCAGCCAAGAATGGCCTTGTACTTCTGAAGCTCCAACCTCTACCTCCCAGGGGCTGGGATTACAGGCTTGTGCAGCAATGTCTGGCAGGCAGCTAAAATCATTTAAATTAAAATGAGTCTTATCTATCTTTTTCATCTCTTTGAAATCATTTCAAGTCTATTGTTATTCAACAGAGAAGATTTTGTTGTTTTTACTATAATTTAACAACAATTTTGGCTCAATTTTTAATAATATTTAGAGGACTGGGTAATCTGTTTGAAGTCAAGGTTTGCAGGCAGGGGATTTTTATTTTTATTTTTTATTCATTTCATGTTTTTTTGTTCACATAATGCCACATGCTTTCTGGGAGATCTATAGCTGGTGAGAAAATATTGTGGCATAATCTTTAAATATCAACATTATTATGAAAAGAATACAAATAAATGTGAGCTGAATTACATCACGAAATCCTGACTATTGGCTTTATTTTGCAAATGTGATTGTTTTTACAAGTTGAACTTTGTTCTATTTGGGATGTAAGACTGTCTCCATGAGTAGTACAAAGATTAATTATAATCATATTATAATAGCTAATATTAAAACTCATACTGGATCTCATAGGAATAATTAATTTATCTTATATTGATAAATAATTTGATCTGCTGATTTCATGACACCTTCTACCTGAAAATTATAATAATTATCTGATTTTAAAATTATCTTATTTTTCGTGGTAGTTTGTTAAATTTATTTTATTTCAAATATTTTGCAAGTTTTCCTTTCCTTTCTTTCTTATCTTTATTTTATGTACCTGATGTTTGCCAGACTGTATTTCTGTACACCATGTGAAAAACTGGTACCCAGAGAGGCTACAAGAGGGTTTTGCATCTTCTGGAACAAGAGATACAGATCGTGTGGGTACTCGGAAGAAAACTGAGTCATTTGGAAAGATACCTACTTCTTTCACCCAATGAGCTATGACATTTCTTTAAAAATTAAATAAATTAATGCTGAAAAAAATCCTTCTAAGAGCACAAAGTGGGCTTCATGAGGACCTAGGTTGTATACCCTCTTCAACTATCTTCAGCCGGGCGGTGGTGGCGCACGCCTTTAATCCCAGCACTTGGGAGGCAGAGGCAGGCTGATCTCTGTGAGTTCGAGACTAGCCTGGTCTACAGAGCTAGTTCCAGGACAGGCTCCAAAGCCACAGAGAAACCCTGTCTCGAAAAAACCAAAAAAAAAAAAAAAAAAAACCTGTACAACTATCTTCAATTTGAGTTATCATCTGAGCTTGGGAAATATTCCTTTTCCTGATCCATTTTAAGCTCTTCAAAAGCACAAGTTCTCCTAAGTATATTTTTGCTTCTATTTGTACAAAGTAAATACCTGGTGTGGCACCATTTAAAGCTCTACAATTATGTGTACTTTTGTAGTAGGTTTGATGAGACTTACACTGGATAACTGTTCACCACTTGTTTCTGTTTACTTGTCTGAGAGAAATAGAATGCCATTTATAACTTAATTTAATAAAGTGTTTTCTACCATTGCGGAAGCCATACTGTGGTGGTAAATCTTGGTTCTGGGTTTGATATACCCTAGAATAGGGAACCACAACTGAATAATTGCCTCCATCCAATTAGCCTGTGGGGAAGTCACTGGGGTATGTTCTTAACAGGCCTAGCCCTCTGTATGATACAATACCTGGAAATGTAGGATTGGGTAATATAAGAGAGGTAGATGAACAAGGGCCTGGTTTCAAGGCAGTAAGTAGAAATTTCTATGTGGACTTTGCTTCAGCTTTTGCCTCCAGAGCCTTGCCTTCATTATCCTTGATGCTGGGCTGTAACAAATAATCCAAACAAATGCTTTCCTCCTTCAAATTTGCTTTTGGTCAGTGTTTGCCACCGTAGCAGAAAGTCAAAGAGACCACATATCTGATATTTTGATTCCATATTACAGTTGAGTATTCATGAAGAGATGTAGGAAAGTAAATTAAAAATGGCTCAGGTCACAGATTAAAAACAACAACAACAAAACAATTAAAACAAAATCCAAATTATTGAGAATGATCTGTATCCCCCTTCTCATTTCCATTATTTCATTTAACTAAGACAGGTAGATGCTAACATGTGCTTTTTCTGCCATAACACAAAGGATATCTCTAGCTTACACCTTTGCTACCCACACTTGAAACTTTCACTTAAGTAAATACTAAAGTGAGACCTGAATTCTGCTCATTTCAACTCAACTAATGGCTGAGTAATAATAGAAGATATATTTCCAAATACTCCTGTCTCATATACATGCATTGTGTAAAATTGACACATAAATACTAATAATTACCACAGATTCATCATTGAATTTATAGTTGCCAAATCATTTTTCAGTTATTTGGATTTTTTTGACTCGGGGAGGGATTGCATTTATAATAAAACAAATCAGTCTTTCTAAACAGAGATGTAAGTGAAACCAAATTATTTGATGGACTCTTGACTGAAAGAGCTCTATGTCAGAAACCTCCTATTAGAATCCAATTATGTTAAACTGTGAAATGTTAAAAGCCCTTCATCATAAAGTGCGATGCTTTTTCCTTCTGTCTAAGTGCAATCTAATATTTACCTCACCTGGAGGTTTTTGTAATGGATGCCCAGAGGAACTTTACTATAGAACACACAAGTGTTTTATTCTATGCTTTTTTTTCTTTTTTTTCAATGCTTTAAAAGTCAAATCCCAGCCTCCTTAATAGGCATTCTGACAAAGTATAGTATATGTTCCCTGGGTAATCAAACAGTCCCTCATAGAACCTATAAAGGAACTAGCAGAACTGGGAGGTGGGGGGGGTGAGTGTACCTCCGGAACAGCCCCATTGTTCTCACAAGTAAGGTCAAAGATTTCCTAAAAGGAGAAGTTCTGATTTTATTTTGTGTGGGAAGAAGCCTTAGGGCTGTAAAGTATAGTTACCATTCTCAATAGTAAGAGACTCCTTGCAATACAAAAGGTGCTAATGCTTGACAAAAGGCAAAGCAAACGTGTACATTCAAAACTGCTGTTTTTGTATTATGCTATTTCAAAGTCTTTCCTTTTGCAAGACTGTAAATTCATCCACTTTACCGTGTTGACTGAATCTAAGAAAGCTATCTCAAACATATTCTTTTATCTGATAGATAGTATTGGAAGTGGGGTTTTGAAACATTTCATTTTATGATAGGCAGAATTTAATGATTTTTAAGGGTGTTCAAGGAAATATATGCTTAATAATCAAACCTTATTCCACTAAGGCAATATAATTTTCACTTCTTTTTTAAAGTGAAAAGATGGGTACATTGATACAAAAAGTTTAACAATGAATTTTACCATTTGTATATATAATTAAGATACACACCTTGACAATACAGGAAGATAGGAAATCAGGAAAGGGGAATTTGCGCAAATATTCAAAATACTATGAACTTTCTACATTAACTTTTTTTTCCAAAAATCTTATACTTGTATAATTTAAAAAAACATAGATTGCTGAGCAATGTGATTCATTCTTAAAACCCCAGCACCTGAAGATAGAGTCAGAAGACTCATTCTAATTTCAAGGCTACTCTGACATGGTAAATAGTGAGTTCCCGGCTATTCATAATTATAGTTTGAATCTAGTCTCAAAACAGTTACAGTCACAAACCTGATTTATATTATAGCAGTATAATGCTCCTAAAATTTCTATCCAGTTACTTGCCTGACATTGAAAGTACAGTTTGAGTCGTTGTTCTCTAAAAAGTATTTGTGTAAAACTTCTCAATACTTAGAATATAGAAATGTAGATATTTCCTACTATGAAGTCACTGAATTTTTCATTTGGGTGCGTGCAAAGTTAAAAGTCAATCAGTGAGAATCAACATAAATAATAAGCGCTGTGTTTCCAGTAAAAGGAAGCATAGACCTCCTGAAACTGTTTTGAGGCTCCGTTCTATCTGAGCTCATGTTGGGATGGAAGAAAATTTGTAAAATCAGACAAAGAATGACATTATGAGTAATTCTATGTGTATTAGAAGACATAGCTAGGGAGGCAAGGAAAAATGAAGACAAGAGCTAATGAGATTAAAGATTACATAATCATAGAAGAGACTGGGTGATTCATTTGTTTACTTTTCAGAATGAATTTATCATGTTTCTAACTGTGCCCAACATTTTATTCTGTTCTGATAAATAAGACATTGGTCATTCTGTTCTAGACACTTCCAGAGTATGTTGTGGGATATGCATGTCTTAGAAATGCTTTGCGATAATTATGAATGCTCACCAGCACCTGGGGAGAATCAGTCAAATGTGCTCACAGAAACCTGACACTTGAGTTGAACCTGAGATAAAGGAAGTTTTCCAGGTAGATCAACCCAGTGAAGAGGTCAACCACACAGCTAAAGAGCTACCCTTCTAGAATGCAAAAATCACCCCTAGGAAGATAATTAATCCTTAAGCCATACCAAACGCGTGGCAGAAATAATTATTGATCTAATAAGATTCTGTACATTTCCTTCTCAGGATTCCTCCTGTCTCATTGGGTGGCATACAGTGTATTTGACGTGCAGCTTTGTAAGTTAGTCCATTTTTTGGAATTTCTCACAAAAATGTCAATCTAAGTGTAATTTTCCTAACACTTTATTCTTTCTCTATAGCCTCCCTGCCTTGCAGCTGTTAGTTTACTCTACAGCTGACCACCACGCCTGTCTTATCCAAGTATCATCGCTTTTGCTCTTCCTCCTCTCTATATCCCTCCTCCAGACAGCTGCTGAGATTTATAGTTTAACTGCGTAGGAATTTTTTATATCAACTCTCCTACAGTCGTCTTCGAACTCTCTTATGAGTTCATTGTTAAACTATTTTTAAGTGGAACTATAAGACCAAAAGAAGGGCAGCTGTTTATCTCAGTAACAATAGTTTATGGAGTTATCCTTAGCTTAAGCAATGAAAACTTGTATGTGGGCTCAAAACAAATACTTTTTAAAAGCTTATAGAATTCAGAAAATTTTTCTCACTAGGGAAAATAATGTGTAAGAAAGAGTAATTAGGGTAAAGTTCATGAGTTTATAGGTAAAATCAACTGCATTCATCCTTCCACGTTTTAATTGCAAATAATTATCTGTCATTTATAAATCATGTTCACAAATCTGAACTGATGCACAGCAGACATTAATTAAAGAGTGAGATTAAATAAGCCATATGCAGAGATCTTATGTGACTAGAAATAAGCCATGAAAGCATTAAATCACTAAAGAAAATAACTTTTTTAAATTGGAAATACATAATTTAATATCAGTACATCCTAGTTTTTTATGTAAATTTTTGTACCAGTTTAGAGTGAAGTTCAAAGACGGGGGGGGGGGAGTGAGGTGGATTAGGTGTATAAGATATTGATGGTATTTTCACTAGATATGAATCCAGGTGTAGGAAATTATAAAATAGATGATTTTTTTCCTAATTAATCTGTCAGGCCAAAAGATAAACTTTCTGATCTCATCTCAGTTTAATAGTGAAATTACATGACAATGGAAGATGACGAGAGCATAAGAAATGACTGCCAAACACATACTTTATTTCTCTTTTCGGTTGTCTTTTCCCAACGGTCGCTGAGCTCCATTTAAACCTAAAAATCTCAAAGGAATGTTCTGAAATGCATTCAAATACAAAAAAAAAAAAACCCACCGATGTAATGGCAATCATTGCAAGACACAATGTTTTAACTTTGCCTGATTCTGATGAAAAACTGCTCAGAAATATAGAAGAAAGTCAATAAAAAGCAGAGAAGCAGAGACATCATTTTTGACTAGGATTGTTATTAGGTACTTTGTACCATGTACATAGCATGTTAAACACTGTCACAGAATTCTTCTGGTGGTCAAAAAAGGTTGCAAAATACTCTAAATCTATATGTTATTTAAACGAATTTAAAGGGTGCATGCACTCAACAGCCTTCTCGTGGTTCCATTATACAACCTTGTTTCAAATCAAGATTACCACACTCTGTCCTATAAAATAATACTACCTGTTCTAATTGCAGAGACTCCTGATTTACTACTAGAATTTGTGAATATGAAAATGATGCAGTAACAAAACATCTATGCATTCAGTATTATAAGTATCTAAAAGAAAATTATGTATATTCTACGGGAGGAGTCTACTCAATGGCATTTCAAACTTTTGATTGAAGAATAATTAGAGTAATAAGAATAACTAGAAAGTATGATTTGACTAGTTATCATCTCTGCTCAGTGCCTTGGTCCCTGTGAATATTTTATTGAGGGCATTAGATGTTAAAATGAAGATTGTTGATAGAGTAAAGTTTATAGAATAGCAAAAAGCTGTGGCAGTGATGGTCTATATCCACCAAAGCTCCGAAAATTTCTGTAAAGTTTTCTATAGAAGCTGGAGCAGGCCTTAAGAGAATGAAATTACAGAGAGGGAAATGGTCATATGTATTATCTTATTATCTCATAATTAAAGTTGCATGGATGGGTTGCAGTGTCCACAATAAATATGCTTAGATAAACCGTGGTTTTAGAGCATGGTTTTGACTCATTTCAATGTTTTTCTGTTGGAAAAGATATTATTCCACTTTGTCTGTTTGCAGGATGAGTTAAATTAAGCTCAAAATTCTGAGAAAAATATGGTTCAGAAGTATTTTATAAATATTATGACAGTAAGTCTGTAGAAAAATCACTGCAGCCATGTTTACAAAAGGAAATATGTAAATGCCAAAACTCTAGGTGACCGGATTAGTAAAGATGTTGACATTGCATTTAGTACACATGTTTTCACATGTAATTTAGGACAAATAATTTAACAGCATACCTATATATAAGTCTTTTAATTTAATTTTTTTCTAAATTTATTACACATATATACATGTGTGTGTGGTAGCCACAGGGTAACTTTTAAGAGTTAGTTTTCTGTCTTGATTTTGTAAGTTCTAGGAATCAAACTCAGGTCCTTGTTATAACACCGACTGTTCTATATAGTTTATGTCAACTTGACACAAACTAAAATTATCTAGGAGAAGAAACTTCAATGATGAAAATAAATCCATATTATTGGGCTATAGGTATTCTTGTAAGACATTTTTTTTATTTTAATGATTGATGTGAGAAGATTTGACCCATTATGCATGATGCTATACATAGACTGCTGTAATTGGTTGCTATTAGAAAGACTGAGCAAGCTAGAGTAAGCCATCCAGATAATGGCACTTTTCTAAGGCCTCTGCAAAAGCACCAGCTTCTAGGTTCCATCCCTGGTTGAGTTCCTGTCCTGAATTTACTCAACGATGAACAATGATATGGAAGCTTAAACCAATAATCCCTTTCTGCCCCAAGTTATTTTGATCATGTTGTTCCATCACAGCATTGTAATCTAATTAAGGTATGACAGCATAATACTCTCTATTACACATAACAATGCATATGATAGAGTATAGCTGAACAATAGAGTGTCTGACTACCATGGCTGAATCCTGCACTCAGTTACTAGTACTAAAACTATAAAAAGTAAATATGAGCTTATACAAGCATGGCGACATACAGAGCTAGTGAGGTTCAGGATGCTTGTCATCTGATTTGCTGTTACTCGTGCAAAAAGAACCCCACAACAGTGCTTTATATCCAGGGTTCTATATTTTTTAAATAAAATTATCAGATCCCTCTATAACATGACTCAATAAACCTGTAGGATATAAGAATGAGCAGAGGTTTCAAAAAGTCATAAAAATTTAAGTTTAAAACAAACAGTATTAATAGACTTTAATTATTAATTTTAGTTTTGTTAGATTTAATGTTTCTGTGTATGACTCTTTTGCTTAGATGTATGTTTGTGATTCATTAATGTGCTTTTTGTCCATAGACATTGGAGAAGAATATTGGATTCTATAGTTCTAGAACTGTAGATTGTTATGAGCCAGGAACAGACACCTAATCCTCTGCAATAATGCCGAGAGCTCTTAACAGCTATGTTGTCTCTCCAGCCCTATGTGTTATCAGCATAAGTATTGTTTTTAGACTAAGAACTACATAGTATTCTAGGCTGTTAATTTTTTCTCTTTCTCACATAATTTTAATACTGTTTATCCTTTATAGATAGAGCTCCTGCTATATAATTTACTTGTATAAAAGTCCAAAAGTTAGCCTAGAAACAGATGGAGTCTTTTCCTTTTAATCAATCTCATTTTTACTGTTCCCAGATTGGACTCCTAGGGATGTAGCCACAGAGGTTTAACATTTAATTTTGTACAATTATTATTCTAAAATCTGACTTTGTTTTAATTTTATGTAAAATGTCCAATGAACAATGTACTAGAGGCCAGCATACCCATGGCATATTCTTCTTTCTGTGGAACAAATTCTCAGTCAACCTCCTCATGGGGTCTGTTACCCTCTGTTACCCTTACTATTGAAAGATGATTTCCTGACAGCACAGGAAAAGGTTCAAAACCTTTGCCTTTTCTTCAGACCCTGGACAGTACCCTACACAAGGATAGAGGAAGCTAAAAGAATACAGGGGTCTAGTACATTCCCGGTTCTAATTTTGGTCATAGCAGACATCATCTCCTTTTCTTGGCTGGCAGCGAAGAGGACAGAGCAGAAGATTTCCTTCTTGGAAATCTTGCAGCCACCAGAATTATTCACTGTCCCCAGTTAGTCCCAGTTGGATGAGGATCTCTACATCCCAATTAGGACTGTTGACTAAGTGCAAGAGTGTATTCACTTCTCGCCTTAATGACCACACATACTTTCAAAATGAGTTGATATTTTCACTGATCTCTACAAATTGCATAGCTAGTACTGTATAGTAATCACTTCCTTCCTTCTAGATGCAAGGCATATTTTGTGTTTCTCGAAGACATTCAATTTGACAATTTCTTGTAAACAAAATTTTAATCAAAAACTTTGAAATTTTCAAATTGAGAACTCATAAGGTATTGATTTAACACTACTAGGATTTCTTGAAAGTGGTTATTAATATTTAACAGGCATCATAACTAATAAATTTGTATAGTCTTCATGCCAATACCGAATAATAGTTTAAATGAATCTAAATTTAGTTGGTCAGCGTGTATCACCATTCCGGTCTAAAACAGACTTATATGTAAATGTATGATGCTCATTTTTCACTGATGGTAAGTTCTGGTCTGCCATCCCAGATCCCAAAACCCAACAGAGACTACAGAGAAATAAATATATTTTTTTCTTTTGGCTTTTCGAGATAGGGTTACTTTGTAACTTTGGAGCCTGTCCTAGACTTAGTTCTTATAAGACCAGGCTAGCCTAGAACTCACAGAGATCCACCTGCCTCTGTCTTCCAAGTGCTGGGATTAAAGGGGTATGCTGCCACAGATTGGCTGAGAAATTAATATTTTTAATAAACTAATCTTTATCCTTTAAATATGATAATATAGCATGCATGTTAGCTAGATTTGTCCACCTAGACATAAGTAGGAAGACAATTGAGGCATTGACTCCATCAGAGAGGCATGTGAGCAAGTCTATGGTACATTTTCTTTAGTGATCCTTGATATAAGAAGGATCAGCTCACTATGGATACTGCTGTCACAAGGCATGTGGATATGAGCTATATAAGAAAGAGAGCTGAATAACCTAGGAAAATCAAGACACTAAACCCAGTTGCTCCATTGGTTTGTGCTTCAAGCTCCTGTCTTGAGTGTTTGCCTTGACTTTGTCTAATATGAATCTTTGAGTTGAAATAAACCATTTCTTTCACAAGTTAGGCTTAGTGAATATATTATAAAGCAAAAACTAAACTAGAACAAATATTATTTATATAATATTGTTTTACACTAAATAATTTACACATTAAACTTATATGGAAAGCCTATTCTGTAACATATGACTCTGAGTTATATTTCCAAATAGCTATCAACTCTGTTGAACTTATGACTTTTCAAGAGAATTTCTTTTTATCCTCATTTAAAACACATTTCATAAATGTATAGCAACTCCCCTCTACATAAGTAACATTACTGAGTGAAGACACAATTTCTTTGTTGAGGGTAGGCAATTCCTGGAACAGTTTTGCTTATTTTATTTTTAAGTTTACTTTTAGCTTAAAGAGTTACTAATCTATTTGTATGCAAAATTCATGAAGTCCTTGTTTTTTATTGCTGAGTAGTACTCTAATATGTATAAATTCCATACTTTCTTCATCCATTCTTCCATTGAAGGGCATCTAGGTTGTTTCCAGGTTCTGGCTATCACAAACAATGCTGCTATGAACATTGTAGAGCATATACTTTTGTTGTATGATAAGGCCTCTCTTGGGTATATTCCCAAGAGTGGTATTGCTGGGTCCAGGGGTAAGTTGATCCCGAATTTCCTGAGAAACCGCCATACTGCCTTCCAAAGTGGTTGCGCAAGTTTGCATTCCCACCAGCAGTGGATGAGTGTACCCCTTTCTCCACAACCTCTCCAACAAAGGCTATCATTGGTATTTTTGATTTTAGCCATTCTGACAGGTGTAAGATGGTATCTTAAAGTTGTCTTGATTTGCATTTCCCTGATCGCTAAGGAAGTTGAGCATGACCTTAAGTGTCTTTTGGCCATTTGAAGTTCTTCTGTTGAGAATTCTCTGTTCAGCTCAATGCCCCATTTTATAATTGGGTTGATTAGCCTTTTACGGTCTAGTTTCCTGAGTTCTTTATATATTTTGGAGATCAGACCTTTGTCAGTTGCGGGGTTGGTGAAGATCTTCTCATGAATTTTGCATACAAATGGATGGAAATAGAAAACACTATCCTGAGTGAGGTAAGCCAGACCCAAAAAGAGGAACATGGGATGTACTCACTCATATTTGGTTTCTAGCCATAAACCAAGGACATTGAGCTTATAATTAGTGATCCTAGAGAAGCTAAATAAGGAGAACCCAAAGAAAAACATATAGGCATCCTCCTGAATATTAACCTTCAGCAAGCGATGAAAGGAGACAGAGACAGAGACCTAAATTGGAGCACAGGACTGAAATCTCAAGGTCCAAATCAGGAGCAGAAAGAGAGAGAGCACGAGCATGGAACTCAGGACCGCGAGGGGTGCACCCACACATTGAGACAATGGGGATGTTCTATCGGGAACTCACCAAGGCCAGCTGGCCTGGGTCTGGAAAAGCCTGGGATAAAACCGGACTCTCTGAACATAGCGGACAATGAGGACTACTGAGAACTCAAGAACAATGGCAATGGGTTTCTGATCCTACTGCACGCACTGGCTTTGTGGGAGCCGAGGCAGTTTGGATGCTCAACTTACTAGACCTGGATGGAGGTGGGGGTTCCTTGGACTTCCCACAGGACAGGGAACCCTGATTGCTTTTCGGGCTGGGGGGGAGACTTAATTGGGGGAGGGGGAGGGAAATGGGAGGCGGTGGCGGGGAAGAGACAGAAATCTTTAATAAAGAAATAAATTTAAAAAAAAAAAGAGTTACTAATCCTAAACAACCTGATCCATAAATTTGCTTGGTGCATCTACCCTTAGCCTTACTTTTAATCATCTGCTGTATATCTAATGACTTCATGGAAGCATTGCCCCTAGATGAAGGTTATGAGTAAGTATGCTACTTGAATTCATACAATTTGCTGAGTTCATTTATGTTGGGAATTAAAGTAACATTTCTGCCATGTGTTTTTTTTTCCTGATATATATAGAGTTGGTTATTTAACTCATAATGTAGTAACTAAATTGTATTATCATACATATGTATATATAAATATTTAATTTTTGACTATTTATTTTTAAAACAAAGCATGCAACAAAGCTAAGACATGGAAAATCTAACTTATATTGTTTCTCAGGACATGGAAGTAAGAGTACATACCTTCATCTAAGGATAATGAAATACTTATGAACAATTAAATGAAGATATAATGAAATTTAATTACATTTAATACTTATTAAAATAATAAAGAAAAATAAATTCTAAAAATCAGTTCTTGAATGAGAGAAAATTTTCAAGTTCTTCAGTACAAAAAAAAAAATCAAGGAAAAAGCTGGAAGCACAAACACTGATGGAGGAACTGGACTTAGGGTCTTGCTTTCCGTGGAATGCTCAATGCTCAACTGCCTTCCTCATATAGTTCATATCCACATGCCTAGTGCTGGCACTGTCCACAGTGAGCTGATACTTGACGTGTCCTTGATCAGTGACGAAAGTGATTTTAAAATGATAAAAGCTCTACTTTAGCTAATCCATCAATGATTTTCATATTCTTACCATTTACCAGCACCTGTCATCATATCAAAATTTTGTCCCATAGCTTTTGAGGGTCACTTTCATCCAGAATTTCAAGTCAGTTTTGGATGGAGACTACATTACAAACACAAGTCGAAAAGTCTTCTTTTGTCTGCGATCTGTCTAAACACGGAGACGCGTGACTTAACAGCTGCTCCTGCACTGAAATGACCAACCAGACTAACACTTGGTCAGTAGACAATGGCTTAAGTTCACTAGCATGATTATAGGCTTGCACTAGTTTTCAAAAAAATTCTTCAATATTTTGAAAAACCACATTTCTGGAAATTGCACACTAAAGATTCATTCTAAAAATAGAGTCTCATCTAGAGAGGAGACTGACCTGTGGTACAAACAGGACATAAATCCTTGCTCTGGTGAGTCATTGAGATTTTAAGATGTATTTACACATTATTTTAGCCTGTGCTAATATAGTCAGAAAAGCAAATGTTGTCTATCAGCAATATCTTATAAGGATAGATTCTGGAAATTAATTCATACCTGTACTGACATACATAAATGTTTTTCAAGAAGCGGATTTGGGAAAGTGAAAGTGCCAAAATCTGTCTGGATGACAAACTCCTTATAAATACTAACGTGTCTTGTAAGTATTTGCTTCCTTTCTAAGCACGTGTCTAGGCTTCCGAAAACTCATATTTCCCTATGCATAGTTGTATCTTTAAAAACAGCATTTTGGGTTAATTCTGTCAGTAGATATTATGACATAAGACCTATATAGGTTCTATATAGGTGACAAAATCTCGGTGACAATGTACAGTGCCTTAGTAACATTTACTTATAGGTGGGAGAACTGGCCTCACCTACATAAATACTCAATCAAGGAACTCCGTCAATTCACCCATTTGCTCTTGAGCCCAGTGGATATGGAATCTGATTCTGAGGTTACAGTTCAGAAGCTGTGTCTGGGTAGCTGCACAAACTTTCACTATAAAAATACCCCATAGGACATATTTACGACTCTCCATGTTCAGATATGAGATATGGCCTCCAATTACTCACCTTCAGTAAGTTAATGAGAGTTAATCTTTTGCCAAATAAACTTATCATCCCTGTATGGATTTTGGAGTGCCTTCCATTTATCACGCATGGCAGTTTTTCAACCCATTCTGATAACATGATCTATTCAAAGCCATATTAGAGATATGACACAGGTCCTAGGTGGATTTTCTGTCTACTGCAGTTTGCAGGAGGCCAACAGAGGGAATCAATCTCTCCATTCTTCTAAGATTCTGACAGTGGACTGCAAGACTCTGGGAAATGTTCTATTTCATAAAGATGTGCCACCACCAACATTTACCAGAATACATTGTGGAGAAAGTAGATCTTCATGAAAACACATAAAAATGTATTTTTATGGCTTTGTACAATCAAAGTGGATCATAACTTTGTGAAAATTTCTATTCATAAATATATCAGATTTAAACAAACTGATAAAATTATTGATTATTTTGTATATATTAAATCTATTATATTAATTAAAGTACATAGCAAAATGGTCCCACCAATCATTATATCATATTAGAGGTAATTACCAATTGATGACATTTTTAAATAAACAGAAAATGTAATCATTAATGCTATCATATCGTTAACATTTTTTTCTAATATAAAGTTTTTTCTAATTCTGTCATGAATTTCATATAGTTTTATTACATTTTGAAGGGTATCTTGAGATTTTACTATATGAATTAAAGTCATTTTCATTAATGGTATGCAGATATGAGTTACTTTATAACCATAGAACCTAAAGTATAACCTAAAGCTAAAGGGATTCTCAGAGAAGTTATAGAAAAGGTATACCTTCACCTTTCAAGAAAATTTGTCTGTTCTGTTCTGGTGTGGTCTATAGAATTTTTTTCATTTTATGTTTTATTTGTGTGTCTTCTCCAAATGTTTAATGGCTAAATTACCAGCGCATAGAGAACTTTACTTAGGAATGTACTGTTTAGGTATAGTGGTGTGTGTTACCATAAATTGTCTTAATGTTGAGAGACATTCTTTTCAAGTTTCAGTGGAGTGTGAGTGAATCAAATTGCCCAAGAAGCACTGTGAAGACTCAGTGGATGAATAATTAATGAGAACAAAATGAAAGAAGGGGAATTCTGAGTTCATCAAACAAATATTCCTGGCAACAACAGGCCAGGCTAATCAAATATTCAGTGAATGGTGAAGGCTGAAGAAACTTATCAGGTGTTTAAGGCTAATTAGTAGAGAAAGACTTTAACTATATTGTTTACATAAGGATTGTTAAAAAAGAAACTAACTAGAGAATGAAAAAAAGTACAGCAGGGGTTCAGAATTCTAGAGAAAGTTTATCAAAATATCTTGGTCAAACAATGAATGGTTACAATTTGTCAATGATGTAGATTATGGACAATGAAGAATATGGGAAAGAGGAGGAAAGAAAGAATAAAAAGAAAGAAAAAGACATGAATACTATTTGCAATTATTTCTGAATACTTCATTTACTTTGGAATAATATTTTACAGTGTTTTAACTTATAATTTGATTTACTCCATACTCAAAAATTAACTATCAATTTCCAGGTTGCTTTTAGGACAGGATTTTTGCCTACTAAATATATCATTTCATGCAACACTAAGAACAAATTATAGAAGGTTTAATATTTGTAATTCTTTGATTTTTTACTACCATTATCAAAGAATATGGCCCAAAAAAAGCTTGGGGAGGAAAGAGTTTATATCTTGTAGTCTATCATACAGAGATGTTGAGACAGGAGCTCTAAGCAATAGCCTGGGGTAGGAGCAGAAATTATTGAGGAATGTTGTCTACTGGCTTGCTCCCTATAGCATGCTCATCCTGCTTCCTTATACAACCCAGTACCACCTACCCAGAGGTAACATCACTCACAATGAGTTGGACCTTCACCATCAATCATTAAGGAAAAGCAAAAGTCCACATAGGCTTGCCTACAATCAAGTCTTAAAAAGGCATCTCCTTGATTTAAGGTCCATCCTTGCAAGCTGAAAAATTTAGCCAGCATAATCCGGATAATGGCTTTTTTATATCTTAATATATATAAATTTTCATACCAGCTATATTAACATCAAAGGGACCAAAATAAGAAATTTAAAATTAGTATTTGAAAAGGAATTATAAAATCTGTATTAATGAGTCATTTTTCAGTTTCAGTTCTATCAGTAAGACCAGCTAAACCTACTGAGGATAGATTAGACGTGAGTGTTAAAAAGTCAACAGATTTGGTTAATTACCCAGAGATTGCAAGTCATAATGTGGCTACCTTATTGATTAGGTTTGAATGTTTAAGGGTGGAGAATGTAACCCTAAAGACCCATGACAATAGAAGATAAGACCAAATGGTGGTAACAGAAATATATAGACTATCTAGAAACATGGTAAAAGAATATGCAGAAAAGGACTGATGCATATGCTGAAAGTATGATCAATGGAATCTCCAAATTATATGAACTATAAAAGAATGATCTCTGACATTGTGAATTTATTTCACATTTTTATTGATGTTGTATTTGATTTTTTGAAAAGCCTCCTTGTATCATTCCAGAATATTTTATTCATATCTAATGTGATATGCATAGTTACTACATTATATTTCAAAATATGATCTATTTTAGGCATTTATCAATTTCATTAAATGTAATTTGTAGTATCATGATGATGATGATGAAATTTTGGTTCAAGTAAAATATAACTTCCTACAGTGCCCTAAAATTACGTTAGTACTTGAAAGAGTGCTTAGAGACAGTACTTTGTCCTTGATGTCTGCACATATAGGAAACAGGAGTCAAGTAGAGTTTACTACTACCAACAGAATAGTAATTTCAAACTTGTGTTACTAAGCCCAGTACTTTCATAATCAGTCCCAAATACAAATAATTTCTCTTCATTTAAGTGTTTGGTTGATAAATCATCTGAATTAGAATTACTAAGTCTAAGTAGAAATACAAATGTAATGTAAGGATTTAATTATTTTTTAACCATTCATTTATATTTTTATTTTATGTTATGAGTGTTTTTCTATCTATCTATCTATCTATCTATCTATCTATCTATCTATCTATCTATCTATCTATCTATCATCTATCTATCATCTATCTATCTATCTATCTATCTATCTATCTATCTATCTATCTATCTATCTATGTGTGTGTGCATGTGTGTATGCATGCATATGGGTACATATATATATATACACATATTTGTATATATGCACATATGTGTATATGCATATATATGTATATGTGTGTTTATATGTATATATTTATGTGTATGAGTGTGTTTGTGTTTTGTGTGTGTACTGGGTATGTGCCTGGTGTTTAAAGATTGTGAACAAGTTTAGTCTCTATAAGAGAAGAAAGTGCTCTTAGCCGTTGAGCCATTTTCTAGTGCCCCTGAAGAATTAATTATTTAATTTAATATTTATAAAATCTTTTGAACAAATTTTGAACAAAATTCTTTCAGCCTGTTATATTTATTTCCAAGTCCAGTGTAGCTGTATGGCTTTGGTTTGTTTATGTTTACTCTTAAATTAGGACAAAATGAGTTGGGGAAAACATTTCCTATTTATGATTGATTTTTACATTTTTTCCTGTGTGTACTCATTTTTTTATGTAATTTACTTATATCGAGTGCTGTTCTGCTAGGATTGGGTGTCTATGTGATTCTGGATTTTTCTTTCACCTGTACTGGTTGGGAATCTGGTCCTCACTTGTTTTTGACTTAGGAAATTTATTCAAACTCCTTGTGAACTTTTTCTTCATTGGTAAAATATGACCAATAAACATTCATCTCAAATGTTGTTTCTGAAGTTACATACCTTAAAATGTTTTAAAGCCTTTAGAAGAATAACCAATGAAAATGATTTTTAAAAACATACTGGAAAGTTCGAGATATTACCTACTACATTTTGAGAAAAGTATAGATACAAAAATCTGTATCATAACCTTGTTATATGTAATTATCTTATAGATGGGAAACTGAATGTTATAAGTTAATGTTAAGACTTATTAATGATGAAGATGGAGTGATACTGTACATGTTTCATGTATATGAAAACTTGAACATGATCTTCAACCCTCTGTAAACAAATTATTAACAATCTATTGTTCTCTGGAAGTAGATCTGAAGTCATGTAGCCCATGGAGTTTTGTCAATCCAAAGGCTGTGAGAAAGACTTTGTCTTTCTATCTGGCTCCTAGAATCTGCTGGCATCTTACATACTTTAATCCCTGCATATTTTACTATACTCTGTTTTGCCCTTTAACACCTGGCCGAATTATGTGTCTCCAGAATGTCTAAACTCTTTCTTTTTATGAGCGAATCATTCATAGTTGATTAAGAGCACACTCTAATTCATTTATGACCTCATCTTAACTTGATTGCTTCTTCGAAGACCCCATTTTTAAATCTGACCACACTATCAAGTACTGAGCCAGAAATTCAACATACATTTTTAGAATATCAAATACAACTAATAACAGTATCTAAGGCAAAAAAAATAATACTTTACAGTCACTGGATTTGAGGACACAAGAATTTTCTAACCCCTTTGAATAATAAGGTAGGTACTGGTATAACAACTACCCCAAGTCCTCTTCTACGAGTAACAACAAACCTGGATAATATGTGTTGGTTAGACAGCTTACCTCTTTCACTTGGTTCCTTTCTCATGTATGCTATGCTATGGTTAAACTCATCAGTCTTGTTTTAGGGCAGCAATATTCTTCCAAAGCTTCCAGGGTTGGTTGATGTTTCTCCTCCAACAACTTTCTGCCAGGCTGACCATATGAGTACTCTTATATGCTCTCATAATGGATTTTTTTCTCCTTCTCTCTGCTATTCACTCCTGAACTCTTAAATCCATGTTTTACTCATAGCCACCCAAGCCACATCCTTGTTAGTCCAAATACAGAACTGGTTGAGACACACACCTGCTATTTGTGTATAAATCAGCAAAGTGCTCCTGTTTGACGCTCACTTCATTAACATGATTTACTATTTCTACACTATACAGAGGATTATAGATTTCATTTCACCTTGAGCCACATAATTCATTTTTACATATTAGATCACAAACAATTGGCAAACAGACACTAATTGGCAAATAGCCGTTTATGTTAAATCTAGGAGCTAGTGTTAAGCTCTGACACTTTCCCCTTGAAAGGCTTTGGAAATAAAATTAAAATTCATCATTTGGAGATGAACGATTTATGCTGTTGAGAGCTAATTACCAAGCTCATCTTGGGACCATGTGCTTATCTCTCTTCCAGGCCACTTGTCTTAAACTAGAAGCCCTGGATTTCTACAGTTAGAGCTAAATCCTCCAGTTGCCAAAACAAGATAAGAGCTGTTTCAACAAATTGCACTCTCATGAGACCTTAGTCTGATGCAGGTGAATGGAAATAGCTGCACCTGCTCATTGTCACCACTGGCAACATCCTGCATCCTTGAGTGGGTCTAACGGTCGTCAACTGTGTGATCTGCCAAGGAGAAGAGAGTGGCACATCACCAATATAAATAAGCAAAATGAATACATTTAAGAAGTGGAAAATTCTTTGTTCAAAATGCCCTTAGCAGAGAATAAAGTTGGCTACCACTGATCTGGATTCAAATTTTCAATCCAGTTAGTAAGGAATATTAAATGGTGACCAAATGACAAATGTCAAAAAAAATGATTTTTCCTTTTTCATTTGTACCCAGTGCACCCTGTTGCCCTCGATTTTTCAAAAATCATAGTAATTGCCCTTGACTCTGGTCCTAAGAACTAAGCCATAGTGCATGTATATAGGTTTTTATTTATGAAAGAAGTTGTTATTGGTATTTCTACACTATAGTCTCTTGAAAGAAAGGATTCTGTCAAATGATCTATAAGACAATTTGATCAGAAGTTTATTAAGGGAAATTATTCAAACCAAGGACTCCAAAGAGAGATTGGTGTGGACTGAACTAAGGAGGGGAAAAGCCCAGGGCCTTCAACATTGTGACTTTCAAGAATAAGTTTTCTTAAATATTATGAGATGAGAATATCACAGGAAAAGACTGCCCCTTGTACCACCTAAATCATGATGGGTCAGATCTCCCATTCAGAGTATTAGTAACCTTGAAAAACCCACAAAGTATGGTGATCAGAATTACAATATAACTACATTATAATGGCATTAGTCTTCTGGGGATATAAACACTTTGTAAGGGCACAGATAAAAGGAAAAAAATCTTAGTGCCATAGATTCTTATATTGTAGGAACAGCCTAACTATAAACTTAAGGATCTTTACACATAAAAGAGAATTCTGACAGTAGTAAGTACATGTACCAAGATACAGCAGTAATTTTTTTCTTGGTTTTATCACTGAATGCATTAACTATTCATTAGCAAGTGCACATAGTTTCTTCCTTTAATTTTTGACTCTGCTAAAGATATTCCTAGTGATGGCATGCTCTCTAACTTTTCTTTATCCATCTGCTTTAATCACTGTGTATTTCTCATTTCACATTTCTGTCTAGAGTTTGGACCCTTGTTTGCTCTGTCTCTGGTTATCTATATACTGACCATGTGTACTGGACCTTTTTGATGCCTATACTGACTGACTTTCAATAATGGAAATACTTTCATTGACTCCTCTCTTATTACTCCTGTTATCTAACTTTGTTTTTTAACTTTTGAGACTATTATATAATCAGAACATCCCCCCCCCTTTACTTTTTTTTTCTAGACCCTTCCATATGTCTTTCTTAGCTCTCCTTCAAACCCAGGGCCTCTTCTTTCACTGATTGTTACTGTATATCTTTACATTCCTAAATAGAAATAGTTCAGACTCTACAATGTTACCTGTATGTATGTTTTCAGAACTGCCCATAGCACTTGACAACCCAACTGTTGCTCTCTTTCTTGGGTTAGTCCACCTCTCGTACTTCCAGCTTTCTCCAGTTGCAAGAGATCTTTGTGTAGGATTGAGGCCTCTTGGGCTTTTCCTTGTCCAGTTTGGATATTCACTGGTATCATTCTTGTTTAGCCTTTGTAAATATAATCATGTCTTTTATTCACTATCCAAGGAATTCAACTATTTGAAATTTGCTGCTGTCCTACCTGCCCCCTCCAGAGCACTGAAGACATTCTTCATCAGTTTTTCCCATTGTATTTTCCCAAAGGGATCTGAGTAACAGAAACATTTATCCACTTTTACTGGCAGGCACTACCAATTTATTAGATCTGCTACCTGATAGGGGAGCAGTTTACTGTTCTGCCCTTGTCTGGGCTGGTAGCCAAACACCAGGTTCTCAAATTTGATCCATAGGTACTGAACCATGGGCAGATATGTGCTTAATAAATATTGTTTAGTAGACAAACTAATAAATAAATGGCAATACACTAGAATTTCTGGGCTAGACATATAAACTATAATATTGAGATTCAAAATTGAGGTCCCAGTACTGGCTCATGTAGTCTTGAGATATTGTCCTGCCACACTGCAGTTTTACTCAGAAAACAGAGAGAAAGATAATAATGCCTGTTTTCTGAGAAAACTGAGAGAAGACAACCAGATGACAAAGAAAGTATACACTGTATAGAGAGTCCCGAACACATCTCCAGGCTTGTTAGAGAGTTAATGACATTTCTCATAGTTGCTGTTGATCAAACAACTCCTATATTGACTAAAGGCTATAATTTTGTTTTTCTATACAATAAGAACTTACCGTTTCTTTATTTTCAAAAAGCATGTAGTAATGTTTACTTTTATATAGTGAAATTATTTATTTATAATAAAATTATTTATACAACATGAAGTATTAAATAATAAAGCATTCTCAAATAAGCTGGCTACTTAATGAGAGAGAAATAACTACAGAAAACTTTAAACTGCAAAGTGTAAATTAATAATATGTACCGTATAACAGAATCAAAGAAAGTGAAATCACTTCTTATGAATAGGTAAGGGCATACTGAACAGATTGCATCTGAATAAAACGTCTTTGAAGGCTATAAGCTATGCTTTTCAGTGCTTAATAATAATGTTTAAACTCCTGAAATCGCACACAGGCAGTGATCAGGCTGCATTTATATATCTAGGCATATGTGTGTGTACAATAATGATTAAAGAAAAAGAAGGCATAATTTTAAGAGGCAATAGAGGCCTATGAGAGAGGGCAAAGGAGGGGAGGGAAAAGACAATGAGGTAATTGTATTTTAAACTTAAAAATTCAAGAGAAAAGTTAAAAGTAGAATTCTGTGTTTTACATGTATAAAATTTTGTTTTAATAATATAGGGGACAGTGTATAAATATTTCATATGTTAGATAAGGAGGAAATGGGAAAAGAGAAATGTTCTCTTTTGGTTTAGTTGGTTTTTGTTTTCAAATAGTTTCAATTTTCTATCAATATTTTTATATGAGTTTCATTTTAATATCACAATCTTTTAACCACTTGAAACCGCTTGATACTGGGATATAAATGTGGCATGATACAATTGTTGCTCACATACAAATATGCAATGTATTTTTGAGTCAAACATATTTATGGATTTTAGATAGATGACTTGTAGATAAAAGATAAATGATACATAGACATAGAAAGATGACAGATGATAGAAAGATAGAAGAGAGATAGAAGATATAGAAAGATAGATAGATAGATAGATAGATAGAAAGATAGATAGATAGATAGATAGATAGATAGATAGATAGATAGATAGATAGATGATGGATGGATAGATAGATGATAGGTAGATATAGATATGGTTGGTACAGAGAAAGCTAGCTTTCCTCTTGTTTTAAAAACATCAGCATAAATCTCCTTCACATGTCCAGGAAATTCAGTATATTTTCAGAAGAATGTTCATAACTCTGTGCTTTACCTGGCTTTCCTCACTTGTCTTTCAATCATCCAAGGAACAGAAGCCATATGTACAACTCTGAATCATTAATACTTTGTGACCCAGATATAGTTTTGACTGTTTTTTTTGTAAATTGCAAATGACCAGGCACATAAAGTTAATAGATACAGTATTCCACAAAATATATATACAACCAAACAAATATGCTTTATTTCTAACATTAAAATAAAAACTTGCCCCTCTTATTTGAGATGTGTCCTCATTGTTACAATCTAACCTATTAGCAGGATTCACTAATAATAACAAAAATAGATTTTTCTCCTGGGTGCTCATTTAGTGCTAAACATAAATATAAAAACAAAAAATCAAAGTCAATATGCATATATTGAAGAATATGTGGTAGCTGTGATTATGATTTTTACCCCCATTATGAATCTTTATTTCCTTCTTCTATGCTTTTCACAAACTCCAGAAGCTTCCAGAGGAAAATAGATGCTTTCTTATAAAATACTTTTGTTTGAAATTAGGAATATTTTTAGTATTCACAAGCTTTTCACTTCTTCCTGAGATTATTGATACTGTGTTTCTTATGTTAGTTTTTTCCTTTAGAATTTAGCCTACATTTGGACAATTTAAATATGCTTTCATTGTTCCTAATTTTATTTTTATTCCTTTCTGGAAGCCTGCACAGCTTTTCCAGGTTGTAAATCTCCTTTCTTTCCTTACAGACTATACAATACAAATATTGTATACACTACTTTCACCCTTGGGCATCATTTTGTTTGAGGGAAAATTGTTCTTTGCTACTAATTGCAACTGCATTATTTGACAAAAATCTATGTGGAAGAATAAAGGAATAATTTAAGTGATCTGAGAGCTTAGACTTAGCTCTGAACCTCTATAAAAGACAAAAGAAGAAAGAAGTGTGTTCTACAGGGAATATGCCTGTAGAACATACAATTTCAGTGCTAAATATAAATGAAATTAAAATTAGAAAAATAACAGGGTACTAATAGAAACACATCACCCTTAAGGTTGATGTTCTAAATCACCATCATACTTTCAATTATGTTGGGTATATTTCTAATGTGCTCTGTGTAAACCAAACACAACTTAATAAACTTTTTTATATTTAGTAGTTATGAAAGAATAAAATTGATTCTACTGATCTGCAATAAACACATAGGGGCTTCACAAGGTCAAATCTATAGATAAAATCTGAAAAATTTTCTGTGTATCATGTATCTTATCTAAAAACATATTAATATATACAGAGTTAGAAGTTTATGGGAATTAAACCACATTACTAGATTTTTTAGTAAGGATTTGTGAAGTCTAATGTTTACTTGGAGTCAATGAATTTATTTACCTAGGTGGTATTGCTAATTAATAGGGATGTAACCCATTTTATTTTCCAAAACATTATGATTTTGCAATATGATATCTTATATTCTGATGGCAAACTAAATAGGCAATTTCTTAGATTATAACTTTTATTAACATATTTGTCAGCATCTATGTAGCAATATGAGAATAACTATGTTGGCTTCCTGTTCTTGTAAAATGTTTTAGTTATTAAACTGAAAGAAGAAATCTTTATTCTTGCGATAGTTTGAATGAGAATGGCCTTTCCAGGTTCATACACTTGAATACCTGATTCCCAGTTGATGGAACTGTTTTGAGAACGATTATGTATGGCCTTCTTGAAAGAGGTATGTTACTATTACTCTGTTGGCTCTTTTTGCTTCCAATTACTGGATCAAGATGTAAACCCTGTAGCTTCCTCAGGCCTGCCTAGGTAATGCCAAGACCCTAGCTATGATGGTCATGGACTCACACTTTGAAACTGAAAGGCCTCAGATAACACTGCTTTCCGTAAGCTGTTTTGGCAATGACAGTATACGTTAATGACAATTGTAAAGTAAATTTAAAAAATTAGCTTCATAGATTTTAAAGTGCAATTAAAAACTAATTTCTCGCCCTGCCTAGGACATATGACATGTCAGCATATGGATCAGAAGTACAAAGAAAAATGAAAATTTTCTCAGTTTGATTACATGAAGGGAGGAAGGGAGAACAGTGTTGGGAACTACAATATTAAGTTTCCTCCATTACTAAAAACATGCTAGAGACCAAGCTTTTAAACTGTTGGTCAGGAAATTTGGGATCAACCTTCTCCAGGATCCAGCAATACCACTTTTGGGAATATACCCAAGAGATGTCCAATCATACTACAAAAGCATTTGTTCAACTATGTTCATAGCAGCATTATTTGTAATAGCCAGAACCTGGAAACAACCTAGATGCCTCTCAATGGAAGAATGAATAAAGAAAGTGTAGAATATATACTTATTAGAGTACTACTCAGCGGTAAAAAACAATGACATCTTGACGTTTGCATGCAAATGGATGGAAATAGAAAACACTACTCTGAGTGAGATAACCCGGACCCCAAAAGATGACTATGGTATGAGTCCACTCATTTGTGGACTCTAGCCATAAACCAAGGTCATTAAGCCTATAGTTCACAAGCCCAGAGAAGCCAAATAACAAGGTGAACCCAAAGAAAAACATAGATATAGACCCTCCTGGAAATTGGAAGCAAACAAGATTGCAGGGCAAAAGTTGTGAGCATGGGGGTGGGGGCTGGAGTGGGGGTGAGGTTGGGGGAAAGGGAAGATGGGGAGAGGGAAGGGAGAAGGGAAGGAGTGGCAACAGCTTGGGGGAGTGGGAGGGTAGAGATGGAGGAAGGGCGGATATAGGTGCAGGGAAGAAGTTACCTACATTAAGGGATCCATTTTAGGGTTGGCAAGAGACTTGGCTCTAGAGGGGATCCCAGGTGTCCACGGGGATGTCCCCAGCTAGTTCCTTGGACAGCAGAGGTGAGGTTACCTGAAGGTCCTTGCCCCACTATCACGCTGATGATTATCTCAAATATCACCATAGAATCTTCGTCCGGCGACGGATAGAGATAGAGACAGAGAGCCTCATCAGAGGAACGGACTTAGCTTCCAAAGTCCAGTTGAAAGGCAGAAAGAAGGAGAAGACAAGCAAAGAAGTCAGAACCGCGAGGGGTTGGTCCATCAACTGAGGCAGTGTACCTGCTCTAATGGGAGCTCACCAAATACAGCTGGACCAAGTCTGAATGAGCATGTGATCAAACCGAACTCTCTGATCGTGACTGACGATGGGGGCTGACTGAGAAGCCATTGATAAAGGCACTGGGACTTGTTTTTATGGCATGTTCTGGCTTTTTGGGACCCTAATCTGTATGGATGCCCAGCTCCCTAGGCCTCGATATAGGGGGGAGGGCCTAGGGCTTCCTACAGGGCAGGGTTCCCTGCCCTTTCTCAAGCAGGGAGGGAGAGGGAGGAAGGGGTGTGCGGGAAAGGGAGGGGATTGGGAGGAGGGAAGGAAGTGTAAATACTTGAATGGAAAAATAAAAAAAAAAATAATAAAACATAGGTCAATACAGGGCATTTAAGATAGGAAATAAAATATTTCATACCACCTCATAAACTAAATATTTGATAAATCACCATTAAATCCAAGAGTTATTTAAGTTAATGCTTTAAAAATAGAGGTTTTGATCAAATATTAAACAATGTAGTGAAGGGGAGAAATATTCAGGTTACTTCCCACTTATTTCCCCACTTCAGAGAAAATTTTGTAGAAAAGAGAGATCCTAATGTGTGTGTGTATATATATAGTTCATATTTTAATTGTTTACTGATTAACAGAAATTTTTTTAAAAAATTAGTATAAAACTCATATGTCATGTACAAGGAATGTTTTAAGGTCTGATGAAACTTGTTGCTGAACGACAACATTCCTGGCAAGATAAGATTTAAATAAATATCTACTCATCATAGACCAAATTATGAATATCACAAGAGTTAAACTTGGAGAACCAATGAGTTTTATTGGGGTTACCTCCAGAAGCATAAATAATTGAAATACAGCTGCATCACCAAAGCATGGGTGACAATTCAAGAAGTCAGGAACCTGGAGCTCAGCACGTAATTTACCTTGGAGCTCACTAGCTCATAACTCCTTTGGTCTCAGAATCTTTCAGGACCCTTGGATGGTCTCTGCTCTGCCTAGGCAGCTGTATTGGCTTATATTTTCCTTTAGCAAGGTCTGACTGGTCTTGTTTCTTCTAGGCAACTGCTCTGATCTGTGCCGATAATAGACATTGTAGCTTATATGAGAGACTTCCAGGCAGCTGGCTTGTCTAATATTTACTACAAACCCCTTTAGTGCTTATATACTCTGTGTAGTAAAGACCCTAGTGAATCTGTTCAATTTCAAGGACTTCTTGAAGTGTTTTAGTTCTTTACTTCTTGTCATGGTTAGTATTTATGTAAACTTGACACAGACCAGAATCATTTGGGAAGAGAGAACCTCAGCTGGGAAAGCTCCCACCAGACTCGCCTGTAAAAAAGACTGTAGTGAAGTTTCCTAATTAATTCTTGATGTTGGAGGATTCGGCTAATTGCGGGTGGTGCTACCCTGGAGCAGGTGTCCTGGGTTGTATAAGAAATAAGGCTGAATAAGCCATGGGGAGCAAACCGGTAGGCATCACTTCTCCATAGACTTTGCACCAATTAATGCCTCCAGGTTCCTGTTTAAAATTCTTTAGTTGACTTCCCTGGATAAGGGACTACAGACTGTAAACTGAAATAAAACCTTTGCTGTCCACGTTGGTCTTGGTCATAGTGTTTTGTTATAGCAATAGAAATCCTAAAGAAGATATTCTCTGAGTTTTCTGAGCTTTCCTTCACGATGCAATTTGTCATCTCCCCAACAACAACAAAAAAATTCACCTCCCAGTGAACATTGTGTCATAATAGGGGAAGATTTTAATATCAGAATGAACTGCTACACAATAATACATCACTAAAGAAGGAGGCAAATATCAATACTTCTGAAAATTTTGTATTTTAATTATCATAAAGAAAGAAGCTATTTTTCTACATAGAAAAAGTAACTTAAAAGACAGTCTTTAATATAGTTAATGTATTTCATTTCCTTATGATGCTGTGGATTAGCAATGTAAGCTATGAGTTTCTGTAATCTTCCATGAGGATACTCATGCAGGCAAATATAATCTAGTGTTATGAAAGAGTTTGTATCCTCTTAGTTGGTTTCATTTTCATAGTTTGCATTAGGGTCTAGTTGTTCTTGCTTATATGGGTTTTATCTTGGAAAAGGACATATGCCTATATTAAGAGTCAAAAAAAATGAAGCTATAAAACCTTTTGACATCATCTATCTATTGAAAGTCCCAAAAGATTATTCTTGTATTCTATTGATTAAATTATAAAGCTATAATTCCTAAATCTGTGGTCTCGATTCAAGAAATTGAGGGGAAAAAAACTGTTCCATTTTGTGGGGAAAGTGTCAGAGTACCACTGGCCATAAATTTGTGTTCAGGAAGGGATAGATTGTTATGTTTTTTAATAAGATCCCTGAGTATTGATAGATTCACAGTGCAAGTCATACTGCTATGTCAACAAAAGTTCTTAGGTTAGGAAGTCACTAACTTTATAACTTATATATTTTAATGATTTTTCGACAGAGAAAAATCTTTCCCTTCGATAGAGCTGATTCTGAAGAGGTTAGTTATATCCCTGCATACTCATCACCCTTCCTTTTGAGTTTTTTTCCACCTATGATCTGCATTTCATTAGAATATGGGTACTGAGTCAGAATATCAGCTTTAAAGTCCAAACCCTTAGTTGCTTTATCACTTCTTAGAGCTGTAACAAACTGCTCTCCTGCTATTGATACTGGGCATAGAAACAGAGAAAAATGATATTTATGTAAATCATAGATACCCTTTTTATGGTTTATAGATAATTAGTGATATCTACTTCTGTGACTGGGACTGGTTGTTACTGCAAGGATAGAAAAATCCATGTCCATCTGTGGTACCACTAAGAATAGAAAACTGTATGATTATAGATAATATTAATATTATATCTATTGAATATATAGCAGGAAAGACAGTAAGATTTGAAAATGTAATTTAGATATGAAAATTAACATGTCCATTACACTGGAAAGTATTTAATTACCTAACAATATCATTAGAATTTGAAATATGTTCAACAGTACAGTTACCAGGTCATAATGGATATAAATGAATCATGCTGCCATTTTCTTAGTAACTTATTCTATTACTGTAAAAAAGAAATTACATCTTCATTCTTTGATAGTTTACTTAATCAGTTATAGAAATCAGACAATAGTTACAAAAGTCTCTTAAAACTCTAACATGATGGAGAAGGGTCATCTGTCTATGTGTTACTTTTATTGGTTAATAAAGAAGCTGCCTTGGCCCTTTGATGGGACAGAAAATTAGGTGGGTGGAGTAAACAGAACAGGATTTTGGGTAGAAGGTAGTGAGGTAGCCGCCATGGGGGCAGCCACCATGGAGCCAGCCACCAGGTAAGACATACTGAATCTTTTCCAGGAAGCTACCACCTCGTGGTGCTACATTAATAGAAATGGGTTAATCAAAATGTGAGAATTAGCCAATAAGAGGCTAGAACTAATGGGCCAAGCAGTGTTTAAAAGAATACAATTTGTGTGTTGTTATTTCGGGTATAAAGCTAACCATGCAGGAGTTGGGCAGGACAAAAAGCAGGCCTGCCCCCTGCTCCATATCACCACACTAACATCAAAATATCATATTTTAAGTAGATAAATAAGCAAATGACCTCTAGGCATCTGCCAAATATTCTTTCTGAGTGTCATTGTGGTAGCTTGAAAGTAATTGCCCTCATAATCCTGTTAGGAGGTGTGGCCTTTTTGGAGGAAGTGTGTAACAGTGGGGGCAGACTTTGGGGTCTACCAGCTTCAATGAACATGACACTCAGGCAATTTTCTGTTCTCTGCAAGCCAAGATGCAACCAGTACCACAGTGCTTGCATACTGCTGTTGTCACTGCCTTGATGAGAATGGACTGAACCTCTGAAACTGACAGAAAATGCACCCAAATTAAACATTTTTTTATAAGAGTTGCCGTGATCATGGCATCTCTTTGTAACAATGCAAACCATAAGACATACAGACCCAGCTTTGCTCTGTCATATGAATAACTCTCTTACTATTAGGTTCAAAGGCAGTTCATTTATTCTTTCAGTGTACTCAGTTATTTCATAAAAATCAATTCCATGATACAGCGTGTAGAATTGAACCTTCCTGGATACCATTTTTTTTGATGTTCTTCTTTCCCCTAACTGTTTTATAGCCACTTATATAAGAAATCGTCTTCAAATCTAACTTATCATCTAGGCTCTGTCAATTTTATCTTATCAAAAATGTCATTAATATGCTGTCCCATTCCCTCTTACAGAGTATTAGCACCATACCTGAACAAATCTAGTTAATACTCTCTGCAGAAGGTTTGAACACCTATTAATCTTTTTTCTTTATGGATGATCTTTTAAGTTCATTTTTAATTCAAGGGCCTGCATTTTCCCCTGATCCAACCTGTACAGAATTCCTAAGGTAACCCTGAAGCTACTTGTCCTCCCAAGGTCTTCAGAAATCCTTCTAAAGATAAACATTATGAACATTTTCTACCTTATGTGCAGGTAACCTAAAAATCAATTCTAAACTTCTTGGCATATCATTTAAGTTATTTCACAGCTTCCTTCTTATTTATTTTTTTCTATTTTTGTCATTTGTATTATAAACTAGAAATTTTAAATACCCAACATCAACACTTCTGTAGGCATTGCCAGTCAATGTTTCTGATGACGACTTTCATACTTCCATATGAAAGGTGACTTGGTCAATCTTTGCTTTTAGCCAATGCTGTG
Organism: Microtus pennsylvanicus; assembly: GCF_037038515.1. Classification (NCBI taxonomy): domain Eukaryota; kingdom Metazoa; phylum Chordata; class Mammalia; order Rodentia; family Cricetidae; genus Microtus; species Microtus pennsylvanicus. The sequence continues at coordinate 22,480,326 of NC_134592.1, forward strand.
CTCTTTAACAGTTTTACTTTTCTGGGATTTTAATTATTTGCCTTATCAGGTAGTGCTTGCAAATGTATGTGTATTCATTTTTATTGGATTTGAGATGCCCTAACACAGTACCAAAACAACAGAACTTTCATTCACACAGTTATGCCTGAGGAACTCATGATCAAGATAGTGGTAATTAAGTATCTACTGAAAGTCACTTCCCAGTCCCCAGCTGACTGGCTCATTGCTGATTTTTCATGGGTGGATCATTCTTTGATCATTGTTTCACTTCCAATTTATACTGCCTTACCTTCTCCTCTCGAATACTTGACTTTCCCTATAGCACTTCAGTCACAACTGTATTCACCATTCTTGTTTTATACCGTATGACTGAAAAAAAAAGTTGTTTAATTTGTGGTTTTGCTAAATTCAAATGGCATGCACACTCCCTGAATGCGTGACAGTACAAATATTTCAGTAATGCCAGCCCTTCCACATCTACTAACCCCTTTCGTGCTTTAACACATGCCAACAAGTTAATTGAACACTTTGGCAACATAAATTAGCATTAATATATCACTAAAACTAAGGCCTCTGGATCGAATGTTTTCTTAAAATTGATTCAATTTCTATGTAATTTATTAGCTCATGGGTCTCAAATAAAGAAAAAAGTTTATAATTAGATGCATTATATTCTAAAAACTAAACCTTCAGAGTTTATTCTGTCTTGGTCTTCCATTTAGTTGATACTTGTGCGTTCTCTTTTGTTTAATGAAAAAATTCACCATTGTTTTAGAACTTACATAAAATCAATGTAACTAGTAATGCTGCAATGATCTCTTTGATGATGTGACCCTTATCTACAGCTGGTTTATTACATATTGCAAATACTTCAAAGCAACAAGATGCTTCTATTTGGTAATGTTTAGGACAGCAGCGAGCAGAGCACTGTTCAAATTTAAGGAACTAAGTAAATTGTGACTGATGATCTGAAATGTGAAACTTAGTGAACCCCTACTGCTTGAGGGTATTAACAGAATATTTAATCTATAAGCACTTACAAAATATGCAAAAGTGGTTTTAATTATACCAGTAATAAAGTCTCCTAATTTCGAGTTCATTATTCAATCACATCCAATGTTTATAAAATACATTAGTCATGGGAGACAGGAAGTGCTAGGAGAGCGGATGTAAAAATGTGCCTTGACCATGTAAAGATTGTAATTTCTTTACTTAAACTAATTTACTTCATTTATATTTGTTTAAAATAGTCAATAAATAAACATTGGGAGATTTACAGGTCCCACTCATAATTAATTGTTTCTTGTGGTATCAGTTGTCATTCTCTTAAATTTGAGTATTTATATAATTGTAACATGAGGTTCAGCATGGCATGGAAACACCATTTATCTGTAGGTTCATGACTGTTTCTTAGAAAGAGGTATGGTGGTCAGGATTTTTTTTCTTTTAAACACTGCTTGGCCCATTATATATAGCCTCTTCTTGGCTAACTCTCGCACCTGGACTAGCCCATTTCTAATAATGTGTGTAGCATCCCAAGGTGTGCTTACCGGGAAGATTCTAGCCTACGTCCATCCTGGGTCGGAGCTTCATCGCGTGTTCCTCAGAGAGCAGAGCTATCGCGTCTGCCTGGGAGAGGGGAGCATGGCCTCTCTCTGGTGGTCAGGGTTTTTGTCATCGTGACACAGAGTTTTCAGAGAAGGACCCTCTCTTGATAAAATATCTCCACCCACCTTGCCTGTATAAGACTCTTTGGGGAATTTCTTGATCATTATTTTAGGATGGCTGGGTGATACCCACACTGGGCAGGTGGTTCTGAATTGCATAAGAAAGCAGAGAAAACATAAAATCAAGCCAGTAGGTAGTATTCTTTCTGGTCTTTCTTTCAGTTCCTGCTTTGAGGTTCCTACCTTGAATTCCTGCCTTGATTTTTCTTTATGATGGACTGTAACAGTGAGGGAAAACAAAACTGTTTCCTTCCCAAGTTGCTTTTGATCATGGTACTTTATTATAAACTAGGACAAAGAGTGAGCTCATATTTATTAAAATTGAAGACAGATTTTAGGTGGTTGATTACCATGGAAATTAGTTTTTCCAGTAACAACAATGAAAAAGACAGGCTTTTGTAAATAATAGAATGTTGAATAATAATGCAAATTACCAAGGGAACACTGAAAAGAGATTGTGTGATGAGAATGAAAGCTATAGATGGAATAAACGTGAAGCTGAAGGGCACATCAGTAGGAGAGAAGGCTAAACGCTGTTCTATGTGAACTCTATCCATGGACTCCTCAGTTAATAATGATCCTTATATATAAATCTCACCTAGTGAGATTGACTATGGTGACCTGGCATAAGAGAAGTGTTGATGAACCTGGCAATGGATGGTTCCAACTGAGAGGAGAGAACTTCTTTGGGATGTAACTACAAAAGAAGAAGCATATTCTTCATAAAGTAATATATTTTCCCAAGGGCAAATTGTTTGGGACTAAATCAAAACCATTTTCCTAATGTCAGATATAAAGTCTCCTTCCTACACTTTCATTTAGCCAAAGTCTTGAACAGTACATACGTTAACTCTCTCTCTCTCTCTCTCTCTCTCTCTCTCTCTCTCTCTCTCTCTCTCTCTCTCTCTCTCTCCTCTCCCTCTCTCTTTTTCTCTCTCTCATATGCACACACACATGCTATATATATGAAACTATAATTTTTATGTTTTCTTAAATTATGTTTTATTTATTAATAACTCAGTTCATCATATATATGTTTGTGAGTCCTGAAGAATAACAAGAAACTTACAAAAATTTTTTTCCTAGAGGTATTGACCTTTAAAACTAAATAAGATTTGGGTAGAATAAATTTAAATGAAGAACATTCCTGGTGGAACAAAGCATTTTGTGTAAAAGCTTGGTGTTCCCCTTTAGGAAAGCATTGTAAAGTTTAACTAGAGGAAATATATTCTGGCTACATGTGCACAGCTTGCTTTAGTTTGAGAAAAATTTTTCATCTTAGGTTAATATTATCTTCCTAACATCCTCATTCCATTAATAACTACCAAGAATAAAGTACTTTCAGAAGCAGAAATGATTAATCTGTAAAATATCTTAGTTTTTTTTCTTTTTCTTTTTCTTTTTTTTTTAGGAAGGAGTAGAATGCAGTTTTTAAAATGTAGCGGGCAAATTATATCCTTAAGTTTGTGTCCATTTACTTGAAACTAAAATATATATTTAAAATAGTAGATCGGTGACTGCAGACATGGCTAAGCAATTAAAAGTTCCCATTGCTCTTGCAAAAGACCCGAGTCTGACTTCCAACACTAGTGTTAGGTTTCACAACAACCAGTACCTCCTGTTCCAGGGAATCTGATATCTTCTTCTGGCCTGTGCATGTGTGATCTATACATTTACATGTAGGCAAAGTACTGATATATAAAATGAAAGAAATAATTCCAAAAAATAATTAAAAGTAACAGACCATGAATTTTTCTTCATTTTATCACTGAAAGAACAATTTATGACACTATTCTGTGAGTACTATTTTCAGAACAATAAAATATAGTAGATTATCAAACTCCATCAAATGCAATATTTAAGCTACAAAAAAGAAAAATACACACCAATATAGCCACAAAATTTTCGATTTACCATGCTTTCTTCCCTTCAAAATATACTAGGGTAATGGTAGCATAAAACTTGTAGGAGTAACCAAACAGTATCTGATTTGATTTCATACATATATTTGCTAAAAGAAAGCACATTTAACAAGTGGTGCTGGCATAACTGGATATCAACATTGATGTAGAAAAATGAAAATAGACCCAATCTATCACCATGCGCAAAACACAAGTCCAAATGAATCAAAGAACTCAACATAAAGCCAACCACACTGAACCTTATAGAAGAGAAATTGGGAAATACACTTGAATGCATCGGCACAGGATACCATGTTCTAAATATAACCCCAGCAGCACAGACACTAAGAAAAACAATTAATTAATGGGACCTCCTAAAACAGAAAAGCTTCTGTAAAGCAAATGACACAGACAACAAGATAAAAACGACAGCCTACAGAATGGGAAAAGATCTTCACTAACTCCACATCAGACAGAGGTCTGATCTCCAAAATAAACAAAGAACTCAAGAAATTAATCACCAAAAGAACACACAATCCAATAAATAAATGAAGTACAGACCTAAACAGAGAACTAAACAGAGGAATCTAAAATGGCTGAAAGACACTTAAGGAAATATTCAACATCATTAGTCATCAGAGAAATGCAAATCAAATCAACTCTGAGTTTCCATCTTATATCTGTAAGAATGGCCAAGATCAAAAACACTGAAGACAACTTATGCTGGAGAGGTTGTGGGGAAAGGGGAACACTTCTGCATTGCTGGTGGGAATGTAAGCTGGTACAACCCCTTTGGATGTCAGTGTGACGCTTTCTCAGAAAATTAGGAAGCTACTTTCCTCAAGACTCAGCAATTCCACTTTTGGGTATATATCCAAAGAATGTTTAATCATGCCACAAGGACTTTTGCTCAACCATGCAGCTTTGTTTGCCATAGCCAGAACCTGGAAACAACCTAAATGCCCTTCAACTGAAGAGAGTGGATAAAGAAAATGTGGTGCATTTACACAATGAAGTACTATACAGAAGAAAAAATAACATCTTGAA